>NC_136270.1:117965719-118023219 GCF_964187855.1 Myxine glutinosa
TTCCTCAACACAGTGATCACTGGCGATGAGTCCTGGGTTTATGGGTACGACCCAGAAACCAAGTTGCAGTCATCACAATGGAAGCATCCAACATCCCCGAGGCCAAAAAACACAAAATTTGATGCAGTAGCGTTGTTCAAGTTTTTCCGTCATTTTGTCAAAAACGAAAATCCGACGGCACTCGCTTACATGTCCTCACTCATCGGCGGTCTGCCGTCGAATGACAGCTTCTGCAGGTGGGAAAAAATTCACGCGTGCGCATTAGGATCGCCTACATACGTGCACCAATCAACGCCTCCCTAGCTTCTCTTTTTTACGCACTAAAAATAAAGGTCGGATACTTTTTGAACACACTACTACGTATATATATATATATATACAGACTTGGCATTTGATATGGAATATTTTTTTTATGGGGGTGAACTTACTTTTCAAGATGTCTTAGAACCAAAAGTTCATTGGAATTATGTTGAAATTATTCTAGATTTTGTTAATGTGACCTTTAAAAGAAACAAAAACCACATTTGACATTTCGAAACAAATAAATTGAGCCTTGAAAGTGATGTAAACTGATATCGAACTCAATTCATGGACAGTACTGTGTTAAACTTCTGTACGTTTTCCAGAAGTATCTCTTTATTTTGCACATTAGCCAAATTTTTTTTTAACAAAAACAAAAATTAAATTACGACTGGGATTGCAGACAGTAAAATTACAGTTCAGTACTTCGTGTAACCCCCACGAGCATTCAGGAGAGCACGTACACGTTGAGGCATGCTGTTCACGAGATTTGTCAAGGTTTGGACAGGAATCGCTTGCCATGCAGTGACAATAGCCTGCTGCAATTCACGCACAGAGGTCGGCTGCTGGTCCAAGTGGTCGATTTGACGTGGTAATTCTGCCCACAAGTTCTCTCTCGGATTCATATCCGGGGACATGGCAGGCCACTCCATATGCTCTACACCACGGTCAGCAAGAAAGTGTTGGATCATGCGAGCACGATGAGGCCGTGCATTGTCATCCTGGAAGACAAAGTTTCCTCGAAAGGCTGCACGAGCAAATGGAAGCAATGTTTCTTCCAGAATGGCCCTGTACTTGAACTGGTTCAGATTTCCATTCAGAACAACCAGGTCAGTTTTGCCCCCTGCATGAAAAGCAGCCCAAACGGTCACCCCACCACCTCCAGCTTGGACTCTTGGCACTATACAATCTTTGTTGTAGGCTTCATGCACTTGTCTGCGCACTCAGACGCGGCCATCTTGACGATAGACCAGAAATCTCGACTCGTCACTGAAGGTCACGTGATTCCAGTGTCCTGGCAGCCATTGACGGTGCTCTCTGGCCCACTGCAATCAGCGCTGGTGGTGTTGTCTGGTCAGGCATGGCTTTCTCAGGGGATGCCTGGCATGATAGCCTGCTTGAACCAGTCATTGGTTGACTAGCCTTCTGGATACAGGCACATTTGTCAGTTGCTGCCACTCAGCCCTAAGCCGATTAGCTGACTTGGTGCGGCCATTGCTGACTAACTGGTGCAGCTGGCGATCATCCCTCCTTGTGGTTCTGCGGGGACGTCCTGGCCTCGGTATTGGAGTAGGGACACCCCTCTGAGCATTTCGTTTCAGGATATTTGACACCTGAACTTGAGTGATGCCATACTGCCGAGCAATAGCACGCTGTTTCATGCCGTAATTTCGTAAAGCCACCACTCCATGATAAACAGCATTGTCGAGTTGACGGACCATCTCCAGAGGAAGCGGCAATAACTTTTGGAGACGTGCAGCAGTTGTTTTCCACTAATACAGAACGCAACAACCCTTGCATACCCGACTGTGAAGCCAATCATCAAATGCACCTGTCCGTACATTTTGCCACGCCACCTGTGATATAATCCTGTTGTTGACTTCTTGCTGCGACAGACAATCAGTGACATGGTTCTTTTAACAAATAAATCACCAAAGTGGAAAAGAAACTCACTAGATTGATATACTGAGTTAAGAAAGTAAACCCAAGTCAAGAAAAAAAAAAATTCCATTATAAATGCCAAGTCTGTATATATATATACTGTATATATATATATATATATATATATATATATATATATATATATATATATATATATATATATATATACTGTATATATATATATATATATATATATATATATATATATATATATATATATATATATATATATATATATATATCTATCTATCTATAATTCCATTAATCTCTGTGTGTATGTGTGTATGTGTGTATGTGTGTATGTTTGTCTGTGACCGCTGTTTCTCGACAACTACCGGTCCGATATACTTTAAACTTGCCAGGTATATTGCTGGGGACCCGAGGATGTGCCTTTTCAAGGTTTCATATTAATCGGAGAAGTAGTTACCGAGCTATGGCGATTTCTTTACCAAACACTGCAAGCCGTTCGCTTTGGACCAAACCATTGCATGTAAATAGAGGGGGGGGGGTTCTGTGGTCGTTGCGAATGGACCAAACCATTCATGTAAATAGAGGGGGGGGGGGGTTCTGTGGTCGTTACTGCCACGTGGTTTCAAAGTTTTTTTTTGTTGTTGTTGTTTGCACGCATGTTTTTTTGCACCCACGTACGGGCACGCCCTAGGATGTTTACACACACACACCCCTACACAAATTTTTTTTTTTTTTTTTTTTTGGCAAGGAACGGGCACCCACGTACGGGCACGTCCTAGCTTATATATAGTACGGGCATGCCCTAGTATCTATAATTCCAGTAATCTCTGTGTGTGTGTGTATGTGTGTATGTGTGTTTGTCTGTGACCGCTGTTTCTCGACAACCACGGGTCCGATATACTTGAAACTTGCCAGGTATATTGCTGGGGACCTGAGGATGTGCCTTTTCAAGGTTTCATATTAATCGGACAAGTAGTTACCGAGCTATGGCGATTTCTTTACCAAACTCCGCAAGCCGTTCGCTTTGGACCAAACCATTTCATGTAAATAGAGGGGGGGTATTGTCACCGTACTCGCAAGCCGTCCGCTTTGGCTTTGCGAATGAACCAAACCATTTCATGTAAATAGAGGGGGGGGGGGGGAAATTTTAGATATATATATAGTACGGGCATGGCCTAGTATATAAAAACACATCTTCCTTTCTACTATGTTTATTGTTCCCTTGGCCTTGCAATGTTGCATTTAGACTTCGAATATGCAGGGGGATGGAACCGGAAAAATGAGAAACGGCGTGGGAGGATGAATATTGAGGATGAACAGGTGGAGTAGGGAAGGAATTGTCCATATTAAAATATAGCAGGCTGTGATGCACACTTATTCTTCTGCCCCCAGGTGTGGACGCCTTGCTTTCGAGCCTAAAAATATGGATACACCATAGATTTACCTGGACACCAAAGGTCATGGATGGAAAACTGATAAATCAATTGCAAGTGATGATCAATGATGAAAGTTCACACACATATATCTGACGTACATGTGGGAATGAAGTCCATGGGGGAAAAGATTCCTGTAAATTACAATGTAATATGTGGATGTCCCTAAAACAACCCTCTTATTTGTAGGTGACAGTATGTCGTCCTTTTCTCTCTTTCCTGTTCCTTCATCC
The DNA here is from genome assembly GCF_964187855.1 of Myxine glutinosa. NCBI lineage: Eukaryota > Metazoa > Chordata > Myxini > Myxiniformes > Myxinidae > Myxine > Myxine glutinosa. Next base: position 117,969,318 of record NC_136270.1, read on the forward strand.
CCTTCCTTGTCGAGTCCAACTGTGATCCCACTGACCAACTGTCAGTTTGTTGCCTTTTTACCCTCTTCCATGAGCCTCGATCTTGTATATAATTAAATACCGATCGCGAATCATTTGTGAGGAGAAATACTCTGAGTTATGTCGTCTGTGATGTGGTGGAGGTGTGGTCCTCTGTGATTGGTCCTGCACAAGGAACAATAACTGTTTGAAATGCTCCCTCAACATGTGGAAAGCACATGGCAGGGGTTTGCAGGTAAATCAAGGACAATGACCTGAGTACTGACCTGGAGGGTCAAGAAAAGTCATCCATTCGAAGACTGAAGTTTCATTTTGTTTTTCGTTTTATTGAGCTCCCTTGCTCACAAACATGTTTGTCTGTAATTGGTGATTATTCCATGTTGTTGTAGGTGAGGGCATTTTACATTTTCACTTGCCCTTGCTCACCCCAATACCAACTTTGTTTCCTGTTCATCCTGAAAGCACCAGAATGTTTTATATTCATGGATGTAGATACAATTAGGAGAGTACCGTACAGTGGGCTTCACCTGCTCTTATATTGAGTCAATCCTTGTGTGCCGGGTTGCTCTATGGTGTCTTGACTTGTAATTGCTTTTAAGAGCTGCCCTGTCATCAAGGTAACACCTTATCGACTCATTTTAAACATATTTATATCAAAACAAGTTGCACAGCTCAATTACTGCTTTCAACACACACGAAACATCTGAAAACTGAAGACAAATGACAACTGAGCTCAATGATCCACCACAAATGTATTCCTGACTTTTGGACCATAAAAAAGACATAACATTTGAAGGTATAAGCAAGCACATGACAAAGGACAATAATGTGAACAGGAGCAATTGGAAAAATAACAGCTACAGCCAATGATTTATATATACAGTACTTGTATACACCACATCAGTGAAGCGACGGGAAGCACGCCGAGTATTGCATACATTGAAGGCATTTGTATGTATATATAGGTACGAGGCTATATGCATGTGATTATATATATATATATATATATACTGTACATATTACATATACTGTACATACATATATATATATATATATACAGTATTGTACATATTACATATACAGTACTATATATATATATATATATATATATATATATATATATATATATATATATATATATATATATATATTGTAACGAATTTGAGAAGTGTAACGAATTTGAGAAGTGTAACGATTTGAGAAAGTGTAACGAATGTGAGAAGTATGGTTTTGTTGTGTGTAACTGACCCTCGTAATGTAAAGAAAGGGCGAAGCTCGTCCTCTTCGTTAATTTCATAAACCTACACACAGGACACCATATATCCTTTTAAATAGTTAGTCCCTTATTCTCTGTAGGTTAAGGATGTGTTTCCCACTAGTTGACTCTTCATTGCACCGAATTAAATAAGAGTAGGCCCTCCGACGCCCCATGGCAGCTTCCAAGTGCCAGGTTTTCCACTTTGCTGCAATTGACTCTTTAGGCACTTTGCTGCATTTTCATCTGCCGTCCAGTTTGCTGCAATTGACTCTTTAGGCACTTTGCTGCATTTGACTCCATTACGCACGAGGTAACGACGAAGAAGAAAGGCGGGTCTCCACCTCGTCATAGAGGGGAGGAGTAAGTCGGCCCCGCTCATCCAACCCAGAACGAGGGGTTTGGCTTGAGAGGGCGGAGAGGAGAACGCTTGGGGGAGGTTCGCAAAGGATGAAGGGCAGGGCCTATATAACCCGCCGCGGGACGCTCCCCAAGGAGATGAGCAGATGAGCTTTTTGGAGAAGATTGAGGTCCGAGGAAGAGTGAGAGAGAGGTGCGGCAGATGCGCGATCCAGCTAAAGCAGCCAAGAGAGAACGAGACGTGAGGGGGTGCTGATACTGAGCAATACGTTGAGACCCTCTAGGCCCTATTGCCGGCTGTGGAGACTCGGAGCTGCCAGCTGCTGTTCGCTTCGAGCACGGAACGTGGACCTCGACGGTGTGGAATTGCCCTGACCTTTCCTGCCCTGCCATCGGCTTGGACCTTCTCCTCCCTCCAGTGATTCCTGCCATCAATTCCCCCGTGTAAGTGTGCCCATTTGTCCGTCTTTCATGTTGTCTTGGGGTATTAATTAAGACTGCCATATATAAGCTAATCATTGCACTATGTCTCCTGCTCCTTCAATTGCCTTATAAATCATCTTTCTTTTCCTTTCTGCTTAGTGTGTATAAATAGTAATAAATCTTGTTATTCCCTACTTTGTTTTTACTTCTTCATACTCTTTCAGTCACTTTAGAGGTTTCCATATTGAGTGCACTTGGCGCGACTCGGCCAACGTTTGAGAATTGGGTTAGTCTTTGGTAATGCTAATGGCTCGAACGTCGGGTTGCTAAAAACCGCTCGGCAACTAACTAGACCATCCAAACCGGGGTTCGAGCGGTACTTGTCTCCCTAGTCTGCGGAGGGACGGATAAAGGTATTCGGGATAAACCCTGGGCCCATAACCCTGATCCGTTCCATCCCGTGGGATAGCGTTACAAGTACCAGGAACGGGGAGACGGCCAGCTTAACAGGACAAGGGGCTAATCACCCCTTGCTAACGGGAGAGCTGTCCTCCGTATCCGTAACAATATATATATATGTATGTATGTATATATATATATGTATACAGTACATATCACATATACTGTACATACATATATATACTGTACATATTACATATACTGTCCATATTACATATACTGTACATACATATTGTTGCGGTTTTAGAACCCTCACTTGTAAATAATTCTTGTAAATATTCTATTTGTTAAAAGGTCGCACCCATAGTTAGGCCATATGCAACACGTAGGTCACCATAGGACTTTAGTTATCTCCTTAGTATGTGTTTAAATAAGGCCATGTTCCCAATAGTCGAATCTGCGTTGCATTAATCAAATAAGGTAGGCCCCATTCATCACATTCGAAATCTCTCTCTCTCTAAGCTACTCCATCATGCCCACCTACAGTCGGGGCTTGTCCCCCACCAATTCTATAACGCGCCTTCGCTTGCCAGCAGCGTTTGCTGAATTGAGCCGTCATCTCTGCCTTAAGCGCTCGCCCCGGCTGCCATTACGCATGCGGTCAAGCTGGAGAAGAAGGGGGCGGAGCACCAAGAACGAGGCGTGGCCCGGTCAACGTTCCGTCAAGGGCGGAGCCGGTGAGCCCTCGCTGACCAATCGGGGCTGAGGTGAGCTCACTGATAGGCTTCGCTCGATGAAGCGCGCATTGATTTCTAAGCGTGTTATATAAGCGCAAGCGCGAGGACTGCTTTAACGACTGCGCAGGGGACCGTTGCTGTTGAGAGAACACCAAGAAGAGAGGAGGGAGAGAAGCTGAGCAAGGAGTTCACGAGCAGAGTGAGTAGGAGAGCCGCGCTAACAGAGAGGGCACAGACAGAGCTGCGTTGGAACGAGCTGTGCTGGGGAACTTCTAATTCATATGAATTCATAGGAACTGCGCATACGGACTTGCGAAGGACTCCCCCCCCCCCCCCCCCCCCCCCTGCCATATGTAAGGTCCGGTCGCGCACCAACGATACGCACTAGCTGCCTGCCATTCTTTGCCGCGGACCCCGGGGCCTGGAACCATCTGCTTGGACCTTCTCCTCCTACCACTACCATCCCGTGTGAGTCTGTTTGCTTGTCCGGGGTTTGTTAATTAAGACTGTGTAGTTAAGCCTGCCCTGTGTCCTGCTTCTTCTTCTTCTCCCTGTACATTCTTCCCTTTCGTTTCCTCTTCGGGTTTGGTTGTACATAATTAATAAATTCACTTGTTCTTTCTTTACTCTGGTTTCCTCTCCATCCGATCGCATCCATCCTTTCTCTCAATTGAGTACCTGTGGCACGATCAGAACCGCTATAATCAGGTTAGTCCTTGTTAATAGCTCGAATCGCGGGTTGCTAAACCGCTCGGCAATTTCCATCTTATCCGTGGTTCGAGTGGGAGTTATTTCCCTGCTTGCGGTCGGGGTTAGTAAGTAGGTACTTGGGACTCCATTGACCAATCACCCTAGTTGATTCCGACCGGGAGGAGCATCATAATTTCCAGGATTGGGGGACGGCCAGCTTAAAAGACAAGGGGATTAACCCCCCCTTGATAAGGGGAGCGCCGGCCCCCGAATCCGCAACAATATATATATATATATATATATATATATATATATATATATATATATATATATATATATATATATATATATATATATATATATTATATATTCTGTACATATTACATATACTGTACATATTACAGATACTGTACATATTACATATACTGTACATACATATATATATATATATATTCTGTACATATTACATATACTGTATATATACAGTTCTGTATATATATATATATTAAGATATACGTATATATATATATATATATTGTACATATAATGTATATATATATACTGTACATATTACATATTACATATACTATATTATATATATATATATATATAACAACTTTCAATTCTTAGCCGAATTTCATGAAATGACAACTGCATTCACACGGTGTCCCCCTTGTTGGGTAGAGGGGGCACAGCTTGGCCTGCACCTGTGGGTTCGGCAGGTGGACATCTCCAACCCTGCCTGCTTAGCACATGGTCAAATTCTACGTTGGATGATCACGAGTAGGTTCAAATAAAATACAAACGTTGTCGATGTAAACGTAGTGACATAAGTACATCAGGCAAATTATATCGAACTATTTTACATACATATACAATACATGGATTTCTGGGAAGGCAATGGCAAACCACCAAGTGTAACCCTTGCCACGAAAATGCTTCGGCAGCACCAACGCTCTGTAATAGTATGGTACATCAGAATCAGAGAATGTTTGTATTTATGAGTTTACATATTTATAATTTCGTCTTGGCAAACAACAATCTTCCTGCTACTTTAATAAGGCTTAAATACCCCGACACTGATCGGGTGACCAAACTTATACCATGTACTTTGAAGCCATTTTAAAGACAAGTATAACCTAAATGTAATTTTGTTAGCACACTTTTAGCAAGTATAAATGTCTACCTAAGTATAAATTTCATTTATCCACTAAAAATGAATGCTAGGTTGATTTATTCGAAGCAATTAGACTGCTCAAGATGTGTTCGGTTGATCATGTGATGTGATTTCTGGGGTTCAATAAATACGTGTTAGCAGCACAATTACAAACTGGGCAGAAGAGTACATTGTACTCCCGACCTGCTGATTGTACTCCAACAGGTTTTAGTAAAAGACGACAGCACAACAGGATTGCAAATTGCCTGGAAGGAAGGGAAACAAAGAGCGGATGTACGATAGCATCCAGAGCAGGCAAGATGTGCGGACCAGCATTCAAAAAGAGGTTTAAATAACGTTAACCGGCGGCATTGAAAAGACGTTGCCTGGTGTTTTTTCTTCTTCTTCTTTTTTGTAAACAGAGTCGAGTCTCGTGGAAGAGCTAGAACATTGAACGGATCAATATGCAACGGAATGAAAGGAACAGTAGAAAGAGGGGGGGGAAACAAACAACAGCGGGGTTGTAGGGGATACAACTGATACAGAAGCAGACTATGAGGAAGGAAAAACTGGAAATCTGGAAGGAGGTGGGTTGACGAGGGTAGAAAAGATCAGGACTTTGGATGGGGGATGATCTGAGATGGTGGTGAACATGACGAGAATGTGGAAGGTGGTTCAATGGGTGGGAAAAACGAGGAACAAATGAGTGGAGGTGAGCAGTTATTCTGGATTTTGGGAGTTTCACTGGAAGTGGGTTGATGTCAGACACTTGAGTGGGGGAGGACAAAGCACTGGAAGAGCAGAGGTTGCATGACCAGAAAGGCTGCAGAAGACAGAGACCACTGACCTGTTTGCATTGTGAACTTGATGGACTCATAGACTGAATTCCAATGATGTTGAAGGCTTGGTTTCCATGACGTCAAGCTGAGCAAGATGCAAAGCAGGTGAACTAGCCAATAGGAGAGAGCAGTGTTCCATCAAGCTGTGGATGAAAGTCTTCTCGGTGGATAGGATCTCAGGTGTTCCAAGGAAGGACTTTTTATGACGGAGGATGCCCAGTCAATGGCTTGCTTTAGATGCCAACTTTGAAATGTGTTTTGCCCAAGAAAGATCATGGCTGACAGTGAGATTCAGGAGTTTGAATAACTGAACTTCCTCAAGAGGATGGACCTTCAACCAAAAAATTGAAACAAGGCCCAGTGCACAGAGGTGTACAAATCAAGCAGGTATTATTATTAAGTAAGGCACCAAAGAAAGTCTGTTAAATGTTTAATGGGGATCCACCCGACCTTCCTTTTAATTTGGACCTTCTTATGGTCGAAACGTTATTTGCAGCAACAAGGGTTATCAATTTTGCATCAAGACAGTGAGCATGGTGAATGGGTTTAACGGTGATCCCAAAGACATCACGGGCCAGGTCTTTCATTAAAAGGGGTCAGGTAATGAAAATCTGCAACTATCACGTACGCACGCATGCACGCACGTACGCACACTCGGAGGTTTATACTTTGAGACCTGGGAGGGCTCCGTTTTCCACCTCCTGAACCCCGCATATGGAGATAACAATGAACAACACACACATACAACAAATTTTAAGAGAGTGTGTGTGTGTGTGTGTGGTGTGTGTGTGTGTGTGTGTGTGTGTGTGTGTGTGTGTGTGTGTGTGTGTGTGTGTGTGTGTGTGTGTGTGTGTGTGTACAAAATATCTCCAAAGCGAGTGAGCCCATTTTGACGAGACCTTGCAGCTGCGTTCGCCCTTCGCGAAGGATGAAACATTTCATCTTTTTTGTGTTGGTCAAAGGACAAGGTCAAATTCTTGTCGATCTACAGTGGGCTGAATTTAATGAGACTTAGCAAGTCCGTTTGGCCTCGGTGGAGGATGAATCAAATTCATTTTGGTCTGTATTGCTCAAAGGTCAAGGCCACAAGTTAGGGTCAAAATTTTATGCAATATGTATATACAGGGTGAAGAATTAATTAGTTATTGCTAAATCGGTGGCCTATTTGTCATAGATGTAGACTTGTTGGAAGTTTGCCAGAAAAAACAATTTTAAAAATTTTATGGATGTAGGTCAAAGGTCAAGGTCACAACTTTGAATTTATATTTAACAAACTTTGATTTTAAAAGATCAAAAAGGAAAAGCTTTGGAATGAATCTTTGCAAAACTAAGCGGATGAATTGGCCATTATGCATCGATGTTAATGTATAGTTTTTCTGAACTTGGGTTAAAATGAAACATCTCATTTTCAGATGAACATGCGACATAAAATTATGAAATTCCATTATTACATACGAGCAAAGGTACCCGCCCTATGGGCGGGGCTTCAATTGGGAGGCCCAAATGAAAAGGCAAAATATCAGAAATTGAAGACTTTTTTATTTTAAACGATTTATATAAACATCCGTTGAATATCACAGACGCAAATCATCAAAATCTAAACAGTATTTGTAGAATTTCAATAAAAGCCACATCACTGTTCATATCGGTAAATATTATTCCATCATGTTTGAAAAAAACTGGAAAATTGGAAAAATTTGAAAAATTGGAAAAAATGGAAATGGGAAAATTGGGGGAAAAAAATTGGAAAAACAATATAGCCTATTTTACTCCAGGGGGTCCCAGGCTTACCCACCCAAAATTTAGTTGCGATTAGTTCAGGCCGTTTTTGTGGTACATGGGAACAGACTGACAGACATTTGGTGAATTATAGTAAGATTACATGTCTTCCTTGTGATTATGACTCTCAGCAGTGGTGGTTGTTTGTGGAAGACCCTGATACAAACTCCGGTATCGTCAATGTTGAGTTTTGGGCTTTTTTAGTTTGCGGAACTGTTACAACACCAATCTCAGAATGTACATGTGTGTCTGCACAAGTGTCTCTATTTATCTGTGTTTTAGTAAAACAGCCTAAGATAAATAATTAACAATAATATCCACATCTTTGGGGAGGGTGTTTGTGCTCTAATGAGCACTTGTCTCGATAATGTAAGTGTCACTGTAATCTGTGCTCTACTGTACCATTTCTGCTCTACTCATGTTCTTTTTTCCATCTGTAAACCACACCAGGAGCTCTCCAAGTTCCAAGAGTCCCTTTATTTCGAAGCGATGGTATGCTGTGATCAAATTAGTAAAATATGGCTTCTCAAAGGAAGTCCTCGTTGTTTTGAGTAGTGTTAGCATCATCACATTATGTCATTTTCCAGGTTTCCAGTGAACACGTTGCTGCATAGCCACATCATGTGAAGGATTACGTAATGACGTCTTTCTAGGCAGCAGCATCTGAGGATTTTTTCTGACATTTATTTTTTCTAATACATAGTCGCGGCTCATGGAAGAGCTAGCATGAGTACACGGAATGGATCAGGACACAACAGGACAAAAGGAACAGTTGACAGAAGGGGGGAAAACACCAACAACAGAGTTGAAGGCCAAGATGGAGGCAGACTTGCACAAACAATGGTGAGGGGAGGAATGAAGAGCAGGAGTGGATGCATATGGTGGACAAGATGAATACAGAAGGAAACCCTCAGGAGGGAAACTGGACATTTGGAAGGAGGAGATTTGAGATGGTGATGAACAGCTGTCTTGAAGTCCTGGAGGAAATAGTGGGAAGTTGAGTCTATAGGCAGGAGAAGTGAAAAACTAGTGAGTGGAGGTGAGCAGTGATCCTGGAGGGGGAGAAGGAGGAGGAGCAAAGCATGGAAAGAGCAGAGGGTGCAAAACCAGAAAGTAGGTGGTAGAAGACAGATAGATGACCGACCTGTCTACGATGGCATGGTGATAGACCCATAGAGGTCGCTTCATCGTGGTCTTGGTTCTTAATTGCCTTGGTTTTCATGGCGTCAAGCAGAGCAAGGTGTAAGGCAGGGGAGCCAGCCCATGGGGGAGAGCAATACTCCATCAAAACTGTGGATGAAAGCCATGTCGATGGATAGGAGTTCAGGTTTGACAAGGAAGGACATTGCATGACGGAGGAGGCCCAGCCGGTGGCTGGCTTTGGAGGCCAACTTTGAAATGTGATTTGCCCAACAAAGATCATGGTTGATACTGAGACCCAGGAGTGTGAATGACTTAACTTCCTCAATAGGATTGTTTTAAAAGTATATATGGGGGTTTGCCAGACGGTCCTTTTGGAGAGACATAGTGAGTGTGAGATTTTTCAGGATTTAAAGACATATTCCAAGTGTTTGACCATCTTATGATTTTGTCAGTGTCCGAAGGATGAGGGATGTCATGGCAGAGAGTTGAGTTATCAGAAAATACATTTCTTAATTTACTTCATTTATAAACTTCATTTATGAAGATAAGGAGTAGGACTGGACCCGGAATACTGCCTTGGGGCATTCCAGCCTTGTTGACAGGGAGAGGAGATGCAATGATTCCGTTGAGAGCCGCACGTTGGCTACGAGAGTAGCGAAAATCAGCAAGTCATGTGTGTGGCATACCTAGTGTTGACCTAATAGTTAGGGTGGCAGGTCTTGGGATCCTAAGGTCCTGAATTCGAATCCCGATGAAATAATGCCAGATGGGGTTGACTCAGTCTGTCATCCTTCTGAAGTCGGCAAAATGAGTACCAGTTCACTGGTTATAGAGAGGCATTCCATCAGCCGCAGACGCACCCACTGAAAAGGATGCAACCAGCAGCCAGGTGGCTGCACACGAACCACCCATGTGTGTAGTTGGCCTTGCATTCTATAGGCAGAGAGTTTGGAGAGTAAAGCAGGATGCCAAACTGTATCAAAAGCTCAACATATATCCAGAGGTATGGCTCTGATCTCAAGTCTGACATTAAGGGCCTCCATCCATTGATGGGTGAGTAGAAGCAGCATGTCCAAGGTGGACTGACCTGGTGTGAAACCAAATTGGTGATCTGAGATGAGGTTGTTGGAGAAAAGGAAGAATATCATATCAACTGCGATGATGGATTCCATGACTTTTCTGATGATTAAAAGTAAGCTGATTCGTCCGTAGTTAAGGGGCTCAGTTTTTGCACCTTTTTATCTAGTGCAGTGATGTTGGTGGATTTCCAAGCAGATGGAAGATGACCTAGGGCAAATGACAGGGTGAAAAGGGCAGAGAAAGGATGGAAAAGAGCAGCAGACAAGTTATTTAGGGCACGTGAGCTGATGCCGTCCGGTGCATTTGCAGTCACAGTGCTAACAGCTCGGGTGAAAGAGCCCTTCTCCACCTTGTCAGATGCCAAAGACAGAGTCCAGGAACAGTTGGGCATGACATCGAAGGATGGGTACCGAGAGTGAGGGCTTGGAGACACAAGATTTGGAAGCAAACACAGAATTGAGGCATTCTGCCTTATCACAAGGGAAGTCATCTGTGGTGCCATTTGAATGGAGGGAAGGGACTGAGGAGAAGCATACTCCAGGGACAGACTTAACAAGGCACCACCAGGTTTTTGAGGAGGGAGACAAGTTTGAAAGTTCATTTTTGAGGTTGGACAGATGTTGTTTTCTGCCTCTCCTGAGAGTGGACACACTTCTTGCAAACTTTTTGGAATACAGTACACTGAGATTGCCGTCGGTCAGATTGGCCATCCAGGAAGAGACGGCAAGTTGTTTTAGAGCAATTGTCTCACCACAGTATTCAGTGTACCTTGGGTGGGAATAGGGTTAGGATAATTGATGGGGTGGGATGGATCTGTGCATGAGACAGGTTTCTGTTGAAGAATTATCAGGCTAAGTTAAGATGGAGTAGATGTGGGAGACCAGTCCTGAAGTGTAATGGCTGCTTGTAGTCCCTACTAATCTGCCAGATTGAATTGCCAGACTCACCAGCATTGAGGCAGCTCGGAAAAGTGCCAGAGAGATGTTGACTTTCACATGATCAGATGAACCAATTGGAGCAAAGGAAGAGCAGGAGACATTTGCGGGAAAGTTAGTCATCACCAAGTCCAGAAGGATTTGCCATTGGGAGAAATCCAGGTGGGAAAGTTCACAGATTGAGTCAGTCCAATGGAGTCACAGAAGTCCTTTGCTGAAGTGCCATGGCTGGTTTGAGAGGAAGCAACACCCACCCAATTTGCATGGTGACAATTGAAATTGGAGAGAGAGAGAGAGAGAGAGAGAGAGATAGATAGAGAGATAGAGATAGAGATAGAGATAGAGATAGATAAGATAAATAAGATAAATTATTAAAAGTGTCCATGTTTGAGAGATGTAAATGGAGTTGTCACTGTTAGGAGGACGGTACAATACACAGATGAACAAGAGGTGGGAGTGGAGGGGAAGTTGCAGCCGGAAGTACTCCTGGGGAATGGGAGGTGTAAGATCAGTTGATGGACAGTGAGAAATTGAGTTATTGATGTAAAGTGCAACTCCGCTGCCAGGGCGTGGTTCAGGCCTATCAAATGGGACTAGACAATAAAAGTTGGAGACACTAAGGAGTCGGGGACATCCTGTGGGAGGAAGGATTCTATTAAACATAATATGATGTTCGGTTTATCAGTAGCAGCCTGGATTGAGAGATCTGTGGGGTTGGAGGGGTTGGTCCCAGATGTCTGAGGTCCATACAGTTAGATATAGGGGTGAGGAAACATTGGGGGCGTGCAGGATTTGGGGGGGGGGGGGTTGAGGCTTTGTGCCGATAAGGTGAAGCTTGGGGGGGGGGGGAGTGGGGAGTAGGGTGAGGGAGAAACATTTGGGGGTGTGGGTAAAGGTTTGAGTATGTGTTGTGCACGGGAAGTTTTGAGTGTGTGGGGTGCGGAGGAAGGTTTGTGTGTGTGTGGTGCGGGGTAAGGTTTGTTTGTATAGGGTGTGGGGTAAGGTTTGGGTGTATGGGGTGTGGGGTAAGGTTTGGCTGTGTGGGGTGTGGGGTAAGGTTTGGGTGTGTGGGGTGCGGGGTAAGGTTTGAGTGTGTGGGGTGCGGGTGAAGGTTTGAGTGTGTGGGGTGTACGGGGGAATGTGTGTGTGTGTGTGAGAGGGGTGCGTTGGAAGTTTTGAGTGTGTGGGGTGCTGCGTTAGGTTTGTGTGTGTAGTGTGTGGGGTAAGGTTTGTGTGTATAGGGTGCGGAGTAAGGTTTGAGTGTGTGGGGTGCGGGGTAAGTTTGTGTGTGAGGGGTGTGGGGTACGGTTTGTGTGTATAGGGTATTGGGTAAGGTTTGAGTATGTGGGGGGTACGGTTTGTGTATATAGGGTGCGGGGTACGGTTTGTGTGTATCGGGTGCGGGGTAAGGTTTGAGTGTGTGGGGCGCGGGGTAAGGTTTGTGTGTGTGGGGTGTGGGGTACGGTTTGTGTGTATAGGGTATGGGGTAAGATTTGAGTGTGTGGGGTGCGGGTGAAGGTTTTAGTGTGTGGGATGCGGGTGACGGTTTGAGTGTGTGGGGTGTACGGGGGTATGTTTGTGTGTGTGTGTGAGGGGTGCGTTGGAAGGATTGAGTGTGAGGGATGTGGGGGGAGGTTTGAAAATGCGGGGAATGTTGTGGAAGGTTTTGTGATTTTTTTTTTCTTGGGATATTTGCCTCCAGTTGGTTTTAGCAAATGTCAGATTTCTAGCTCACCTAGAATGTGTTAAACATTCATATCGATGAGTGAGTGGTAAGAAAGAGTTTTATATATGAGATAAGCTTTATATATTTGATGATGTGGATTGTGAAAGAGTTTTATATTCAAGAGCACGAGGTTGTAATAATATGCAAGCGAAAGACAAACTAAAAATGTTGCATATTCATAGATAACCTAATCAAACAATGACCGAAAAAATGGCAAATCATATGACTCAAAATGCAATATAATTAAATATGTAATATTCAAAGTCTGCTGTCATTACAACAATTTCTTAGTTATTAACAAATTGCTAATTACTATGATTACCTGATAATTAGCAACAATTAAAACATAATAATTCAGCACATCATAGATCAGAGACATAGACATAGGAATCACTTATAATTGCTTATTTTCTAACACATAAAGTCCGATCTCCTTCAGCTGTTTGAAAAGCCCATTGTGTGTGCATTCCGCAAGCAGCTAAATAATTCGAGTAAATCACGAATTGTGTGATTAGAACGAGCTCTTTATTTAAAAGTTTATAGCACAGTAATTTTTCATGTAAATACGGCAAAGGTTATAAAATAAGAGGTGGAAGAGGCACTCGTTAGCATTGCCTAGCAAGCAGTTTGAATGTGAGCTCCATTGTCTTGGGTTGAAGAAAAAGTGGTGCTCTTCACTGCACAACCCTCCACGGGTGATGCTTAAAGCGAAATGAAAAGCTTCGCACGTGCAGCTGAATACATCAATTGTTGCCTTGGCGATATTCTGCTAAGTATTCAATTTATTTGTCCACTGGCTTGGGTCACGTGACCCGCAGTGAGCAGAACGAGTCTGCCCCGGCCGAGATTTACTTGCGGATATTTTCGTTCACGGAAATTCGTCCGACTGTTTTGCGATTCTTTTTCACCTGGGATATTGCCTTCAACTCGCATCAGTATGCAAAATTTCACCTGCTATCCCACCTAGAAGGTAATAAACATATATTTATGTCACTGACACGGTGAGGGACTGAGTTAGTGGAAAGAAAGAGCTTTGTATATATATATATATCTTGTATATGTACTGTATATATATATTATATATATATATATATATATATATATGTATATATATATATATATATATATATATGTATATATATATATATATATATACATATATATATACATATATATATATATATATATATATATATATATTGTATATGTACTGTATGTATATATATATATATATATATATATATTGTATATGTACTGTATATATATATATATATATATATATATATATATATATATATTGTATACGTACTGTATATATATATATATATATATATGAACCGCCTTTAGAGGCAATTATACTGCTGAATTGTGTTCATCTTTGTACTGCATACTTTGTATTGTATAGGGTCGTCTTTGTACTGTGCACTGTACATGTATATTGTTACGGATCTTTGGGGTCGGCGCTCCCCTTATCAAGGGGGGGGGGGGGGGGGGTTAATCCCCTTGTCTTTTTAGCTGGCCGTCCCGAGTCCTGGAAGTTATAACGTCCTTCCCGGCACGGCGTTCGGTAGGGTTTGCTCGGCCTAGGGGTTCGCTGCTACCTAAGTACCAACGCCGGCCAGAAACGAGGGAATAACTCCCACTCGAACCATGGATGCGATGGACAATGCCGAGCGGATAGCAATCCACGATCCGAGCTATTAACAAATGACTAGACCCGATTCTAAGCGGTTTCCAATCATGCCACGTTTACCCAATGGAAGAAAGGACGGATGCGATCGGATGGAGAGGAAACCAGAAGGTAGGAAGAACAAAGATGGGTTTATTAACAAATATACAAGAGAAGAGGAAACGAAAGGATGTACAGGAAAGGAAGAGGAAGAAGCAGCACACAGGGCAGTCTTATTGCAGTCTTAACTTAGGACCCCAGACAAACATACACACTCACATGGGGATTGTAGCTGGTGGATGGTCAGGTAGAGGGTCCGGTGATGGGGTCCAGGCTCCAGGTGAGGCTCCAGTCCAGCGGCGAAACCCGGCAGGCAGCTCCGCGTATCTTGGAACGCGACCGGACCTTATATATAGCGAGGGGGAAGTTGGTGTCCTTCGTACGTGATATTCGCACGTTCGTGCTACACGCCCCCTCTCCCAAGTTCTCTTATCAGCGCCAGCGAGTGAGTCCTCTCCCAAATGTGCGCTCCGTATCAGTCTTTTGAAGCAAACAGCACTCCCTACAAGTAGTCCGTCAAAAGGCTTTGCGCTCGCCTTTTTATAACTCTTCACGCGATTACTCCACGAGCCAAAAAGCCACGCCTGCCAGCGATGTTACCTCAGCCCTGGTTGGCTGGTGAGGGCTTACCGGCCACGCCTTTGATGGCTGGTTGACAGGCCACACCTTCTTCTTGGCATTCCGCCCCCTTTTCCTTGGGCCTAACCGCATGGCTTATGGCGTCGTTTGAGCGAGCTATGAGGCACCGACTGTAGGGGTGCGTAATGGCGTCGCTTGGAGAGGGAGGTCGCAAAATGGACGGAATGGGCCTACTCTTATTTGATCGACGCAACGCAGATCCAACTATGGGAAACACGGCCTTATCTAAAATACATATTAATGAAATAACTGAGTTCTATGGTGTCCTACGTGTTGCTGGTGGACTAACTAGGGGTGCTACCTTTAACCTTTAATGTCATATTTACAAGTGATGTCATATTTACAAGTGTGGGTTCTAAAACCGCAACAATATATATGAACCGCCTTTAGAGTCAATTATACTGTATACATACTGTATACAGTGCATTCAGAAAGTATTCAGACCCCTTCACTTTTTTCACATTTTGTTATGTTGCAGCCTTTTGCTGAAATCGTTTAAATTCATTTTTTCCCTCATCAATCTACACTCAATACCCCATAATGACAAAGAGCAAACAGGATTTTAGAAAGTTTTACAAATTTATTAAAAAGAAAAAACTGAAATATCACATTGACATAAGTATTCAGACCCTTTGCAATGACACTTGAAATTTAGCTCAGGTGCCTCCCATTTCTCTTGATCATCTTTGAGATGTTTCTACACCTTGACTGGAGTCCACCTGTGGTAAATTCAATTGATTGGACATGATTTGGAAAGGCACACACCTGTCTCTATAAGGTCTCAAAGCTGACAATGCATATCAGAGCAAAAACCAAGCCATGAGGTCGAAGGAACTGCCTGCAGAGCTCAGAGACAGGATTGTGTCGAGGCACAGATCTGGGGAAGCCTACAAAAAAAAAGTTATGCTGCATTGAAGGTTCCCAAGAGCACAGTGGCCTCCATAATTCTTAAATGGAAGAAGTTTGGAACAACCAGGACTCTTCCTAGAGCTGACCGCCCGGCCAAACTGAGCAATCGGGGGAGAAGGGCCTTGGTAAGAGAGGTGACCAAGAACCCGATGGTCACTCTGGCTGAGCTCCAGAGATCCTGTGTGGAGATGGGAGAGACTTCCAGAAGGACAACCATCACTGTAACACTCCACCGATCTGGGCTTTATGGCAGAGTGGCCAGACGGAAGCCAAACAGTTCAATCTTGGTTTCATCAGACCACAGAATCTTTTTTCTCACAGTCTGAGAGTCCTTCAGGTGCTTTTTTGAGAACTCCAAGCGGGCTTTCATGTGTCTTTCACTGAGAGGCTTCCGTCTGGCCACTCTGGAAGTTTCTCTTATGGAAGTCTTCTGGAATGCTTATGTCAATGTGATATTTCAGTTTTTTCTTTTTAATAAATTTGCAAAACTTTCTAAAATCCTGTTTTCTCTTTGTCATTATGGGGTATTGAGTGTAGATTGATGAGGGAAAAAATGAATTTAAACGATTTCAGCATAAGGCTGCAACATAACAAAATGTGAAAAAAGTGAAGGGGTCTGAATACTTTCTGAATGCACTGTACATACTGCATATGTATATATATATATATGAACCGCCTTTAGAGGCACTTATACTGTATACATATATATATCTGCTGTATACATATATATCTACTGTATACATATATTGTATATATATACTGTATACATATATATCTACTGTATACATATATATCTACTGTATACATATATATCTACTGTATACATATATATCTACTGTATACATATATATCTACTGCATACATATATATCTACTGTATACATATATATCTACTGTATACATATATATCTACTGTATACATATATATCTACTGTATACATATATATCTACTGTATACATACAGTATATATCTACTGTATACATATATATACACATATATATACATATATATATATATATATATATATATATATATATATATATATATATATATATATATATATATATATATATATATAGAAAGTTTCTACCACATCAGGCGAAAAGGAAGTACACACCATCAAGGCCGAAAGAACAATGCAGACACACATCCTAGGCAAGTGAGCAAACATGAATCGTCTCCAAATCAATGCGCTTGCGGTGCATTTTATTCATTTCGCTTTATTTATTCTCCGCCGTTAATGATTTATGTGTAATGCGCATATACATAATTCATGCCAAGTTGGCATATTTCGTTTTGAGAGGATGGCGCGTATATATAATCGAGTGTGGCCGCAAAGGGGCCCAAAAGTTCTTCTTAATTAATTCTGGAGAATGATCATTACATCAGGTATATTGGTAGAAACATTGTGGATTTGTGTGTAACAAGCTTTGTATTTGTCTCTGCATTGCAGTAATACCCTTCTGGAATATAAGTGCACATCTGCACTTGTCACTTTAATACCCTGTGTACGACAAGGTATTGTAAGACCCATTACTATTGCACTGAGCTTGAGAGTGGGTACTCACGATGAGTCACAAACATTCACTTGGATGAAAGCAACCCTAGACGGGTTGTCAGTCTGTCGCAGACTTGTGTATGTTTTGGCAGGGATTTTGAATTTGGCCAGGTTACGGACACACAATCGTATAGTCCTTATGAAAGGCTTTTTGATGGATTGTTGACGTCCATCAGAGAATGATAGCAGATAAGACACCTGGCCTAATGTCCCTCTAAAACATGGTGTACTCTTTTGTGTAATGTTCAGCAGGTGAACCACCAGGGAGAGAGTTAATAGATGGGTTGCTAATCAAACCTAGACTAGACATCTTAAGAGCAAGTATGCACCCTCTTGTTTACCTGTACAAACTGTGGCTTTACATTTATACCATAAACTACACTGTAGGCCTACACTCGTAAGTACTGGTTCGACACACCTAATTATTTCCACATTCTTATGCGTTGGGGTTGGGGTTAGGGTCGTCTTTTTCTTTGGCCAAATCTTTTACAAAATGGCTGGCCAGCCTTGAGATTCGACTGGGGGTGATTTGGGTAATAATTGGTATTTTGTCCATGGTTCCAGCAATTACGAGCCAATGCTTCACGAAAAACACTGTGGGATCTTCATTGACTGCCAACGGCCAGTGCTGGCTGACTGGTCCTCTAGCTTCGCGTACATATCGATGGGCAACCCACATGTCGATACATATCTTTTTTTTTTCTTTTTTTTTCTTTTTTTTTTGTATACTGAATCGAGGCTCGTGAAAGAGCTAACATTTATTTCACAAACAAATCAACCAGACAAACAAAATATACAAAAAGAGGGAGTGGAAGACAAGATGGGGAGAGAAGGGGAAGCACACAACCACAACATTTGAGAGCAGGGAGAAGTGTGGGAGGGAGAGGGCTTGGGGGCAGGAGGCGTGGGAAGGGGGGTGGGGCGGTGGGAGAAGTATAAAACACAAGGGGACCGAAATTAGCGGGGGTAGAAAAGATCAAGGTTTTGGATGGGGGAGGATAAGAGATGGTGGTGAACAGCTGTTTTAAAGACCTGGAGGGTGGAGTGGGATTGAAGAGAGTGAGGGAGTTTGTTCCAGAGGCGGGAGAAAAGAGGAATGAAGGAGTGAAGGTGAGCAGAAAGTCTTGATTTTGGCAGTTTAACCATAAGAGGGTTGCAGGCAGATCTTGTGCGACCTGTAGGAATATTTGGGGGACAGGGCCCAGAGGGGGCTGGGGGGGGCAACGCCAGGGAGGAGTCGGTAGAGGATGGAAAGACCACCAACCTGCCTGTGGTGAGTGAGTGAAAGGCCCTTGGAGTTTGTTTGTGCGTATTATGTAATATATCATCCTGATGCATTTATCGCTGGGTCGAGAATCGAACCCAGGTAAGACAGCCCAGAGGCAGGTGCACACACCTCAAGGCTAACCTGCCAGCCCATTTACTGCACTACTAGGGGAAACGTTGGTCCATTGGACCATATTTTCATTGGTCTTCACTGCCTTGTCTGCCAGACTCTGGGGTGTTTTGGTTCCTCTGAGTCTTTTGGGTCGTTGGAGACTTTTGGATCTTTGGGGTCTTTAGGGACTTTGGAATCATATGGGTCTTTTGGGTCCTCAGAGACTTTTGGGGCATATTGGTCTTTTGGGTCATCTGTGTCTTTTGGGTCCTCGGGGACTTTTGGGTCCTCGGTGACTTTTGGGACATCTGGGTCTTTTGTGTCCTCGGGGACTTTTTGGTCTTCTGGTCTTTTAGGTCTTTTGGGTCCTCTGGGTCCTTATGGGTATTTGGAGTCTTAAAGGGTATTGAAAGATCGAAGCGGTCTCAGCAGTCTAAAGAGTTCAAAGGTACCTTTCAATCGTGCGTATTATGTAATAAATTCATCGACTATGTAATTAATAGACACAAAAAGTATGACACACGCACGCACACACACACACACACACACACACACACACACACACACACACACACACACACACACACACACACACACACACACACACACACACACACCTCATCCATTTATAGTAGATACTGTAAACATGTATCATGTAAGGAATGAGAGAGACTTTGGCTCATGTACAGTATGGTTAGTGTAATGTGTAACAGTATTGCACTCTGCACAGGGTTAGATGTCATACTGTACCGCTTTTAATGTTTCGTTTCATCCTCCGGATGACATCACGACTCTGTCCATGTGACGTGGAGGTGATGCCTCACCCTACCCATGGTGCATTTCTCAATGGTAAACGAACGATCTCAATAGTAAACCAGGGTTTCACCATGCTCTCTCGGTATCTTGGTCCACCCAGTGCGATTTGTAGACACGTGACCGCTGCAACTACCTTCCTGAAAGCTATTTTGGCCAAACCAAATTACGTGTATCTTATCAGATGCAAACTCAAAACTTCGAGTCAATTGACCCAGCGTTTGTACTGTATTTTATCCAGAATATTCCATACGACCAAGGATTACAACAATGGTGTGTGCTCAAAGTGAACAAAGACATACTGGGCATATCTGCGACAATGGACATGAAGTAGATTTGGTACCTCCATTGTAGGTTTCCTCTGTATAGAGATGTCTACCGATCACCATACTCCATCATTTTTTCGATCACCATGGAATCTGTCGGCGTAATTTTTTAGGGTTAAACAAATCTCTTTTTACCTCTGCCACCCAAGGTGGATGGAGGTTATCTTTTCACCCCTGTCTGTCCGTTTGTTTGTTACTCGGCAAAAATAATTTTTTGGACAAGTATGTTCATCACTCTGGTTTGTGTGTTTGTTTGTCTGTCTGGTCACTTATACTTGCCTAAAGGTCACAATTTTAAACCGATCTTCACAAAGCTTCACCAAACGGTACAGTTTATGGTCCGGCAAAATCCTATATTCGAGTATTTTTGAGGTCAAAAGGTCAACATAGGCCAAAGGTCAACCACTTTTTTTCAAATTTCTAAAATCCTCAATTTTCATCCAATTGACTTGAAATTTGAAGAGGATTTACATATCAGCTAACTGAATTCAACCACCAACTATTTTGGAGATCAACACAGGACAAAAGGTCAACATAGGCCAAAAGCTCAACATAGGCCAAAAGGTCAACAACCTTTTCAAGTTTCTAAAGTCCTCAATTTTCATCTGATTGACTTGTAATTTGAATAGGATTTTCATATCAGCTAACTGAATTCAACCAACAACTATTTTTGAGATCAACATAGACCAAAAGGTCAACATAAGCCGAAGGTCAACCACTTTTTCCGAATCTCTAAAATCCTCAATTTTCATCCGATTGACTTGAAATCTGAATTGGATTTGCATATCAACTTACTGAAACAAACCACCCACTATTTGAGGTCAACATAGGCCAAAAAGTCAACATAGGCCAAATTTCTAAAACTGTCAATTTTCATCCGATTAACTTAAACTTTGAAGAAGATTTGCATATCAAGTCACTGAATTCAACCACCAATTATTTTTGAGGTCAAAAGGATGCTCCACTGAGTGCCATTCTACTTTGTTCTATTTTGCCAAATGTCGCTCTACGAGTGATTTTTCATTCTGTCTGTCTTTGAACAAGATATCTCAAAAAGTTGTGGACGATTTGAACGAAATTTGGCGGAGAAGGAGTGTATGTGACAAAGACAAAATGATTAGATTTTTGTGAAGATCCGGATTCGGATCCGACTACTAGAATTTTTAAAGTGATTCTTCAACATTGGGAGATTGGGCCAAAATCTGTATATAGCAGCATATCTCAAAAAGTTGTGGACGGATTCAGACTAAACTTGGAGGACAGGTTGGGAGTGTGACAAGACAGATTCGATTCGATTTTGGTGAAGATCAGAATATGGATTCGGATACGATAATTATTTAATTATTAAGTGAATCTTCACCAGAGAGATCGGGCGAAAAGCGATATATCACATGATATTTCAAAAACGTGTGGAAGAGTTATGACTAAACTTGGTGGATGAATTGATTATGCGACAAGAACAAGCGATTCGATTTTTGGTTCGGGTCCGCATCCAGATCCGGCCGATCAGTGGGATACAAAACATAAACTGTTTAGCTCAGCGTGGCAGTGGTATGCTCTCTACCGGGTGCTGTTCTAGTTTAATTCCTTGTGCTCATTTTTGTTTTCTGCAATCGGCAATTTGTATGTGTGTTGTCGTTTGATTTTCTGCAAGTTGAGCAGAATCTATTACACAGGAAGTGGATTTTAATTGCTTATGTGATACACAGGAAGTGACCGCTCCAACATGTTGTTCTTATTATTATTATTATTATTAGCTAGACAAATAATATGACTCTCTATTTGTCAGGTTCCCTATCTATTCTCTCACCACTTGACTCATAATCAACAACCTTAGTAGGTGTAATTACCAATCTCTTACAATTATGCTTGCGACATCTAAATTTACTTACAACTCCTGCTTTTATTTTGTTGAGCCCTGTTTAAAATGGACTTTTGTGAAAGCGTTGATTCACCAGGCTAGATGACGTTATGGTATTGACATTCAGTTGGAGGAACTTCAACCCAACCAACACGGAATGTTGTTGTTGTTGTTTCATAGTCCCGGAATGTTCTCTTGAACAAGCCCACATCACAGAGACAGCTGATCAATCTCGCAGGTGACCCAGAGATCCCCCATATCCAGGATGGTGTATCCCCGCCTTCACAAAGTCAGGGTCATGACAGTTAGAGAGAGAGAGAGAGAGAGAGAGAGAGAGAGAGAGAGAGACACACACACACACACAGAGAGACACAGAGAGAGACAGAGAGAGAGAGAGACTTTTGTGTGCTTTTATTATAAAAGTATCAAAACACACACGGAAAACACCACAAATTTTTACAAGAAAAGGAAGTTATACAAGTAAAAAGATGTATATACATATATGTGGACATTGAGCTTAAGTAAAATTTACCAAAACAAACTCAACAACTCATCTGTAAAAAAAAAATCGTCATTCACACTGCCGAAACTCAAATGGTAAAACTGCTCTAATTTTATCCAGGCCGACACTATTCCTTTAAAGCAAAAGAGCACATTTTCATCTCTGTCACTCAATTTGATCTTCCTAGTTTTATAAATTGCAAGTTTAACAATCCTGCACAGAAAATTCAAGAAAGGGACCGCTGTCTTGCTCTTGGTGCTCCTTTCAATACCATACACAAAAATTGGAACAGAAAAAACAAACAAATTTATAAAATAATTGTTGGAGGAAACAAAAAAGGGGTACCAATCTCCTACATTCCACGAAAGCATGGGTCCCATTTTCAGCCTCTTCACAGAAAGGACAGACATTCTGTACTGAGGGATCAAACTTATTAAGGAAGTATTGGGTGACCAGGGCCTGATGAACTAATCTCCAATTTAAGTCTCCGGTTCGACCTAAAGTTGGAGACCTATACATCTCTTTCCACACTGGAGATAGGAAAGAACTAGGTGGAATGATCTCCTCCCACCGATTTTTTAAAGGTTTTGTGAAACCCGGAAAAGGACCTCTTGGCATATCCCGTAAATAGCTATTTTCCCCATCACATGAAACACACCACAACCATCTGAATTTGAGAAGACACACTGTTGTTTTTTTGAGGTGATTTGGAGCTAGGCGAAATAGAGACGAGAGTCCACCACATCATCTACCCCAGTCCACCCGATATTTAATTCCCTGAAAGTTTTAATCACAACTCTCAATACTTTGTCCACTATTCTCGATGACATAACACCCACTTTTGATGTGAGAGAGCCAGCGGATAACCATCCATTTAGGGAAGGCTTCATCAGGTCTCGCACTCTGTTTATTCCATTACTGGTGAAGCAATGCATAAATGACCTGGAGGTTGAAATTTCAGGGAATAGAGGATTCAGAACCAATGGCTCATGCATATATTTTTTGGCATCGTAGGACACCTCTAATCGTTGTATTCCAAGGACTTGCCAGGCATTCAAAAGGCTCTGATGAAACTCGGGGAGCAGAGTCGTGTTGACATGCTGCAGGTCCATGAGGAAGAGCTCTCGGTCATACTTCAACCCATCTGCTTCCTGCAGCCAAGCGTTTGTGAGAGGCTGCCATGGGACACACTCACTATGCAATAAACGCGTTATCGTCAACATGCGAAAAGCCTTTATCTGACTCGGGACATGTATCAAGCTTTGGCCACCTGCATTTCGGGGTCTGCACACCACGCCTGGTCCAAGCCAATGGTGGTCTCCCCAGAAAAACGGAGTTAGAGCCCTCTGAATGCCTGTGACCAAGTATCTAGGAGGTTGGAGGGGGATAACTTTATGCCAAATAAATGAAACCACCAGGTTATTTATTATTGACACCCTTGCCTTAAGCGATAGAAGGTGGTGCAACCGTTTCCACCTAGCTAGATTCTGCTTAATTCTTTCCAAGAAACCCTCCCAATTTTTTTGTTCATATGCTTGGAGTCCTAGAAATAACCCGAAATATTTAAACCCCTCTTTATTCCACTGCATTCCTCCTGGTAACACAGGCAGAGCTGAGGAAGGCGGACTGGGGCCCACCCATAAGGCAACACTTTTGTTCCAATTTACTTTTGCTGTGGAAGCGAGCTCAAACTGGGACAGACATCGAGAGACTTCACCCACATCATTTTGGCTGGAAACAGCAACACAAATGTCATCCGCATAAGCTGAAGTAACCATTTTGTAGTTTGTTGTTAAGGAGACTCCTTCCACTGAGTTGCGGAGCAAAGCTCGTAAAGGTTCGACCGAGAGACTGCAGAGCATACCTGAAAGTGGGCAGCCCTGACGGATGCCTCGCTGAAAGGGAAAAGGGCGACATAAGCTGTTGTTTACCTTCAACAGACAAGATGCATTTTCATACAACAACTTAACATAGGAAATAAAATTTTGTCCGAAACGAGCTCTCCTTAATACAGAAAACAAAAAAGAATGGTCAACACTGTCAAAAGCTTTTTCTTGATCTAAAAGAACCAAACCAAAACCATGAGATGTAGTACAACCGAGACTGATGAGGTCTCTCACCAAAAAAATATTATCGTAAATAGAAAGTTCGGGAACACAATAAGATTGATCAATATCAATCAAAAGGGGATGACTTCCTTTAGAAGTATCGCGAGCGCCTTCGACAATATTTTATAATCCATATTTAGGAGTGACACAGGCCGCCAATTTGTGACGTCTTGCAAGTTCCCTTTTTTAGGAAGGAGACACAAAACTGACCTCCGGCAACTTAATGGCAATTCGCCTTGTTCAAGGCTATCATGAAAGATGTCAAGTAGAGTCGGGCCTAGAATGTCCCAAAAGGCCTTGTAAAATTCAACTGGGAGGCCGTCAAGTCCAGGGGCTTTCCCATCTTGGATTCCTTTAAGAGCAGCAGTAAGTTCTCCAAGAGAGATGCCAGGCTCCAGTTGTTGTTGGTCTTCAGACAGAGATGGGAGCAGTTTAAACATCCCGTTTCTGTTTTCCTGGTTCACTGTTCTCAAGGCAAACAGCTTTGAATAAAAGTTTCGTAATTCATTCTTGATGTCACTTTGAGAAGACAGAAGCGCACCGGCAGAAGAGCGCAAAGCGTGAATTTGTTGAGAGATCTTGGCTGTCTTTTCCAAATTGAAAAAGTCTTTGTTTGGTTTGTCAAGTTGGATATTGTCCATTCGCAGTCGGACGAAAGCTCCAGATGCACGCTCTTTCACCATTTCAGCCAGTAGTGTTCTTTTCTCTAACAACTGCTGGACATTTTCGTTGGACATTCCAGATTTCTGCTCACAATAAAGTATATCGTTTTTTAAGGCAGATATCACACCGAGTGTGTTACATATATTATAACGGCAGTATTGCTGGCAAAAACACTTAATTTGGGATTTTGTGCAATTCCACCATTGCCTTAAATTTAGGTAGGAAAACTTTTGCATTTCACATTCTTTCCATACCATTCTGAATGCTTCTTTGAAATGCTCACTTTGTAAAGGTTTGACATTGAAAGTCCAATATGCACTTCTACAAACGTGATGAGGTAAGCCACATACAACAACGACCATGTGATGATCAGAAAAACCAGATGGCCTCATATAAGAATTCTTGACGAGATTTACCTTATCACGGTTAACATAAATTCTATCCAAACGAGCCATTGTCAAAAGATTTCTTGCGGCACAAACCCACGTGTACTGCCAGATGTTAGGGTTCTGTACCCGCCACACATCCACAAGTTGAAATTTTTTAACGAGCTGTGCCAAAGGCCTTGCACTCGGTGGATGAGGCTCAGGAGTGTTTTTATCAAGTTGTGGGTTGAGGGTACAGTTGTAGTCTCCCCCCAGATAGACCAACATTGACAGGTCAATTGTGCTAAAAAAAAACCTGCTAACTTGTGAAGAAAAGCACTTCTTGCAGAGTTAGCACTAGGGCAGTATACATTAGTCGTGCAAATCTTTTGATTACCACTGACAAACTCCACAGATAGTAAAAGGCCCTTGCAAATTTCTCGACATCTGATGTCCAATGTAACACTACTGCCACACCAACCTTGGCATCAACGAAAGCACTGGAGAAAAAATGACAACCTTTAAAGATATTACGCCACTCAACCTCAGAAGACTGATTTGCATGCGTCTCTTGTAACATCAGCACATCAATTTTTTCATTCTGAAACATTTGAAACACCTGGAGGCGACGCACACAACTGCGACCACTGTTGATGTTTAAGGATGCTACTTTTATCTCCATTCTGTTAACTATTCATGAAGTTCCTTACCCGCTCGAGTTACACATTTTCTTAGCCTCTGGAATTGAGGTTCTGACATGTTAACCTGATAAGGTTCATGAATCATGTTCCTTGCAGTCAAAATAAAATCATGCAGATTCGGAAAGTAGTCTTTGATTTTTACATTTCTTTTCCTGAACGTTTCATCAAGGAACTTAATAACATTTTCTTGAGAAACCATGGTGATGGTGTTGTCATCACCCGCCTCACTCTCTTGAGCACTTAAAGCACTAAAGAGTGGACTAGAAGAGGTTTCATCAGAATCAAGTGCTTCGTCTTGATCTGCACCTTTTCCTACTATTTGTTGAACACTTCGTTTTGGAAACAGCAATTCTACAGGGTCAAGGACCTCCGCGCTCTTTGCAGACCCTTCCAAATTTACCATATCCTCTGTGGCTATAAGTATGTCCCACAGCTCATCATCCCTTTCATTTTTATCTGTCAGGGAAGGGTTAACGTTATCCTCACAGTCGCAAGGAATTTCCCCTTTATCTATTTTTTCCTCACTAGCAGATCCAGCTGCTAACTCGTCTGAGTGAGTTTGGTTATCAGGACAAGGACTTATCACATCCTGAGAGGATCGACTATTTTCCGGGTCATCCTGAATCTCGGCAAGTGGTGCAAGCGAATCTTCCTCACGTACACACACTCCCGGTACCATCTCCGTTACCGCCAAGGAGTTTCCGGTGTAGGCCTCACCCTGGAGGTCCTGCGAGCCTGACACGATCTGAATCTTATTTTGTTTTGCTTTGGAATCACAGGATTCATCACTTGAGCGCTTCTGACCTTTTTTCCTGGTGTCCGCTACCGATACTTCCATGGTATCGTCCGCACTGTCGTGTACAGTGGACGAAATGGGAGAGGGTTCAACCACGTTCATTCCCACCTTAGATGGGGGGGGGGGGGCGGGGTAGGTCACCTCACGTTCTAAATCCTCGGTTCTTAACCTGTGGGGCGCGCCCCCCAAGGAGGGCGTGAGCAATTTTCAGAGGGGGCGCGGGACAGCAGTATAAACGTCTAAATAACCCCAAACGGAAATTATAATCCCCCTACTGAAAAAAATTAATTAACCGAAAAGATAGCTGGACCTGGAGACATTCTGGGTCAAGTATCTTCCTGTTTATCCTCTGATCTCGCTTCAAGCTGTTCGGATTCTGACGATGTTCGGATCCACGTATCTCTGCGAGGCTGCATTCTCCGCGCTGGTCGCTGTCAAGACCAAATACAGAAGCAAGCTGAACGTTGAAGGAGATCTGCGCTGTGCTCTCTCTGGCACGCGACCACGAATTCCGGATCTGATAGCTAAGAAGCAGTGCCAACCATCTCACTAAAATTTAGTGAGATTTTTGGCATTGCTTCTTTAGTGACTAAATTGTTGTTTCATTGATTTTGCGTCCTTTGACGTGACATTTCAACAAACGTGTTTTGTGTAGTTACCCTTTCCTTTCATCGATCCGTGCCTTGAGCTTGTTTGCGTTTTGATGCAATAAAACGAGGTTTGTAATCTCTCCTTTGTTATTTTGAAAGAACATTATCTGTTCAGGGGTACCAGATCCAGTGTTTGAAATAAGCCAGGGCCCACCAGGGCCCGGCCCTGGCTGCCATGCTTAGGGCCCTGGCTGTTAACAGAATCTACGTCAATAGCCAGGGCCCAGGGCCCAGCCCTGGCTGGCTTCAATATCAACGAACAAACCCCTCAGAATGCACCACAGAGCACCTAGAATTCAAAAATTTCCTGGGGGGGAACCCCCAAACCCCCCCGGCGAGAGGGGAAACCCCGCTCGCGCTCTCCCCAACGAGCGGCTTCGTCAGATGTAGGTGGAGGGGGGCGTGGAGACGAGCAACAATTGCTAAAGGGGGCGCGACACTAGAAAGGTTAAGAACCCCTGTTCTAAATCTATCACTCCCTTCCCCACCCCCCTGGTCGGAGTGGTCGGGTCTGGCGCTTCACTCACCGCAGTCGGTGCGGTGGGTGGATTAACCACTCGATCCGCCTCCTCCCCTTCAGTGTGCGGTGAAGAGGAGTCGCTCCTCGCCAATCCTCCGCTTTCCTGCGGTGTAACCGCATTGGGACAGGCACTCCTCACATGCCCGTAAGCCCCACACTCGAAACACGTCATAGCCTCCGAGGAGGCATACATTTTGTATTCAAAGCCGTTGATTTTCACACTCAACACGACATTGAGCGTTTTTACATTTGCAGGCAGTATCATGTACACCACCCTCTTAAAGGACATGACATGTTTGAATCGATCGCAAACATTTCGCATCGGCACCATCGAAATCCTCGATACGACCTTACCGAACTTGTTTAATTGTTCACGTAACTCCTCATTTCTAATAAATGGCGGGATGTTACTGACTGATGTTAATCTTTACCGTCGGGGCTTGTAAAACGAACACAGAGAGGAACGTGTTCGGTTCAATGAACAAGCCTTGTTCGACTACACTCGCTACCATGTGCTCCTCGGACAAAAATACGACGAATTTCTTATTCATACGAGAGGCAGCGCAAATACTGTGTGCACCAACGATGTTTCCAATGGCGGAAAGCACATCGTTAATTTCCACCTCGTTGGGAGGAACACAAGCTAGCCCGTGTTTACGAGTTAGCGATTCGTACGTATCAATGCGGAAACGTTCGCCCGCCATTCTAACTCGACCAAAGACAAGTTCGTAACCGAGAACCGAGAAAAGCCAGTGTTTGTCGAACACCAACAAACAGATCAGCTATAGCCGAAAGCCATTGAACACAGCCACAGAGTGAAGAAAGAACTCCCCCCGGCGGCCATACCAGACCGCCGGCTTAGGACCCTCTCAACACCGGACTGTTCTCTCTGTTCTCTGTTCTCTCTCTCTCTCTCTCTCTAAGGTACAGAAAGGATGAAAACAAAACGCCAAAGCACACAGGATGGAAAAAGGAGAGGGAGGAGTAGAGCAGGAAAGGCGAAAAACACACAAAGGACTCACCACAAAACAGAGCAGTTGTTCACAGCCGCCATGACGCCACACCCTAAACGCAACAGCCAGCAGGGGGCGACAGAGAGAAAGAGAGAGAAACAAAAGAGAGAGATGGAGAGAGACAGACAAGATGGAAAGGGCCAGTTCATGGGGATTGATCGACACTCTGACCGTGACGTCCCTGGCCTAACGAATCCGGGCAGCAGGGAAGAATGGGGAACATTTGGCCCCCGACTTTCGTTGGAGGTGCAACCACCGCGAAGAGGCATCCCCGATAGTTGTGGGGAATGTCTTATTGTTATTGCTGTCCATGTTTTTCATTCATCACAGGATTGTTGTTGTTGTTGTTGTTCATCCATAGCCCCCCTGTCCTACCAAAAGCCATTCTGTCCCTTCATCTATCTGTCCTTGACGGATGTATATCCGCTAGCTATAAAATAGTTCACCAATTTCAATTATTATTACTCCCACCAGGGACTAATGCATTCGATCTTGTCCGTGTGTGTGTGTGTGTGTGTGTGTGTGTGTGTGTGTGTGTGTGTGTGTGTGTGTGTGTGTGTGTGTGTGTGTGTGTGTGTGCATGCGTGCGTGTGTGTGTTCGTGTGTTTGTGAACATGATATCTGGAAAAGTTCTGAACGGATTTGGATGAAAGTTGGTGGGATGATTGCCCCTGGGATAAGGAAGAATTGATTAGTTTTTGGTGAAGCTCAGGATATTATTCCGGATCCAGGAATTTTTTGAAGGATTGTTTACCATTGGAAGACAGGGCTCATTTTTTTAAACATTATCTTCTATATATTCTATATTTAACATTGTGAAATGAAAATAGTTTTCATATTTGTTGTAAATGTAGTTTAAACTCGTGGTTATGCGTTCGAGCGGTGTATTTTGTTAGCAGCGTCGTCTTCAAGGTTCTTTTTTTGTTTTTCCTAATAAAGACATATTCTGTCATTTTAAAACCACCAAAGTGTGTATTAGGTTTCCCCGTTTCATAAATTGTATCGTTTGATACGCATAATGCTTTAAAACTGTCTTTTTTTTAACCTCAGAAGAGATATCAACATTTACCTCAGCGAATGTCAATCGCGGTGTCAGTATTTGATGAACTTATAAAGACTTAGGTGAGTTATAAGTGTGACAAGCATGTGCACGGGATTCTTCCCAGAAGAATGAGTGGTCGCATTAGCTTGTACGACTTAAAATGAGCGAGTTTTGTTTTGACGTTTGGGCCAGTTTTACCTGTTGTATCCCTGAGGAATGAAATTAACGTTTATCCCGGCTTACAATTTTATTTGAAGACACACATGCCTCAAAATACACTCACTTATATAGAATTGAACGCTGAATCCTAAAATGTAAGTGAAATTGCCTTGTTTTTTTTTTTTAACATTATCTTCTATATATTCTAAATATATATCTGTGCAGTGTCTGTCTTTTTTGTATACTGAATCGAGGCTCGTGAAAGAGCTGACATTGACTTCACAAACAAATCAACCAGACAAACAAAATATATAAAAAGAGGGAGCGGAAGACAAGATGGGGAGAGAAGGGGAAGCACACAAACACAACATTTGAGAGCAGGGACATCGGGAGATGTGTGGGAGGGAGAGGGCTTGGGGGAGGAGGCGTGGGAAGGAGGGGGGGGGGGGTGTGGGAGAAGTATAAAACACAAGGACACCAAGGACTTCCAGGACAGAAGTTGGTATTTCAAAAAGTGGAATTGGGGTGAAATTAGCGGGGGTAGAAAAGATCAAGGTTTTGGATGGGGGAAGATAAGAGATGGTGGTGAACAGCCGTTTTAAAGACCTGGAGGGTGGAGTGGGATTGAAGAGAGTGAGGGAGTTTGTTCCAGAGGTGGGAGAAAAGAGGAATGAAGGAGTGAAGGTGAGCAGAGAGTCTTGATTTTGGGAGTTTAACCATAAGAAGATTGCAGGCAGATCTTGTGCGACCTGTAGGAATATTTGTGGGACAGAGCCCAGAGAGAGCTGGGGGGGCAAGGCCAGAGAGGAGTCGGTAGAAGACGGAAAGACCACCAACCTGCCTGCGGTGAGTGAGTGAGAGGCCCTTGGAGTTAGCTTCATCGTGGGAGATTCCAATGATTCTGAACGCTTTGGTTTCAACAGCGTGAAGACGAGCTAGGTGTGAGGCAGGAGCACCAGCCCAGAGGGGAGAGCAGTACTCCATTGAGCTGTGGTTGAAAGCCTTGTATGTGGTGAGGAGCTCAGGTGTCTTGTGTTGTCACTGAACTACTCCCTCAAACTTTTGTGAAATCGTACTATTCCAACTTGACCCACGGCGGGAGTATGCGCTCTACTGCGTGGTGTTCTAGTTCTTGTACATTAAACTCATGATTTTTAATTGTTTTTTTTTAATTGCTGGCAATTCTTAATTATATAATGATGCATATCTATTCAAATGAATGAGTCGTTTGTAATGCAAACGTGAGTGCTTCATTTTAATATTAAAGCATACCTGAAACTGGTTCTTCCCTCAAACACGAAACACAGTCCTATTGTCCGTCCCAGTCCGTCATGCATCGCGCCCATAAAGCACAGGAGCCACACCTGTACCATAAACACGTCGTGCACCAATCGGACATGGCGTCTCACCTCTTTGGCAAACAAGGGCGGTCGGAAGTGGTCAAATGGGATATGGTGGAGGGGAGGAATTTCAGACGTGCAGAGCTAATCGAGTCGACAGGCTTTCATTGTGCCGTCAGCAAAAGCACAAAGATGAATTGTGTGGGAATTCAGCATCCCAGAGGCTTCTCCATCACGGGCGATGGCCCGCGGAGTATGAAAATTGGTTTTAAAGGCATTACACCTGGTGAGGAGAGGACAGGGAGTTTAGAGACGCCATTACATGTCCAGTCTGTAATCAACACGGACCAAAGTGTTTCTGCTGCTCACGATTACCTGCGCGATCTCTTGTATCAAGTTCGTGAAATGCAGTTTCGCTCACTATTGTGGGTTATTTACGGTACTATGTTTTGCTGGTTTAAAGCGTGCCAGCTATCCATTTAACCCTTTAATTTGCACACATAGCTGATTAAATATGGTGGAGGTGGCGGCGGTAGGGTCGTATTCTTGATGGAGCATGGTGAAGAACAAAACCACGTCGTCGTCGCCGCAAGGTGCGCAAATTTTTCACCTTGGACATCCATGGAAATCGAACTGAAGCCGACGGGGACAATGCAAAAGTTACGCATTCCACGACGGTGCGGGGCTTAGGAAAGTGGGTGTGGCTTTATAAAAAGTGGGTGGGGCGTAGTAAAAAAAAAAGTGGGCGGAGCTTAGGAGGAGGTCAGATGAGGTCATTAAGAGAAGTATATCATTTTCATATTAGTTCAAGATGGTGATTCTGATTTTAAGAAAATTAAGCCATTACCTAAAAATGAAACATATTCGTTGGGTCTCTGTACGAGTATAATGAAAAATGGGGAGAGTTAATAAGTTAAAAGAGGGAGAAAAAGGGTGTAATTTTTCAAGAGAGGGCGTTTGAGTCAATAAGTTTTCATATTTTTTCCCATTGACTTCAATGTTAAATTCAATGTGTCATAGAACCCCCATTCTTCCTCTACTTACGTTGCTGAAAATAAAATATACTTTTTGAAAAGAATCGGGCGGATATTGTAATCGGCCCCTTCCGTCTGTCCGTCCGTCACGTTACTTCCTCCGAAACTGTTGTGCAGAAATTCACCAAACTAAGCAGTTATGATCACCACGTGGCAAGAAGATACGAGAGCAGTATCATTTTTGACACCACCCTTTTTGGGCAGGGTCAAAAGGTAAAATATCAAAAAATTCAATTACGGGCACATTTTATAACATTTTTAATGAAATTTTGTACATGTGATCAATATTAGGTAACACATAAAATATGTAACTTTTTGGGGATTTTACCCCGGTTCATGCCCCCGGGTGCGCGTGGGGACTTGGGGTCACAGGCCTCAAAACGGGGGAAGAATTAACTCAAAATATGATATTGCATCATTCCTGGTGGAACTTTTTTCCCATCTTTCAACTTTGCTCGAGGTTGTAAGTTTGGGGGGTTAACTCTAGTTTTATTTTTTATAACGAGAATAACATTTCAAGTAAAGCGTGTTAAAGAGACAAAATGATTGATCAATACGTGCGTGGCATAAGGAAGAGAGGAGAACTAAAAATAAGGGCTCGTTTGGACTTAAAAAGGTTAAATAGTCACAGTATGTCTTTAATGTGTAAATGAAATCTGTCCAAGGAGTGCATACACATTAACCGGGTTTCAAACTTTAATTCCATCTGCGGGTTGCATCATTACTGAGGCCTGGTTGAGCCTCTGTGGGTTAGGGAAGGAATTCGGCCGGTGTACCAGCACACGATGGCTTGCATCTTTTTGAAATGCGCTGCGGGTAGTTTCGTGCCTACCAGTGAATGCTAGCAAACAAGACAGCCGGCTTAATGGGTAGTTTCGTGGGTAGTTTCGCTGTGGGTAGTTTCGCCCCTTCCAAAACACGACATGCATGCTGCAACACCCTGCTTGTAATCCACAGGATGTAACGGCTTTTAGTGGGGTCGGGATTCGAACCCAGACTCGACAGCTGTGTGAGGCAGGTACGCGACCTTTGAGCTCTCTCCTGTAAGTCACAATAATTCATTCAAATCGTTGGAGGAAATTCTAAAGTTGTTTGTCAGTTTTATTAATTCGTTTCTTGGGTGTCAGGCCATGGACTTACTGATCATCCCTCGTATTTATAACATCCCGAATAATAAATGATATGTGTGCTTAAATAACGAGGGAAGAAGCAAGTTCAAACGGCAGGTTGCTCTTGCACATGCCAAACAGCTTCGATCATCCATCATGGAAGGCCCAGTTTTTAGAAGAATTTGCTCATTTTCAGGGCAGCAAGATAGCTTAAGGAGGAAGCATGCAGGCCATTAATCTGTCCATTATGGGTTTTACTTCCGATACAACTCTCAGAGTCATAAAGGAGCTGCATCTCAGAGCTTTGGATGGTGAGATAAAGCCATCTTGTGCATTTAGGTTGTGCATGTTAAGTGTTCCATAATTATATGTTTCGAAAACAGTAAACCATCCTGTGCTCTTGGCCACATTCCCAACTTAGGTTAAACACAATACAATAACTGAAAAGAATCTGAAAATGCAAAGCCCATCCACGTCCGTTTCTGTTCACACGTATTATTCTTCTTCTGTATGTTCAAAATAATAAAAACCGTTAAAATATATATAAAATGGAAATTGATGATTTTATGCAGCCTCGACCTTTGAGCTGTAGATACAAAAAAAAAAAATCAGCTTCTAGCTTTTGATTGGTGAACCAATTGTGTGACCCAATACGCAAATTCTTCAATTTTCAGGCCTATTGGACAAAAATTGACAATTTTATGCAATCTTGACCTTTGATCTTTGGAGCTAAAAGAAAAAACAATCGCCTTGTAGCTTTTGATTGGTGAACCAATTCAGTAACCCGGTATACAAATTCTTTAAATTTCAGGTCAATCGGGTGAAAATTGGCCATTTTATGCAACCTTGAACTTTGATCTTTTGATCTAAAAAAAAAAAACCAATAAGATTGTACCTTTTGATCGGTGAACCAATTCAGTGACACAGTATACAAATTCTTAAAATTTCAGGTCAATCGGATGAAAATTGATGATTTTATGTGATGCTGACCTTTGACCTTTTGACCAAATTATTAATTTGCCTTTTCCATATTATCATAATAAAGCTTTAGTGAAAATTTGATGACAAAACTGAAATGGTAAATTTTAATTTCTGGTCAATTGGATGGAAATTGATGGTTTTATTTGATGCTGACCTTTGACATTTTGAACTTTTGACAAAATAAATAACTTGTCTTTTCCATATCATCATATTGAAGATTTGGTGAAATTTGATAACAAAACTCTAATGGTGAAAATGTTACAACCCAGACACACACACACACACACACACACACACACACACACACACACACACACACACACACACAAACACACACACACACACACACACACAAACACACACACACACAGAAGTGATTGCAGAACTCCGTCTCCTGCTGTGCAGCTTATTAGTCCCCTACCCGAAGGGAACTATAGGTTTGCTCTCAGTCTGTCCCTGTCCGTCTGTCCGGCCCACCTATGGTTTTCTGCATTTTTTCCATACAGAACTCCGTCTCCTGCTGTGCAGCTAAAACACAATGTGTGTGAGTCTATTAGTATTGTTATTTAAATTAAATATTGTCTATTAATATAATAACAAATATAAATATTGATGAAACCTGTGAAAGTTGAACTTATGTAACTTATCATAATAAAGCTATGTACCAAGTTTCAGTTGAATATGTTAAATGGTATGGAAAAAAGGAAAACAATGCAGAAAACCATGGTGGGATGGACGGACAGACTGAAAGCAAAACTATAGTCCCCTCTGGGTAGGGGCTAATAAGCTGATGAATGCACATTGTAACCTATCTTAACCGGAACATTACTAGAGGCAAAAGTATACAATACAACAGAAAAACTAAAATAGTCAACTTTATGATACACATTTATACTAAAACAATTATTTCTAACTCATCCAGGTATGCCAACACAACCAGATATGCCACAACACTGTAATTATGATACTACTAGTGAGATACCTGTGCTACGCACAGGTGGGAGGCCAGAAGCAAACAGGCAATGCAGATACGGCGAATGTTAAAGCATGAAACCAAGAAATTCCACATTCCTGTAGCACCCTCAGTCGCCCATCAGACATGGACAGCAGGTTCGTGAAGGACTTCCATGAAAAACGTACCCGTTCGTCACGTATCTGCATATGGCGATCCGCGAAGTTCATGTTTAGAAAGTAGAAACCATCACGGCATGTCGTTATTCACTTGAACTCGATATCTCTTTTTTCATTCCAAACAACATAACTCCAATCACAAATTAATCACAAAATAAACTTTTAACAACATTGTTAATGTTTACTTCATTGTAAAAACTATCAAGTCAACAGTTAAAAGGATTTTGAGCCGGTCAGTGTTAGGGGCCTTGGCAAGATCGATGGAGACAGCGATCTGTTAGCTTATACACCACCCAAATAGCTATGTGGAATTCTCTCATGTAGAAATTAAACTCACGTTGTTTGAACTTTCGCAGAGGTCATTATTTACTTTTAATGATGTTTATATACAAATCAAAAATAAGATAATTGGTTTTGGGTCGTCCTTTCCGCATATCTCGTGGGATTGTGAGTTGGAGAGACGACTGTTATGGTGGGGAGGGGTTGGCATTCTCTCAAGCAGGGATTCAACCCATGTCCTTATAAAAGGTCTTTGTCCAAGGTCACCGAGTCTGATCGGTGCAGCCGATCGGTGCAGCTGATCGGTGCAGCCGTTTGTGCGGCACCCGGGAAAATAACGTAATGCGGGAGTCCAAACCTGAAAATGCTGGAGGCCAAAGCTGAAATTGGAAAAACAATATAGCCTATTTTACTCCAGGAGATCCCAGGATTACCCACGTAAAATATCGTTGCGATCGGTTCAGCCGTTTTTGCGGTACCTTCGGACGGACGGACAGACAGACGGACAGACATTTGGTGAATTATAGTAAGATTATCTGCTATTAGGTTTTCTCGATAAATCCTATGAATCAGTCAATCAAAAAACATAATTAATCACACAAATATCATCGATATAAGGACATGTAGAAGACAACATTCTAGCTAAACCTAACTTATTCTCCGTCATCAACTTCTGCACAAATGAAACCTCACAATAAACAAGAAAAATATTATTTCTTTCCTGTCCCATAAAACAATGATTATGCAAGCCAAAAGACAAACTCAAAATGGTGCATATTCATAATTACCTTAATCAAACGATGACCAAAAAAAGCAAGTCATGTGACTCAAAATGCAATATAATTAAATATGTAATATTCAAAGTCTGTTCGCATTACTACGATTACTTAGTAATTAAAAAATTGCCAATTTTTTTTGTTATTATATAGATTTTTTTTGTATACAACATCTAGGCTCGTGGAAGAGCTAACATTAATCACAAAAAAAGGAAAAAACAAACGGACACACAAAACATACAATAAAGGGAGCAAGAGACAAGATGGGGAGAGAGAGCGAAGCACACAAGTACAACAGCAGAGAACAGGGACATCGGGAGATCTGTGGGAGGGAGAGGGCTTGGTTGGAAGAGGCATTGGAAGGGGAGGGGAGTGGGAGAGGTATAAAACACATGGACACTGCTATGACTTCCAGGAAAGAAGTCGGTATTTCAAAAAAGTGGATCTGGGGTGAATTAACGGGGGTAGAAAAGATCAAGGTTTTGGATGGGGGAAGATAAGAGATGGTGGTGAACAGTTGTTTTAAAGACCTGGAGGGAGGAGTGTACTATAATTACTATAATTACAAACTATTTAGCAATATTTAATGCTAATCAATACTTAAGCACACCAGAGATATAGACATAGGAATCACTTGTAATTGCTTCTTTTCTGATGGATAAAGTCTGGTCTTTTTTAACTGTTTTAAAAGGTTGTCTTTCCAGAAGGACAGACATGGAAAGAGCACACAAAATATCAATACATAGTAATATTCTCAAAGGAATTGCAATATATATATATATATATATATATATATATATATGATAGAACATGGAGTATTTTAATTTTTGCAATCGAATATTGCATTTGCTTAAAACTTTACACTGTCCAGAGAGAGAAGGTGAAAGCAGCACAAAACACAAGTTGAACGTAGAAAAAGTCAATCTCTTCACCGCTCAACTACACTACCCCAGCCACTGCTTACAGCAGAGAAGAGCTTGTCAAACACAGCTATTTATATAAATTGTTGTCATTGCAATATTCTGTGAAACATTCCATTTCTTTGTCCATTGTCTTGAGTTACGTGATCCAACATGGGCAGAGAGAGGCTGCACCGGCCGACTATTATTCGCAGATATTTTAGTTTACAGACAATTTTTGATGGTTTTGTAGGTTTTCCTGGAATATTGGCTTCGAGTTGCAGCAGTTTGAAAAGTTTCAGTTTTCTACCCCACCTAGAAGGTACTAAATAACTAAACATTTATATCAGTGAGTGAGTGAGTGAGTTAGCGGTTATAAAAAGCTTAATGTATTAGATAGTGTGTGTGTGTGTGTGTGTGTGTGTGTGTGTGTGTGTGTGTGTGTGTGTGTGTGTGTGTGTGTGTGTGTCTCTGTGCATACCATTGGAACGTGCAGATTTGTCCAGTACAATCGCAGAAGTTCATCCAGTGACTTACACGAGCAGTCAACTTGCGAGCTATTACATAACGGTGCCCCTTTAAAGCATTAATAATCGTTTTGGTGGCATGGATTTGTGTCGTGCCTGGCTGTGTGCGATTAAATCCGATTAACACATGGGAATTGTGACGACGCATAATGGAGGAATACGGTGCACGGTTGGAAACGACCACGCAATGTTGACAATAAGACGGTTTTTGGCAGGCCGGCTGTGGCCTTCGGGACTATTCGAGCAATGCTTCTCCGTTTCTCGACGACGCTTTTCCTCCTTTTCCACCGGCAGCCTGAACAAAGTTAATTTTCACAAAGGATGCTCGGAATGGAGTCCCTCTCTATGGCGCGATGTGTCGTGATGGGAGAACAAAATGGATCCCTGATTTTCGAATCAATTAAACACTTCAGTGTTTTATGTAAAATAAAAACGTCGGTTTTTTTCCTATTTTCGAACTATAATGGATAAAGTTACACCTTTTTTTTTCTTCTTTTTTTTTAGGAAGCTCTTCCATTTTCACAACAATGATTGAGCCTTACCTAAATAAATTTTATGCCAAACAAGTATGGTCATCCGTCTGTTAATTTAACGGCCATGATTGTATGGTGAAGATAACACTGGTGAAAGAGTGAAGATAACCCTACTTTTTTCGTATCAAATTGAGCAAGAAGATAATAAATAAGTAAGGAAGTTTTATTAAATGAACGGTAGGAATAGGGTTGGTATAGACAAGATGTATGATTGATATAATGAGTTAATGGGGAGGGGAGATGCCGTTAGATACAGCGCAGGCATGGTGGGCCAAATAGCCTTCTTCTGTGTCAAAATTCCTTTCGAGATGTCCTTGTAAATCAGGGTTTGGTGGGAAATGTTTCCGAAGTATAACAAGGTAATTTGATGCAGGAAGAGGCCATTCGGCCGCTCGTGCCTGTGCTCCACCAACATCAGATTAAATGAATCCGTCAAACTAACGACTTGATTTAAATGTGGGGATGAAGAAAGTGTGGCAGGCCAATGGACATCACCAGTGTGGATTATTTTTGTTGTTATTAATTTTTATGTAAATACTAGCAGAAGTACCCGGCGTTGCCGGGTGGGGGGAGGGGCGGGGGAGAAGAGAAGGGGAGGGTGGGAAGGGGGGGAAGTGGGAGGGAGGGGGGAAGGGGGGAGACGAGGAAGGGGGTGGGAGGGAAGGGGGATGGGTGAAGTGGGGAAGAAGGGGAAGGGGGCTGGGAGGGGAGGAGGGAGGGCGGTTAAGGGGGATGGAGGTGGGGAAGGGGGAAGGAGGGGTGAATGGTGGCAGAGGGGGGAGGGGGAAGGGGTGAGAGGGAAGGGGGAGGGGAGGGGGGAAGAGGGGTGAATGGGGGGGAAGAGGGAGGGTGAAGGGGAGGGGAAGGGAGGGGGAAGGGGGGGTTAGAGGGTGGAGGTGGGAAGAGGGGTGAGGGGTGGAAGGGGAGGGGAGGAGGGGGGCAGGAGAGGAAGGGGGTTCATTTATATGCTGGTGGGTGAATGTGGCGTTCATCACGTTTCTGAGTTAAGTGTGATGCCAATCAGGAAGAAGAAGAAGCCGTACTACCAAATTTGTACACTTCCGGAATAGTTTGATTTATTTTGAATTTAAATTTATTTATTTTATTGATATTTGAACAAATGTCTGGTGATTGTTTTGTATTTATTTATGTGAATGTGCACTTGTATATAACTGTCATTAATTTTAAAAGGCTTAGACACTATCGAGCGGTTTGGTTTTTTTTTAACTCCAAAAAAACGAAAAAAAAATCATATTTATTTATTTGTTTGCCTAAAACACTCCCAGGCACTCACTGATGAACCTTTGAAAGTTTGACGAAGATCCGTTCAGCCATCTCTGAGAAAAAGGTGACACAGACAGACAGGCATCTCTCTTATATAGTAGATTGCGTGGATTGGCTTGCTAGCTGCCTCACTGCACGTCTCTGCAAAGGCACAGGCTTGTTTTAACTGAGGATGTTGGCTTGACTGAATGTGAGTTGCTGTGTAGTCATGATGTATTTTGAGGTGGGGTTGGTGGGGTGGTGGTGATCAAAGGCCGTTTTAGGGTTAGGAATGTACAATATCGACCACAAACTATGCCTTGACGAGACCCTTCAACAGACCTCACAATCAACACAAACATACAAAAGCACCCATCCAGACTCAACTTATCTACAATCCTGTCAACATCTTGGACGATTGCGTGGAAAACCACTCTTTCTGCAAAACACTCACCAAAGTGAGATCATGGCGGAGATGGGGACGGAGGATTGGGGGCTGACCCATTATTAAATAGATTAATGGATAATTATTTTATTCAGTGGCTATCACTTTGTGTTGGGTCTTGTACCAAATCACAGCTGTATGTTGTCCAAAGTTTTGTAATTTCTGTATTTACTTGTATTTTCCAAAAAAAAGCACTGCAGCGTCGCTCGACATGCTCCACAAGGCTGACAATTCAAAGTTCAAGGTGTACTCCGTATTATCTCACACCTTAGCTTTTTAGGCTTCCATTTTGAAGATAATGACCCACAAATAGTGTCGCTCAGAAGCAATGCAGGAACGTAAACATTTGCACATTGCTTGGGATGTACTGGATACTTCTCATGGTCCTGTTATGTACGTGTGAGACCAATTTTTGGTACACCTATTATTTAAGGTAGCCCCAAGGAAAGGATTCTG
The DNA here is from genome assembly GCF_964187855.1 of Myxine glutinosa. NCBI lineage: Eukaryota > Metazoa > Chordata > Myxini > Myxiniformes > Myxinidae > Myxine > Myxine glutinosa. The sequence continues at coordinate 118,010,363 of NC_136270.1, forward strand.
GGGTGGAATTATATCAAGAGGTCCCACAGGCCTGTGCATGCAACCTAACTGACAGATTATTTGAAAAGTGAAGTTTCGTCGCAGACAAGTACACTGCACTCTGGGACTTCACCCCATCTTACAGTCTTACACACACAAGGAACTTTGGTGCAGGAGGACTCCATTCCACCCATCATGCGTGCACTGCACCAACCCCAGTATCCATCACCCATCCACACACAAGCTACCTACAGGTTCTGCTAATATGCCCATACACCTTTATCTCCAATGGATCCAGGTACCTATCTAAATCTCATTCAAACTTAACCACCTCCTCCGCTGCCACGACCTTTCTGGGGAGACCATTTCATGCGTTAACTACTCTCCAACTGAAAGACCCCTTCCTTAAAACTATCCTAACTCTCATCTTTATCCTCAAGCTATGGCCCCTGGTCCTATCACTGTGTGAAAAGAAAACAACTCCACTGCACCTATCTTTCCCACACCAGAGATTATCTTAAACATCTCCATCCGATCCCTTCGTAATCTCCTCCTTTCCAATGGACAAAGTCCCGTCTCCTTCCGCACGTTCTTCCTCAACGTAAGGTGCCGATGACGTATTTCAGGAATTGTGAACGTCTCAAGCATGTTAATATGCTGAGCAGTGACAGTTGATGAGCGACGTGTCTGATCTACAAAAAGTATGCACCTGTGATTTGTGACACCACTTTTATAATCAGCACACCAGGCAACAGGTTTTTGACGAGAAAGGGGGTTTTGGTGAAGCTCCTGGGGATTTCGTGAGCAACCCATACCTGCAGTTGGGATTAGAAACAAAACCACTTGCTGCTAAGTTTGCTTCATCCCTCATTAAGAGCCGAGATGAGCAATCTGCTGTTTTATCCTTGATAAAGTCGTGAGAAATTTGAGAGAATCCTACTCTCGCCTCTTTGTCGCCTGCTGAAACCAACCTTCCTTGGATGCAACTCAATGTTCTCCAAATTATTGATAAAAGTTGGAGTACAGACAACCTGAACATACCTACCCTTAGAAATGTACTCGCATAACCTCCAGCTAGGTCGAAGAGTATGTAGCATTCGGGAAAGTTTAAGGGAGAAAGGAAGTAGCTCCCTGCTCATTATCCATCGGGAAAAATTAAGGAGAGGTTCAAAAGGTAGTTGCAATTGTCAGGTGTATACTGTTTTATTTAGAACCTCTTTTTAATGAGACGTTAGCACTCCAGTGTACATCATTATAGTCGAACATTTCATTTCATTTTCTACATTCACTTCCATCAGTGACAATTATACGTAAGGTGAGAAATGGTCCAGGGGCAGTGGTTCTGTAGGAATAGTGCAAATGATTTGCTATGAGTGGGTGCATGTTTTCGCTTGTAATGGAGTTGCTTGCGGTAATGATACATCCAGCAAGGCGTTCATGACGCACCTGCATGATGTGTGTGTGTGTGTGTGTGTGTGTGTGTGTTGCAGTGTGTGTTGTAGGAGCTTGTCTCTGTGTGTTGTCACTCTATTAGTACTCATGGTTGACTTAATAATGAAATCAATCACCCTTGAGATTCTAGATGCAAACTGGCTTGCTGTATCCTTGAGCACTTACTGCTTGTGTGCACACCTGGACTCTGGTGATGTGGCCGAATATAGTGTCTCTGGTGATGTGCAGACAGGAGTTTGCTTCTGTGGATTATCTGTGCATACCATTTTGACGTCACGTCTATAATTAGTTCCCCATTCCACTCAACCCGCTTTCCAATACTGTGTGTATTACTCCGCGCACGTGAAGCGAAAAGTGAGGTTAAACAATTGCTTCACTTCTGTCTGTCCGTCCTGTCTACAAACGTCAGTTTATGATCGAGGAACAACTTAATTTAAATTGAATGTTATATTTTGAACATGAATCGGGGTGGTGTGATCGGTGTAAGGTTCCTGAAGATCCGGACCATGTTTCTTCTTTTTGTCCGCGTTATAATAATGCTAGATCTCGTCTTCAGCTTTCTGTCCGCGGAATGGGGATCACGTGGTCAGGTCTGCCGGAAGCCTTTTGCTGGCTGGATCTGAAACATCCTGGGTTGTGTAGATCAGTTTTAAAGTTCATCAAAGATACGGGGTTAGCAGTGTGAGGCTCTAGTTTTTCTAGTGTAAACCTCCTGGTTTGGCTTTGTTTGGATGTCAGGGTGCGTGGCGTATATAGAGCCTCGCGGCTCTGAAAGCGCCATTAAACCTTGAAAAAGAAGAAGAAGAACATGAATCGGAAAACAAACCTGTTGTTTTACATTACTTTGCCTCAGCATTCGTCCTGATCGCGCATGCGCAAAGGTGTAAGATAATTTATTTTACTCTGCCTACCTGTCTTGACGTCAAACAAAATTGAAAATCATTCAAAACAGGAAACTTAGTTTTTAAGGACGTCATAAAGGACAACAAAACAGGCACGAATAACTAATGTAACGTGTTAAATAAGGCGGTGTAAAAGACGCTGCATCAATGGTGATAAACGTATGATTTTTTTAAAATGTTTATTCAATTCCATTCTTGAACACTGTAAAACATAAATCTACCTTTTAACACTTTCAAAAACCTGATTAGCAGTACTTGGACAAAATCCAATCAAATTATCCGCTCGAAGACCCCGCGCCTAGTTTAATTTTGTCTCTGACTTGTCGCAGCAAATATACTGTATTTGCTAACAATTCACTGAATACCACACAGCAGTATAAAAAGCCTCCTTAGAGATGTATTTGTAAAATCATAAAATTGCTGATGACTGACATTAGAATCGTGTTGGTTTTTGCTCTTTTGAGAGTTCCTTTGACACCCACTGGTACGACACCACCAAGAGATTGCGCGTAATGGTGTGAACAGAAGCCGCAGGCATTCTCACCACCGGAAACACACTCCTTAACTTTCCCACTGTGCCACTCATAGTCAGTGTGCAAACAAAATCTTACACACTTTTTTGTTCTGACAGTTCAACTTTCAGGAGATAAGTTCGGGCCATCTATGTAGTACGTATGCAAAAATACCCCTTGTCCTCCATCACTTTACTTCTATCTCCTCCAAAAGTCTTATCTTACCTTCTCTCCCCCACTCCTTTCACACATCGCAGTTATGACTACCCTCTTTCTTTCCGGTTAACCTCTCTCCTCTTTTTGTTTCAAATTTAATTTTCCTCATTTTAACCCCCATGGCCAACCAGACTTGGTGGTGTCATGTTCAGAGCATCTGCTGCGTCTGGGATGGTGGTGGTTCAAACCCCAAATGAGTCCTACCAAATATGTTTTTTATGGTACGTGCTGCTTCCTTGCTTGATGCTAAGTATTAAAAAGGATAGAGCATGGACAGATAACGCTGGTAAGGCAATGGCAAACCACCCAGGATAACTCTTGCCAAAAAGCTGCTTCGGCAGCACCAACACTGTAAATAGAGTATAGTACATCAACACCAACAACCCTTTATCTGCCCGTGCATACTTAATAAGTAGATTAACTTTGTCTGATTGGATGGGGAGAGGAGTGATGAAAATGATCGTGATAATTTCTGTCTTTTGACGGTACTGCAAGGTCGGGATGAAATAGTTTGCTGTCCAGTGTTCATACAATTCCCAGCAATGTCTGTCGTTAACCTGGCTCTCATTTTCACTGTGTAGAGAGAGGGGGGGGAGAGAGACAAAGACAGACACAGAGAAAGGGAGGGAGAGAGAGGGAGGGAGAGAGGGAGAGAGAGGGGGAGGGAGAGGGGGAGGGAGAGAGAGGGAGGGAGGGAGAGAGAGGGGTGGGAGAGAGAGAGAGGGGTGGGAGAGAGAGAGAGAGGGGTGGGAGAGAGAGAGAGGTGGGAGAGAGAGAGAGGGGTGGGAGAGAGAGAGAGGGGTGGGAGAGAGAGAGAGAGAGAGAGAGAGAGAGAGAGAGAGAGAGAGAGAGAGAGAGAGAAAGAAAGAAAGAGAACTACAGCCAATGGAAAAGTAAAAAATGTACAATCTCATTTACATTTTTTCTTCTCCACAGTGCACACTGAATTCATTATCACTTATCTGTTCATTTCCTCCCCTTATCTGCTCTCCTGTTCGATCTTTTTGTAAACTGGTAAATTCAATGCCCATCGTGCCTCTAACCGAGGAAGGCATCTGTGGCCAATTACTCTTATTAACCAACCACAAACTGTTTTGCGACTGGGACCTTTGGCCTTGCTGGGCAGTCTAGTCTACACCGATCCCGATAATGCCCCCGACAAGGGCAAAACTGGTCCGTCAGTCGGCTTGGGATCATGGTCGGGTCAGTTTGTTTGTTTGTTTGTGTTGATGCTTTGGAGAATTCATTCCAGTAGTCAGAACTGCCCCAGGGCCGATCAAATTGAATTTCTGTTCATAGTCCAAAAGGCAGCCTGCGAAAACTGGCTAAGAATCTTTTATATTTATGTTCCAGTTGCAAAAGCTGTGCTTAGTTTGTGGGAGTAATTGGCCACAGCTGCCTTCATGGATGAGAGACATCATGGGCACTGAGTATATAAATCAGGGGAAGTGCCTTGCCTCCATTTTGAATTTTTTAAGTATTGTGATAGGCCTGTGGCCTGGCTGGGCTTTCACTGATTCTACTCGATGACAGCAAAAGTGGTACGTCAGTTTGTTGGGGATACTTGTGCCTCTGTGCTGAGATGCTTTCGTGAATTTGTTTTATCTATGAAAGTTACCTGCAGTCCGGGAGTATAACTGAAGGCTGATCTGCAGGTGGAAAGGCAAGCAGGCCTGAGCTTATTCTTGACTGTTAAGGAATCTTTTATCTTCGTATACCGATTATATTTCCTTGAATAACTCATAAGGTGACCACCTATATATTGTGTGTGCGAATATGGTGGAACATTTGACCCCTTCGCCATTTACCCTTTGTACATCATATGTGCACCTGAAGGAACCCCTCCGCAATCAGGATGCCATTAGGTGTCGGTCAATCACATTTGGAAGCCACCTGTACATGTTTTTGTGCTATTTGCTAGTTGATATTACCTTTATGCATAAATTCAATCAATAGTGACCTTTTTTGTAAATAATGGTGGTTATAGTACCTCCGCCAAGCACAAGCACACCTCCGCCAAGCTGAACAGTTTACGTTTTGTATCCCACTGATGGGCCGGATCTGGATCTGACATTCATCTGACATCTGACATTCATAATTACCATTTACCACTCACTGCAGAGAGGGTGCAAAAGGTACCTGCATGGGGAAGAAATAAAGCACAAAGCCACTGGAGGTATCTCTCAAAGGTGAAGAAAATTAAAAAAAATTATAGTATCCGGATCCAGATCCAGATCTTCACCAAAATTGAATCAATTCTTCATTGTCACACACCCAACCTGTGCACCAAATTTCGTCCAATTCCGTCCCTAACTTCTTGAGATATCCTGCTCGCAGACAAACAACCCGGCAGACATGGGTGAAAAAGGTAACCTTCGTCCACCTTTGCTGGCAAAGGTGCTGTGACGAAATGGTTCCAGTATCCGGATTCAGATCCAGATCTTCACCAAAATCGAATCAATTCTTCATTGTCAGACATCCAACCTGTCCACCTAATTTCGTCCAATTCCGTCCCTAACCTCTTGAGATATCCTGCTCGCAGACAAACAACCCGGCAGACATGGGTGAAAAAGGTAACCTCCGTCCACCTTTGCTGGCAAAGGTGCTTTGACGAAATGGTTCCAGTATCCGGATTCAGATCCAGATCTTCACCAAAATTGAATCAATTCTTCATTGTCACACATCCAACCTGTCCACCAAATTTCGTCCAATTCTGTCCCTAACTTCTTGAGATATCCTGCTCGCAGACAAACAATCCGGCAGACATGGGTGAAAAAGGTAACCTTCGTCCACCTTTGCTGGCAAAGGTGCTGTGACGAAATGGTTCCAGTATCCGGATCCAGATCCAGATCTTCACCAAAATTGAATCAATTCTTCATTGTCACACACCCAACCTGTCCACCAAATTTCGTCCAATTCCGTCCCTAACTTCTTGAGATATCCTGCTCGCATACAAACAACCCGGCAGACATGGGTGAAAAAGGTAACCTTCGTCCACCTTTGCTGGCAAAGGTGCTGTGACGAAATGGTTCCAGTATCCGGATTCAGATCCAGATCTTCACCAAAATCGAATCAATTCTTCATTGTCAGACATCCAACCTGTCCACCAAATTTCGTCCAATTCCGTCCCTAACCTCTTGAGATATCCTGCTCGCAGACAAACAACCCGGCAGACATGGGTGAAAAAGGTAACCTCCGTCCACCTTTGCTGGCAAAGGTGCTTTGACGAAATGGTTCCAGTATCCGGATTCAGATCCAGATCTTCACCAAAATTGAATCAATTCTTCATTGTCACACATCCAACCTGTCCACCAAATTTCGTCCAATTCTGTCCCTAACTTCTTGAGATATCCTGCTCGCAGACAAACAATCCGGCAGACATGGGTGAAAAAGGTAACCTCCGTCCACCTTTGCTTGCACGGGTGCTGTGACGCAATGGTTAGGTGGACACAGTGCACGGGATTGCAGCAGGGTTACAACATAAGGAGCAAATTAGACCAATCAGACTGACTTGTCTGAAATCGGGGGAAAAAAAACTTCAACATTGAAAAAATTAACCTGTTTGCAAATCAGGTGCAATGCATGCAGAGGTTTGACGCCAATTTTGAGAATCAGGTGTGCCAGGGATCTGCGGAGCACTTCTCTGTACAAAGAGGCATGTGAGAACTCCCCAGCATGGAATGAAAATCCAATTGAAGAGAGTTATTTTCTCAAAGCTTTTGGACTTTATAAACTTTTTTTTTTGCAAAAAATGAAAGTTTTGTACATTTGAATCATGAAAAGGAGCAATGGGTGTTGCTGTATTATATTTTCTACACTTCTATATCAGGTTGAGGAATTCTGGTGCATGCATCATTCAAAGTTTATGATGAAAATAGTTTTGTGCCTCTCGTGGGTCTCTGCGGGCTTGTGCTTGGCCATTCCTCCAGGAGGGTATTTAGGACCTGGGGAACCCATGGTCCACGTAATCCTTATGCTGTTGAAATGTTCGACTTTGAGTGTTTGTCATGTTAAGTCCCTCTCCTCTTTTCGTGTCTTAGCTGTCGGTACATTTGTTCCATTTCTGTTTCATCCCCGCTTCCTCTTCCTCCTCTTGCTGTGTGAAGCTTGTTCACCCCATGTGTCCTTCTCCTCTCCCCTTGATATCACTCTCACTTCCACCAGTACTATGCTGTTGGTGTTTCCCCCTTTCCATTCTGCTCTAGCTCATCCATGAGCCTTGCCCATGCATACCAAAAGCTCCTCAAAAAACTCTGATCTGGCTTTGTGCCTTTATTTATTCGGCAATTAGCCTGTTTGTTCCCATCTGAGCACATGACTCATGCTAGGTCACCCTTGTGTACATTCACCAACAAAGGTGGACAGAGGTTGTGTTTTCACCCCTGTCTGTCTGTGAGCAGGATATCTCAAAAGTTATGGACGGATTCGGACTAAAATTGGTGTGCAGGTTGGGTGTGTGACGAGGAGGAATTGATTCAATTTTGGTGAAGATCTGCCGGGCCTATCAGTGGGATAAAAAAGTGAATTATTCAGCTTGAGTGCCGTTCCAGTTAGTACTTGGAATATTCAATAAGTAGTATGAACAAGATATAATCGTCATTTTTGCATTCCTATTTTCAATATACAAGACTTTATGATTAGAAAGAGAATGTACCATATGGATGCTTCCAAGTTTGGAGGTGATGTGTTGGTATAATTTATGCACATGACATCAGCTTCATGTCATAGGATCAGTGTGCTCTTTTTGGTTATATATATATTGTTGCGGATATGGGATTTGCATCCATCCATATCCGCTTGTAAATATTCCCCTATTTCCTCAATACTTCCCAACTATCCCCAATCCCCCATTCCCTAGTCCCATTTTCTGTAAACAACACTCTGTAGACCCGACCTCCCCTATTTCCCCCATTAAATGTCGTGCCCAGGTTCACCGCATCTCATGTAAGACAACTATAGGACATCTTGCTAGTTATTCTTAGTCTATGTCAGTTAAGGACTCGTTTCCATTAATTCTGAACCTTCGTTGCACCAGAATGTGATTGTATGGCACCGTTAGGAAGTTTAGGACCTCCCAATACCTCCCCGCAGCTCTTCCTCACGGTTCAGCAACAACAACAACAACAACAACAGCAATGGCGGCGGCGTGCACAGGGAGTGCGTGTCCTCACTCCGGCTTGGTTGGTAGGGGGTGTTGGGAGGGCATGAGGCCTTCCCAACGGGCCGCCATCGAACATGTGCTCGACGGGGTTACCAAATAGGGGCTCCCTGTCAGCTCCTCGTCAAGGGCGGAGCCCGGTAACCCCCGCACCCAATGGAAGCGGCGGACCGGCCCCAGGGGGGCGGAGCCAACCAGCCGAGGGCGTGTCACTCCCCGCTGAGCATGCGCAGGAAGAGGGAGGTGACGTCAGATGCGCGCTGAGCTTGGAGCAAGCAAGACGTACCCTCCGAGCGCTGTGAGGCCTCCCTGCATCTCTTGGACCATGCTTGATCCTGTCCCCGAGCCAAGGTGCACCTTGTGCTATCGAACTACCTGTCCTTCCCTGCCATCAATCCCTGTGTAAGTCAGCCTTGTTCCATTTGTCTGTGGTCTGTCTGGGATAAGATAAGACTGTAATTAAGTGCCTATCTCTTCTGTGTCTTTACCTCACTACCTTGTAATCTACCCCTTTTCTCCACCACTGTAATTATATCCTCCTCCGGAGGTCTTGAGAACTGTACCCCTTGCGTCGTTTCATCTATCCCAGTCGTTGTGTCCTTTCCATCATTGATTTAGCATAGCGCGATTTGGTCAACGTCTGGGTGGAATCGGGGTCTAGTCGGGGAATAACTGTTCGGTCGCGGTCATACCAACCGCTCGGTCAAAAATAACATCTAAACCGCGTTCGTAACAATATATATATATATATATATATATATATATATATATATATATATATATATATGTAACTTTTAGATGATATTTATCTCTAATACTAATACACACACACACACAGGTACACATCCGGGGTCTTCCTCGTGGGTACATAAGACATCGGCCATTGTAAAGCTTGCAGTGTTAGTGTGAGAAATTTCTGAGGATATTCTGAAGGCTCAATAGCTCAGTGGGCTGTCGCCAAGTAGGCGTTGAGGTCCTTGGGTTGGAGTCCTGGGTTTAGTCAGAATTTTTTCACATTACCCACACGCAGGAATTTATTCCTGCTTATTGAATTAAAAAATTATATATATATATATATATATATATATATATATATATATATATATATATATATATACATACATACATACACACACACACAATAAAACAGGAGTGTCTGTCCATAACCATTTTGTAAAACTGAATGTGCAGCATATAACTGAAGATGTCCAAATATCACGCATCTATCCCCATGGGATTCCCACGGGTGCCTCACTAGATAAACAGGAGTGTCTGTCTGTCTGTCTGTCCGTCCATCCCAAAACTACTCCCTCAGTTTTGGGGAAAGACCCTCCAAACCTTCTGTGGAACGTTTTGGGGGGTCCCAGTGGGTTTCCTCAGGGAGTTAGGAGATTTCATAAATTCCTCAATGCAATTATGATTTTGACTTTTGAACTGCACGAAGCTGCTTCCGATCTGGAAGTAATCACACGATATTGAAGATTCGCTGATTTGATATCTCAAGACAACTGCGATTTTGAGTTTACACCTGAACGCGCCACTTTTATCCATCCTAAGGTTGGTGGGGAGCTTCATAAGTTTCTCAACACAATTATGATTTTGACTTTCGATTTGTACAAAGTGTTTCATGTCCGCCCTTTCTCACGGCAGATTTGCCATATTGATTATCCTGTCAGATTGGAGTCTATATTTGTTTACCTCACGAGTATTTTTAACATTGTATTTTGTTATATTAATGGCATAGTATTAATTTGTGATTGGAATGAAAATATAGAGATTGAGTTTAAAGCAGAATGAGGAAATGACGTGAGGTTTTCCACCTGTGACATTCGTGGATTCGCCATTTGCAGTTTCGCCATTGACTGGATATGGTAACATTCAGCTGCATTAAATTTTTTGCGCAGGTCATTCACGAACCATTCACGAACCAATGGATAACCATGGCACAATTTGTCAGGACATTCTGCAGGTCTGGTTTGCGGGGCCTGACAGTTGCCTCGGAAACTTTCCCCTTGCCTGACGTTCAACTGAAGGTGGCATAGGAATGTGGAATTTATTGGTTCATGGTTTAGAATTCGCTGTTCCACATTGTTTGTTTTTGGCCATCAATTGGCCAAAAATTGGAATTCGCATTTGGCTAACCCTAACCCTAACCCTACATGAAATATATACTTGACTTTATCATGCAATCACTACTGCCAACCCCAACCCCAACCCTAACCCTAACAACAACAACTGGAACAAACAACTATTGTGTTTGTACAACATAATAAGAACAACTAAGCCTGGAATTCTGGTTAAGTTAAGAATACTTCGTGCACCGTCGGTTGGCATTAGATGGTGGACATTAACCATTCCATGTCCTTCACGAAGAGTAGGCGATGTATCGCCAACACAATGGCCGAACTCCAAATAGATGCAATCACTACTGCTGGGAAGGCAATGGAATGAAGAGTATTGTACCAGTACGAGAGAGAGAGAGAGAGAGAGAGAGAGAGAGAGAGAGAGAGAGAGAGAGAGAGAGAGAGAGAGAGAGAGAGAGAGAGAGAGAGAGAGAGAGAGAGAGAGAGAGAGAGACAGAGACAGAGACAGAGACAGAGACTGATTGCACCTTCCCATTCACAAAAGCTTTAGAGGGGTGAAGATAATGCACGCCACATCACGTGACAAGCCTCTGATGTGCCTCCGCAGTACAGGGGCACCAGAATTTCAGAGGGTGTGCACCCATGCGAGTATACGATGGCATGTGCCTGTGAGTTGCCATGCACGCTCGCACTTAATTACACACCGAGTTCATTTTGCAATGGTGATTCTGCATCCAGATGGGCAATGGGATGTTTCGGGATAACCATGGCACAATTTGTCAGGACATTCTGCAGGTCTGGTTTGCGGGGCCTGACAGTTGCCTCGGAAACTTTCCCCTTGCCAGACTAATTCGCCCCATTTTGTTCCTATCAACACATGTGATGTGTGATGGTTTTGGGAGACATGATAATAATAATAATAATACATTTATTTTATAGAGCGCTTTTCAAGAAGCCCAAAGGCGCTTTGACAGAGTACAAAAAACAAGTGCAAAAAGACAAAAATCAATAGGTAAATAATCAAAGCAAAAGGAAGGAGAAAGAGAAGAGATAGTCAGGGGTTAAATGCTGTGGGTTAAATGTTGAACGCAGTGTTGAACAGGTGCGTCTTGAGTGGTGTTTTGAATGTGGTGAGTGAGGAGGAGTCTCTGATGGTGTGAGGTAGTGAGTTCCAGAGGGTGGGAGCAGCGATGGAGAGGCCCTGTCCCCCCAGGATCTGAATTTGGTCTGGATGGGGGGGGGGGGGGGTCAGGAGTTTGGTACCAGCAGAGCGGAGGTTGCGGGTGGGAGTGTGTCTGGAGAGGAGGTCAGTGAGGTAGGATGGGGCCAGGTTATGGAGGGCTTTGTAGATCAAGAGGAGGATTTTGTACTGGATTCTCTGGGGGATGGGGAGCCAGTGAAGCTTATAAAGGACGGGGGTGATGTGGTCACGGGTCCGGGAATGGGTGAGTAGACGGGCAGCGGAGTTCTGAATGTATTGGAGTTTATTGGTGATTATTGAGGGTGAACCATAGAGGAGGCTGTTGCAGTCGTCCAGACGGGAGGTGATGAAGGCATGGATGAGGGTTTCTGCAGCCGTGGAGGAGAGGGATGGACGGAGACGGGCGATGTTTTTCAGGTGAAAGAAGGCCGTCTTTGTGATCTGTTTAGTGTATTTGTCGAAGGAGAGGGTTTGGTCAAAGATGATTCCAAGATTCCGGATGTGAGGGGAGGTGGATACTGGGAAACTGTCGATGTTGAGGGCAAAGTTATGGGTGGATTTGGTGAGCGTTTTTGGGCCAATGATGATTATTTCAGATTTATCATAGTTAAGTTTGAGGAAGTTGATTTGAAGCCAGGATTTTATTTCAGTGATGCAGTTTGTCAGGATAGAGTGGGTGGCGGTGGAGATGGACTTGATGGGGATGAAAAGCTGGATGTCATCGGCGAAGCAGTGGAATTGGAGACCATGACGGCGGATTAAGTGACCAAGGGGGGACAGGTACAGGATGAAGAGGAGTGAACCTTGGGGGACACCTTGGGGGAGGGGAGCAGTGGGGGATTTGCAGTTATTGATGGAGATGAACTGGCGTCTGTCAGAGAGGTATGATTTGATCCAAGAGAGGGCAGTGCCGGTAATGTTAAAGGTGGTTTCAAGTCGGGTGAGGAGGATGGTGTGATTGATGGTGTCAAAGGCGGCGCTGAGGTCGAGGAGGATGAGAATGTTGAGGTTGCCGGCGTCAGAGGAGAGGAGAAGGTCGTTGGTGATTTTGAGGAGAGCAGTTTCAGTACTGTGGTTGGAGCGGAATCAGGATTGGAATGTTTCATACAGGTTATTGGCAGAGAGGTGATGTTTGAGTTGAGTGGCTACAGCGCGTTCCAAAACTTTTGACAGAAAGGGTAGGTTGGAGATGGGTCTGAAGTTGTTTAGGGTGTCAGGGTTTAGTCCAGGTTTTTTCAGAATGGGGGTAACAGCAGCAATTTTGAGGGATGGTGGGACGATGCCTGTAGACAGGGAGGAGTTTATTGTTGCAGTGATAAGTGGAGAGAGAGCAGGAAGGGAAGCCTTGGCAAA
>NC_136270.1:118029917-118189917 GCF_964187855.1 Myxine glutinosa
TCAGCTGCTGGAAAACTAATAATATTCATCATCATTATTTTCATCAACATCATCCCAGTTTATGTATTCACAGAAAGTGCATTATTCATTTTTAAGAGATGAGATGCCTTTTTGTATGCATTGATCAGAAAGTTCTTAGCCTGACATTGAAGCTTGAAAAATATAATCTGGGTGGTTGGTCAGTTGAAAGGTTCAATCCTTCAATCTAATCGTTCCTTCGATCCTTCATGGGTTTTGATACTTGGGTAATGACAGTTGCTCATCGTTGTGTTTGTAAAGATTGAGGTTGATCAAAACTAGGAAACGTGTACGTAGAACTATCATTCAACGAGAGTCCATAGAGCACATTACCCTGTGTTCTCTTGAGAAACAAGGATATGGGCGGAGTCTGCATGCGGCAAATTTGATTGGTCGAGATGACCTAAAATGCCTGAATATATTTGAATAAGTACTGCTAAACTAATGATATTTGAAAGTGCTAAAAAGGTAATTTTTGTTTTTCAGTGTTCGAGTGTATCATTCAATTCAAAACTAGAATGCCACTCAGTAAAGCGCATTCTCCCGCCGTGGGTGGCTGCTGCTGAGCCCTACCTTACAATGGTAAAAAAAATCCTTCAAAAAATTCCTGGATCCGGAATAATATCATGAGCATCACCAAAAACGAATCAATTCTTCCTTATCCCAAGGGCAATCATCCCACCAACTTTCATCCAAATCCGTTCAGAACTTTTCCAGATATCTTGTTCACAAACACACGAACATACGAACACACTGTCGTGCGAATCCCTCAAGGTTAACACCAGGAACCGTGGAAGACCGAACAGCTTTAATGGAGGCGACGACCAAATACGGATTTTGCTATCAACCGCGGGAGGAAGAAGTGAAGAGGAAGAGGCGGAAGAACTTACCGATAGCAAATCCAACCGCAGCTCTGATCCTGCAGGGGAATTAACTCAAAACGGGATTCCGAGGTAAAATGTACAAAAGGAAGCACGTCTATTCCGGAACCCGAGAACAAGGCACGCGACGGTAAATAAATAATGATCCTAAATTGGGATCCCACACACCGACTTCCAAATACGAGACAGGGGAAAATGAATGAACAAAAGAACACGTTTGTCGTGGGTTTGTGTAAAGTGGTGCGAGCTTATCTGTCCGTCGTCCAACGCGGCCCCGTCCGGCTCCAAGCTCCGGCGCGAGGGAACCCTCTGTCCGCCTCGCTCGCACGCTTCGCCAGGCCCCGCGTGGCCCGCACCGCTCCAAGCTCCAAAAGCACCGAGAAGGACCGCTCCCAGCACCACGCAGATGGTGAACCAACGACCACCCGGACCTCTCAAGACGAAGAGCCAAGAGCCAAGGACGAACAACGACAAGTGAAGGACCAGCATGACTCAACACCAAGAGCGAAGCTTGCAGCACGAAGAAGAGAAGCGCAGAGACCAGAAAAAAACCAAGAGAAAGAGACAAAATGTCGTGCAGCGCGTCCTTTTGTAACCTGGCCTGTGACGTCAGTCCTGGCGCGCAACCAACCAGAGCTTCGTAGCTTCCCACCGTCCACCGAACTTTCTAGCGCCTCCCCCGTCACCGCCGCTCCTCCCTCCAATCAACCACCCGCTTCTCAGTTGTGTCTTCGCACCTTCCGCGCTGATTAGCTCCAGGCTCGCGCCTTCCGCGCCAACCAATCACGTTCGCTGTGGCGTGGTTACAGCTCATCTCACGCGATGTTGCCAGGCTCGCTGGTGGTTTGGCTGGCTCCGGCCATCCGGCGGTGCCTTGATCTGGCTTCCTGCCCATCTTCTTCCAAGGTCATTGTAAGGGAAGGGAACTAATTAATGTGTGCACTAAGCACCTATCTAAGTGTTTATATGAGTATGCATTGCCATAAGGGACAAAGGAATGATTACCAGGTCTGACACACAGGGGTTTCATCTTAATCCCTACAACTATTTAACACACGAACATCCTTGGATGTTCACAGGTATACGCTTACCCCGACAAACCGCCTAAAAACACAGAACTTATTACAGGGTAGATTCCCTATCGAAGTCGAAGCATGTTACCTATACAGATCTACCTGGCTCTAGATATTCCTTTACCCCCTGACATAACACAGCCCCTCCCCCCTCCCTTGAACCATAGCTCCTGCTAGGTTCACTGCAGGTGCTACCATTCCAGTGTTAACACTTACTGTCTCACACTTAATTAACCTATGAAATAAATCAGGAGGGCTGTGGGAAGTGTGCCGGAGCTACTTACCTATCCTCCTTAACAAGCTAATCCCCTTAACAATCATGCAAATATGTACAATGATCTTAATTGGTCATTCCTGCAGAGGGAGGAAACAAACAACACGCAAAATCTACCTTAACCACAAAACTTAACCAAACTTACAAAATTCAAAACTCTAATAAACATTTGTACAAACCCAGTCTACAGACCGCGTCCCCCGTTGGATGCTACAAGATGCAACCTTACCTGTGGGGCCATCTCAATGCACCCCTAAATTTCCATGGGCCCTGTCCAGGTGTTACAGGTGAGTGACATGGCTCGGTGGTTTTCACCCACATTCATTCAACACAACCCCTTAACCACTCATACACATGGCGTAACTCATCACAACACTTAAATCGTTACCAAGCACATTGTTATTAGTTATTACACCCCCCTGCAGGACGATGGCATAGATGTCATATACGTGTGTGCATTTCTCTCGAGGCAGCGGAGAGGTACCGCACAAGTAAGATGGTGGGGGCGCTTCAGGCTGTGGTGCCCGCAGTCCCAAACACAAGTCAACTGAATTACAAGTTCATTGTCCTCCCCCCTCCCCCCCCCCCCCCCCACCCTTTACCTCTTGGCCCTGTGACAGACAAAATGCCCTTTCCGCCGTTACCCCGCCGGTGAGGGTCTCCACACACCAGGCTCCTCCGTGGCCTCCTGCTTCAGCGCAGCTACACGGGTCGCCGGGAGTCTCCTTTACCCCACGGCGCCCAAACAGACCCTCCACTGATGAGCTCCAATTTCCAGATACCACTGGCTGCCAGGGGTAATTGCCGCAGAGGGGGGGGCCGCATGCATCACTCCTCAGAGCTTGATCTGTACCTGCGGACACACACACACCTTCCCCACCCACAAAATCCCAAAACACATCTCCTCCCCCGCTGCCATTCAATTCTCAACACAATTCAGAGAAGGTGGTACAAAAAGTTGCCATGGCCTGCCATTGTGAAATCCCATTCACATTTTACCATTACATTTCCAAAACACAATAATCACAATAATCACCACTCACTCATATTTCAATTTCCAAACTCACGACCACATGAAAACACATCACCACAACACTAACACTAACGCCACCCACAAGACTCTGTGGCACACATTCCATACCCCTCACCGGCCATGTCATCACTCTCACCCGCCCCCAACTCAAAATTACATGTCCCTAAGTTACATAAGCAAGTCCTGAAGCCTGGAACAGTAAAAATCAAGGCCTTACCCCCACCTTGATGTGCAGGTATTCTGGTTGGTCAGGTCCAAAAGTGCCATCCACCCATAAAATCCCCAAATTTAACCCATTGGGCCTACCAAATTTCACCAAATTTCACTTTTGTCCCCACTATACTGGCAGGCATGTGGATCCGCATCCAACGGTGAACTGTTCTAAACAACTACCTGTGGCTACGACAGCTCTGCACCTCCACCGTGCAAGGGTCATCGGGACATGGTGAACAGTCAAAACGCCAACATGGCCCATGAGTGTCCATAAGGGTGCGACCCACCATCCATCCTTCAGCCCCCCTGAGAGGAACACGGCTGCACCAGCCCCAGCTAGCCAATGTGGTGAGCACCTGCTGCCAACACTACCGCACGTACAACCTCGGCCCCGGGGGAGACGGTCGCAGTGCATGGCATTCCCCGCACGTTACCTACGCCGCCCTCGTCCCCCAGTCCACAGAACTGCAGCCCCCCAGTGCCCACCCACACTTGACCACACCAATGTCCAGTCAACAGCCATGCTCCACCAGGAGACCCACCCAGAAGACATGGTCCACATACCTCGGACACGCTCAGCACCACGTTGACCCCCAGACTACACAACTCCATCCCCATAACCCCGCATCCCAAATATTGGCACAGTCGCCCCCGCAACCAGTTGAAAGCTGTGTCCTGCTAACCTATCAATTTTATCACAGCCTCCAACACTTTGGTCTACACACCTGGATCAATAATGGTGCCACTGATGTCAGCGACCACCATGACATTTCAAAATTCATCCTTAAATTTGCATCTAACCCTCAGATTACCCATGCCAAACATTTTTCACATTTTACTAAACTCACCAAAGAAAGATGCTTTGCCATACACATGCCAGCCGAGCATGGCTCATATGCTCGGCACGTTACCAATTCCCATTCAACACTCCCATGGCTCTTTCCAAACCGAGAGTCCACAAATCATAACGGAACATCTGTGGAAGGTCATTCTCACACCATCACGTTCCACAGATGCCCCAATGGCTGTCCGGTGGGCTATCTCTTTCCTGTCAATTCGGTTCGACCCACGTCCATAGCCCAGCACAGCATGGCAGGTCACCACATGCTGGCTGTCCCAGAGTCTCAGGAGGAGGGTGTCAGGCCGCATGCCCGGGCGTTAACCACATGGGGCCCAAGTTGGCCGTCCAGGGTGACACCACAAAAGCGCGACCCACAACACCTCCCCCGAGTGGTCCTCAATAAATGCCATCCCAGGCTTGAGAAACCATCTCGGGCCCCCCCCCCTCCCCCGGAGGTCTTAACCCCCACCAGGGTCCGGTGACCCTGCCGGCCCGAGCCACACGCTCGGGCGGCGCCCCGATGGACAAGGGACGCCACACTCCACCAGACCCCCGTGGGGCCCAGGTCATACCGCGATACCTATGGCTGGACCCCACGTCCAAATCTCGCCAGCACAGCCCCCCAGCTGGCTGGCATACCCAAATTTTGAAAGGAGCAAATTTTGCCCGAGGCCATCACCATTGACCTCCCCTATTTCAAATCCCGCAGTCCGGGGACCAACTCCCTCCATGGCTGCTCCAGATCAAATTCCCATTTTAATTTTATTTTAATTTCCTTTTAAAATTTTTGGCGCCAGGTGTCCAATCACCGCAGCTGCAGGTAACAACCCCTACCACAGGTTGTTCTGCCCCTCCCTGCAGCTGGTCCAAATTCCCTACGGGGACCAAATTTCCCGAGGCTCTATCTCCCGATCCTCCAAAGTCCAAATTCAGCCAACACACTCCCCCAACTGGTTCTGCAATTTCGGAGCCTCCGTTACCCAATCGGTGTGCACAGTGAGGGTCCCCTCGGTCACCTCAACCGCCTCCTCGGACCGACTCACCTCATCACCCAAACTCCTTTGGGCCTGATCAAACCCTACGTCCATGGGACTGTCCCAGGTCCCCAATCTCTGTATCACATCATCCTCATAATCATTACACATCTTTTCTGCCCCCCACAGGCCTTGATCAATAAATACATGGTCCGGCTCCACCACACGGTCCCCCCAATACCTCTACCCCATGTTGCTCTGAACCACCGCCCTGGCACAGCAAGGATTCCAATTGCTCCCCCTGTTGATGTGTTGGGGCATCCACCCGGCCCCGATAAACCTCCAGGTCATTATGTGGGAAACATTCCCCATTACAATTTTCACATTCCCTATTTCCTTCCAAATTTCC
Source organism: Myxine glutinosa (assembly GCF_964187855.1). Classification (NCBI taxonomy): domain Eukaryota; kingdom Metazoa; phylum Chordata; class Myxini; order Myxiniformes; family Myxinidae; genus Myxine; species Myxine glutinosa. The sequence continues at coordinate 118,035,634 of NC_136270.1, forward strand.
TTCCCTAACTTCCCCAGTTATTTCAATTGCCATTCCCGGCTCCTGAGCCCCATGTGAATCATTATTTTGTTCTTTCTTTATCTCATTCGTTTGCTCACATGGGGTTTTCGTTTATTTAATCTGGGCATCCAGTCTTTCACTACCTCCACTTATTATCCCCCTCATTCCCCAAATTTCGTCCTTCAATTCATTTTTCATTCCCCTCATTTCATTACTCATTCCCTCCATTTTATTGTTCATTTCCCGCATATTGTTATTCAATTGCTCCATAAATTGCATTATGACCTGGTTGTCAATGAGGGCCATCCCTACGGCGGGGGAAGCTCCATCCCTGCTCTCTACCCCAACTACCTCCGACTCACCCCCAAGGCTATCCGCACCTTCCATCCTTTTCCCCATACCGCTTACCTCTTCCATCCGTAAAGAAGAGGTCGCTTTTCCACGCGGATTTTACAACTGGAATAAAATTTAAATTTCAACTGACGCGCTGTTCGCGTCCCGCGCACCGATCGACTATTCCAAATTTATCGCCTCTGACTACGAAAATTTTGTTTCCAAATTCTCCACACGATTGACACCAAATTTATAACAGGGTTCTATCCCACTCCTGACTTCCAGTTGTCGTGTGAATCCCTCAAGGTTAACACCAGGGACCACGGAAGACCGAACGGCTTTAATGGAGGCGACAACCAAATACGGATTTTGCTATCAACCGCAGGAGGAAGAAGTGAAGAGGAAGGGGCGGAAGCGCTTACCGATAGCGATCCAACCGCAGCTCCGATCCTGCAGGGGAATTAACTCAAAACGGGAATCCGGGGTAAAATGTACAAAAGGAAACACGTTTATTCCGGAACCCAAGAACAAGGCACGCGACGGTAAATAAATAATGATCCTAAATTGGGATCCCACACACCGACTTCCAAATACGAGACAGGGGAAAATGAATGAACAAAAGAACACGTTTGTCGTGGGTTTGTGTAAAGTGGTGCGAGCTTATCTGTCCGTTGTCCAACGCGGCCCCGTCCAGCTCCAAGCTCCGGCGCGAGGGAACCCTCTGTCCGCCTCGCTCGCACGCTTCGCCAGGCCCCGCGCGGCCCGCACCGCTCCAAGCTCCGAGTCGATCGCACACGAGGCCCCAGCACCACTCCAAGCTCCAAAAGCACTGATAAGGACCGCTCCAAGCACCACGCAGATGGAGACCACCCGGACCTCTCAAGACCAAGAGCCAAGGACGAACAACGACAAGCGAAGGACCAGCATGACTTAACACCAAGAGAGAAGCTTCCAGCATGAAGAAGAGAAGCGCAGAGACCAGAAAAAAACAAGAGACAAAATGTCGTGCAGCGCGTCCTTTTGTAACCTGGCCTGTGACGTCAGTCCTGGCACGCTACCAACCAGAGCGTCGTAGCTTCCCGCCATCCACCGAACCTTCTAGCGCCTCCCCCATCACCGCCGCTCCTCCCTCCAATCAACCACCCGATTCTCAGTTGTGTCTTCGCGCCTTCCGCGCTGATTGGCTCCAGGCTCGCGCATTCTGCGCCAACCAATCACACGTTTCCTGTGGCGTGGTTACAGCTCGTCTCACGCGATGTTGCCATGCCAGCTGGTGGTGCGACTGGCGGCGGCCATCCGACGGTGCCTTGATCTGGCTTCCTGCCCGTCTTCTTCCAAGGTCATTATAAGGGAAGGGAGCTAATTAATGTGTGCACTAAGGACCTATCTAAGTGTTTATATGAGTATGCATTGCCATAAGGGACAAAGGAATGATTAAGAGGTCTGACACACAGGGGTCTCATCTTAATCCCTACAACTATTTAACACACTAACATCCTTGTATGTTCACAGGTATACTCTTACCCCAACAAACCGCCTAAATACACAGAACTTATTACAGGGTAGATTCCCTATTGCGACAGTAGAAGCATGTTACCTGTACAGATCTACCTGGCTCGAGATATTCCTTTACCCCTCGACATAACAACACACACACACACACACACACACACACACACACACACGGACGGACACGATCGAATGCATTACTCCCTGGCAGGAGTAATAAAACAAAGATTTTACAGGTTGTAAAACAAATAAATAAATAAATTCCGGAAGTTGACCACCGTTGATGCAGTGTCTTTTACACCACCTTATTACCACCACCACCACCAAAGGTGGATGGAGGTTGTGTTTTCACCCCTGTCTGTCCATTTGTCTGTCCGTTTGTGTGTTTGTCCGTTTGTGAACAAAATATCTCAAAAGGTTGTGGACGGACTTGGATGAAACTTCTCCACGCATCTCCACGCATGGCTGGCAGACTTCCTCTCGAGTCGTAGTCAACGTGTGGCCCTGAATGGGTTTCTCTCATCTCCTCTTCCTGTTCAGGCTGGAGTTCCCCAAGGCAGTGTTCTGGGCCCTGTGCTTTTTCTGGTCTTCATCAATGATCTCTCCGACTCTTGAAAATCTTCTCTATCTCTTTGCTGATGAATCCACTCTCTGCCGCTCCATTCCTCATCCCTCAGATCGGCAGTCTGCAGCCTCCTCACTCTCTGCAGACCTGGACAAAATCACAGACTGGGCAAACAAGTGGAACATGTCTTTCAATCGTGACAAATCTCACACTCTTACTATGTCTCTCCGAAAAGACCGATTGAACAACCCTCCCATCCACTTTCTGAATAATCCTCTCCAAGAAGTTCTGTCACTCAAGCTTTTGGGTATCACTATCTGCGATGATCTTTCCTGGGAAAACCACATTTCCAAGCTGGCCTCCAAAGCCAGTCGCCGACAGGGCATCCTCCGTCGTGCGAAGTCCTTCCGAAACGCACCTTTTTTTTTTTCTTTTTTTTTCTTTTTTGTATACTGAATCGAGGCTCGTGAAAGAGCTAACATTTACTTCACAAACAAATCGACCAGACAAACAAAATACACAAAAAGAGGGAGCGGAAGACAAGATGGGGAGAAAAGGGGAAGCACACAAACACAACATCCGAGAGCAGGGAGATGTGTGGAAGGGAGAGGGCCCGGGGGGAGGAGGCATGGGAAGGGGGGGGGGGAGGAGGCGGAAGTATAAAGCACAAGGACACCAAGGACTTCCAGGACAGAAGTTGGTATTTCAAAAAGTGGAATTGGGGTGAAATTAGCGGGGGTAGAAAAGATCAAGGTTTTGGATGGGGGAAGATAAGAGATGGTGGTGAACAGCTGTTTTAAAGACTTGGAGGGTGGAGTGGGATTGAAGAGAGTGTGGGAGTTTGTTCCAGAGGCGGGAGAAAAGAGGAATGAAGGCGTGAAGGTGAGCAGAGAGTCTTGATTTTGGCAGTTTAACCAAAAGAGGGTTGCAGGCAGACTTTGTGCGACCTGTAGGAATATTTGCGGGACAGAGCCCAGAGAGAGCTGGGGGGGCAAGGCCAGAGAGGAGTCGGTAGAAGACAGACACCTGAGCTTCTTACCACATAAAAGGCTTTCATCCGCAGCTCAATGGAATACTGTTCTCCCCTCTGGGCTGGTGCTCCTGCCTCACACCTAGCTCGTCTTCACGCTGTTGAAACCAAAGCGTTCAGAATCATTGGAATCTCCAGTGATGAAGCTACCTCCGAGGGCCTTTCACTTACTCGCCGCAGGCAGGTTGGTGGTCTTTCTGTCTTCTACCGACTCCTCTCCGGCCTTGCTCCTCCAGCTCTCTCTGGGCTCCGTCCCCCAAATATTCCTAACGGTCGCACAAGATCTGCCTGCAACCCTCTTTTGGTTAAACTGCCAAAATCAAGACTCTCTGCTCACCTTCACTCCTTCATTCCTCTTTTCTCCCGCCTCTGGAACAACTCCCTCACTCTCTTCAATCCCACTCCTCCCTCCAGGTCTTTAAAACAGCTGTTCACCACCATCTCTTCTCTTCCCCCATCCAAAACCTTGATCTTTTCTACGTGCGCTAATTTCACCCCAAATACACTTTTTTGAAATACCAACTTCTGTCCTGGAAGTCCTTGGTGTCCTTGTGTTTATACTTCTCCCACCCCTCCCCCCCCTTCCCCACGCCGCCTTTCCCCAAGCCCTCTCCCTCCCACACATTCCCGATGTCCCTGCTCTCAAATGTTGTGTTTATGTGCTTCCCCTTGTCTCCCCATCTTGTCTACCGCTCCCCTTTTTATATACTTTGTTTGTTTGTCTGTTTGATTTGTTTGTGTGATAAATGTTGGTTCTTTCACGAGCCTCGATTATGTATACAAAAGGAAAAACTCAAAAAAAAACTATAAAAAAAACTTGGCGGACAGGTTGGGTGTATGACAAGGACGATTCGATTATATTTTGGTGAAGATCCGGATCCGGATAGTAGAATTTTAAAAGTAATTCTTCACCATTGAGTGATATGGCCAACCAGGCGGAAGTCTGCTCTCTGCTGAGTGCCGTTCTAGTTTAACATGTTGCATTAGTTATTCGTGCCTGGTGTTTGCGTCATTGAATACAGTAAATTTCCTGTTTGGAATGATTTTACATTTTGTTTGACTGCCAGACAGAAGAAAATAATTATCTCACTCTGCGCATGCGCAATCGGGCCAAATTCAAAGGGAACCTATTGTTGAACTGCAGGTTCGGTTTCTGATTCATGTTCCGAATCGTGTTCAAAATATACCAATCGATTGAAATTTATTTATTTCTTGATCATAAACTGATGCTGGTAGACAGTCGGAGAGACAGACAGAAGTGACCCAATTGTTTAACCCCGCTTTTCGCTTCACGTGTGTGGGGTAAAAAAATTTAAGGTCTCAAACTTTGAATATTGCGATCTGGCCAAACCCGTTCTACTCCAGCCGTGATGTTCTTCCTGTTCGAGTTGCACTTTGCAGGAAGCTAATAAACCTGCTTTCCTGCAACTGTGCCAATGAAGCTGTGATGCCATTTTTGTAACGTGACATCATGTCCCACTGGGCTGCACGGGTAAGAGCGGGGATGTCAGTGACTGTGAAGGCACAAAATGCCCGGTTTCACAGGACTACATGCAGGTTCACTTGCTCTATCCAATTTTCTTTGGTTCTCTATTTCAGCAGAACATCACTTCCGTGGGCAGCAACACCTGTAGAATTCCAAAACAGTTTGGTCTTGTGGTCCAGCCCAGTCCGATGCACTTTCTAGGGTCAAACGACAACGACTCCACAACTAAACTAAACTAGACTAGACATATATGGTGATGATGATGATGTGTGAAGTGCATTTATAATGACGTCATACTATCCCCTCATAAAATGATTGGTTACATCTGCCGTTTCCCATAAGAATCGAACACGGAAAATGCACAACGCCAGAGAAAGCGTGAACGGATTGTGACGTCACAATTACGGCAATTAGGCCTACTTTAATAGCACCGATTATTCCCACCTTGAGGGGGTGGGGGGGTCAGTCGGGGAACGTTTATCAGCCCAAGTTTTTCATGATCTGGCTGGTCAGGCGTGGCCTTTCACTGAAGGTAGCAGGATTTTGTAATTTGTTCACGTGTCTCGATAAATCACCTACTCTTCATGAAAGACACAGTGGGGATATGTTACGGACCAGTGATGACAGACGGGTCCTCCGACTCAACATCCTTCCGAGGGACGGCACACGTATTGATGTCTCGCCAGGCATGCAGAACGCCGGGATGACAGTTGATAGTTGGGTCGGGATTCGAACCCAGGATAGACAGCGTACGTCTAGGCCATCCTACCACCCCAATCTCAGGATAAACTAGAACGGCACTCGGTAGAGAGAATACTTCCGCCTGGTTGGCCATATATCACTCAATGGTGAAGAATTTAAAAATTAAATAATTCTCATATCCGAATCCCATATTCGGATCCTCACCAAAAGCGAATCTATTTGTCCTTGTCAGACACACCCAACGTGTCCACCAAGTTTCGTCCAAATCCGTCCACAACTTTTTGAGATATCCTGCAATGTATCGTTTTTGGCCCTAACTCACAATGGTGAAGAAGCACTTAAAAATAAATAATTCTTATATCCGAATCCATATTCAGATCTTCACCAAAATCGAATCTATTTGTCCTTGTCAGACACCCAACCTGTCCACCAAGTTTCGTCCAAATCCGTCCACAACTTTTTGAGATATCCTGCAATGTATAGTTTTTGGCCAAATCTCCCGATAGTGAAGAATCACTTTAAAATTCTAGTAGCCGAATCCGAATCCGGATCTTCACCAAAGTCTAATCATTTCGTCAAAAATTGATGTCTCGCCAGGCATGCAGAACGCCGGGATGACAGTTTATAGCTGGGTCGAGATTCGAACCCAGGACAGACAGCTTCCGTCTAGGCCATCCTACCACCCCAATCTCAGGATAAAAGAGTTTGATTATGGCAAATCGATTTATTATTTAGGAGGCTCATGCCATGCTTGGTTCTTCGTAAATATGGCATGGATTTCATAAACAATGAAGCACTTCGGTTTACTCTTCCTTCCCTTGACCATCTGTGTGATATCCATGGTGTCCTGCCCATAGCTTGTTCTCGAGATTTTAAAATTGAATCCAGGAGAGTGAAAATGGTTCCTGAGAGGGGGGTGGGGACATTAATAGGGGGGCATTTACCCCATTGCTGACCCAGTCCCAAATGTGGGGTTAAAGGAGTTTTATTGAGAAGCCAATTAGTTTTGTGGTTTGATCAGAGGTTCGACATTTTTGGTGTCGTTCTTAATTAAATTCCAGATAACAATGGAGGATGCGCATGACCTTGTTGGGTGGAAAAGATAATAGTCAAATGACATTTTAAAACAAGTTAAAGGGAAGGTGTTGGAAGAACATCCGTGAAGCCAGCACCCTTTACCGTTTAACCGATTGTACCATTTATTAAACAAAATAAAAAGGGGGGGAGATGTTGATTGTACCAAAACACAAAAGGGGATTGGATAGGATAACGGGTTGAATCGGGTAGGAACCCTAACCCTAACTACCCTAAACATAATCCTAGTGCTAATCCTAGTCCTCACCCTAACCCTAACTACCCCAACACTAACCCCCTCTTACGTTATGTTTCTCAGGCCATCACTTGATGCAATCCATTACTCCATTCATCCCATTTCTCTATTCACCTCTTATTCATGGTTCCCCGATTCCTGTCCAATTCAACAAAAGTAGTCGCATTACGTTTTATACGTACCCCCATTTTTGTAGTGCTACAATCCACAGATACCCCATTTTTGTAGTGCTACAATCCACAGATACCCCATTTTTGTAGTGCGACAATCCACAGATACCCCATTTTTGTAGTGCTACAATCCACAGATACCCCATTTTTGTAGTGCTACAATCCACAGATACCCCATTTTTGTAGTGCTACAATCTACAGATACCCCATTTTTGTAGTGCTACAATCCACAGATACCCCATTTTTGTAGTGCTACAATCCACAGATACCCCATTTTTGTAGTGCTACAATCCACAGATACCCCATTTTTGTAGTGCTACAATCCACAGATACCCCATTTTTGTAGTGCGACAATCCACAGATACCCCATTTTTGTAGTGCGACAATCCACAGATACCCCATTTTTGTAATGCTACAATCCACTGATACCCCATTTTTGTAGTGCTACAATCTACAGATACCCCATTTTTGTAGTGCTACAATCCACAGATACCCCATTTTTGTAATGCTACAATCCACAGATACCCCATTTTTGTAATGCTACAATCCACAGATACCCCATTTTTGTAGTGCTACAATCCACAGATACCCCATTTTTGTAATGCTACAATCCACAGATACCCCATTTTTGTAATGCTACAATCCACAGATACCCCATTTTTGTAGTGCTACAATCCACAGCTACCCCATTGTTTAATGCTACAATCCACAGATACCCCATTTTTGTAATGCTACAATCCACAGATACCCCATTTTTGTAATGCTACAATCCACAGATACCCCATTTTTGTAATGCTACAAATCCACAGATACCCCATTTTTGTAATGCTACAATCCACAGTTACCCCATTGTTTAATGCTACAATCCACAGATACCCCATTTTTGTAATGCTACAATCCACAGATACCCCATTTTTGTAATGCTACAATCCACAGATACCCCATTTTTGTAATGCTACAATCCATAGATACCCCATTTTTGTAATGCTACAATCCACAGATACCCCATTTTTGTCGTGCTACAATCCACAGATACCCCATTTTTGTAGTGCTACAATCCAGAGATACCCCATTTTTGTAGTTCTACAATCCACAGATACCCCATTTTTGTAGTGCTACAATCCACAGATACCCCATTTTTGTAATGCTACAATCCACAGATACCCCATTTTTGTAGTGCTACAATCCACAGATACCCCATTTTTGTAGTGCTACAATCCACAGATACCCCATTGTTTAATGCTACAATCCACAGATACCCCATTTTTGTAGTGCGACAATCCACAGATACCCCATTTTTGTAATGCTACAATCCACAGATACCCCATTTTTGTAGTGCTACAATCTACAGATACCCCATTTTTGTAGTGCTACAATCCACAGATACCCCATTTTTGTAATGCTACAATCCACAGATACCCCATTTTTGTAGTGCTACAATCCACAGATACCCCATTTTTGTAATGCTACAATCCACAGATACCCCATTTTTGTAATGCTACAATCCACAGATACCCCATTTTTGTAATGCTACAATCCACAGATACCCCATTTTTGTAGTGCTACAATCCACAGATACCCCATTGTTTAATGCTACAATCCACAGATACCCCCATTTTTGTAATGCTACAATCCACAGATACCCCATTTTTGTAATGCTACAATCCACAGATACCCCATTTTTGTAATGCTACAATCCACAGATACCCCATTTTTGTAATGCTACAATCCACAGTTACCCCATTGTTTAATGCTACAATCCACAGATACCCCATTTTTGTAATGCTACAATCCACAGATACCCCATTTTTGTAATGCTACAATCCACAGATACCCCATTTTTGTAATGCTACAATCCACAGATACCCCATTTTTGTAATGCTACAATCCACAGATACCCCATTTTTGTAATGCTACAATCCACAGTTACCCCATTGTTTAATGCTACAATCCACAGATACCCCATTTTTGTAATGCTACAATCCACAGATACCCCATTTTTGTAATGCTACAATCCACAGATACCCCATTTTTGTAATGCTACAATCCACAGATACCCCATTTTTGTAATGCTACAATCCACAGATACCCCATTTTTGTCGTGCTACAATCCACAGATACCCCATTTTTGTAGTGCTGCAATCCACAGGTACCCCATTTTTGTAATGGAACAATCCATCCTTTGAATCTGGTAAAAGCTAAAAGGTGACATACTTCACCGACATGTTGGCAGACCGATAGACCACTAGTCAGTTTTCTTCTGAACTTCCTGCTTTCCATGTCGATCATTTCATGATGTAATCATGTCAGTGAGTGAGTCGCAGGTGTTTTAGAAGCTTTGTGATAAGAGGCCAAATGCACATTATTTCCTGCAGGAGGGACGGTGAATTGATGAAGATTAACAAAGTAAGACTCGCTGGTGGAATGGTTAGACCGTTAGAGCGTCCGCTCCGAGTCTGGGAGGTCAGTCGTTCAACCCCACGCCGAGTCACACCAAAAACTTTTAAAATGGTACGTGCTGCTTCCTTGCTTGATGCTCAGCATTTAAAAGGATAGAACATGGACGATCCCCGTAGGTTGCTATCCATGAGGATGAGGAGATTCCTTGTTGGAAAATGCCCTGCTGAGTGTGGTGTGAAAATCGGTTTGGTCCCATCATGCTTGAGTGCCCCGGGAAGTGACGTCACTTCCCCCAAGCTCAGTGGCTGTGTTTGTCTCGTCTACAGTATGTGTGTGTGTGTGTGTGTGTGTGTGTGTGTGTGTGTGTGTGTGTGTGTGTGTGTGTGTGTGTGTGTGTGTGTGTGTGTGTCGAAGTTCCACTACGATCCTCTGATCCAGTAAAATAAAAAGAAATGAAATAAATGAGGATTGGGAGAAAGATGGGAATTTGGGGGAGAATAAATAAAAAAAAACACCTATAGAGGCCATTTTTCCCCGCAAGCGGGGGTTGGCCTTTTTCGGGGACCGTGGTTGTTGTTGTTTTTTTGGTCCCCTTTTTGAAGCAATGTTTTACGGCCGGATGCCCTTCCTGCCGCCAACCCTTTTTGTCGCCTTTTTACGACAAACAGGGAATTACCAGTGAACTGGTACTCAATTAGCCGACCTCGGAAGGATGGCGGGCTGAGTCAACCCCCCTGGCGTTAATTCAGCGATCGACCGGGATTCGAACCCAGGATCCTAGGATCCCAAGCCGGCATCCTAGCCGCTAGCCCAACACCAGGCTTGGGGGAGGGGAATGGGGGAGGGAATGGGGGAGGAAAATAAAGAATAAAAGACATTGGAAGGATAACAACAGGAATGAAGGAACGGGTGCATATTTGGCATAGGTAGATGGCTTCAAAGGTATATAATGTTCAATAGCACTGGACACACACACATGCCTTCCAAACTCAGAACAGACGGTTCAGCCGCTCTGTAAAATGGCTGATTTTTTTTTTTTCGATCAAGGCCTTCATCCATGAACTGCATGTCAACAAAAGCACCGCATCAGACATCGAGTTATTGGCAAAAACTAAATGCTCCTAAAACTCCACCACTGATAGAATTCCTCACTTTGCTTGTGATAGATCTGAGCCTGCCAGGTTTGCCAGAAAGTTGGGCTCTGGAGTGCCATGGCTCTCAGTCTGGGCTAGGCCCAAAAACAAATGTCAAGTAGACCAAGAAGTTATTCGGTGCAGTGTTCGTGAAATGAAATGGTCTCGATGATTGAGTGGTGCTTTTTGTTTGGTACGGATTGTGATGAAGGAAAGAGCTAGTTTGTAATCATGAACTCTCAATGCAAATGCAGGAACCAAAACATCCCCTTTGTCTTCTCAACATCAAAGCCCTTTGTCGTTCTTTTGTTCCCAACGAAACACAGAGCTCGAAAACGAAACAACATGTCGCCTTGGATCCTTGCCAATGAATTGCGTTCTCCGACATCTCCCGGTTCTCCGTGTCTGGTTGGAGTACTGATCATCACCTTTGTTCCCAATGGCCATTTTCCGTGATAGTTCAGCAATCTCTTGTGCAAGCGCCATTATGAGCCCCTTGCATCACTGTCTACAGTAATAACATCTCAATGGGACTGATTCTCTTTGTAGCCCTCTTTCGTTTGTGGGTTCTTATACATGGAGGAGAGAAGGGGTAGAGGGGGTGTGCATACCGTGGTGGGGTCAGGGTCAGGGGTCATCAAGAATGGGTATAGCAAGTGTGTATGAATTATAATCGTTACTTTCTAAACACTTTATTTGTTATTCTTCTCCCCCATTTTCTTGTTCTTTTGTTTCTAAACGTTATTTCTCGTAACTATCAATTTTGGTTGGAAAGCCTGGTAACACGTCGGCCGTACAAAAGATCTGTTTGTGCGTTTTAAACAAGTGCTTTGGAATGTTTAACACCACGCTCGGGGATCACATTTAATACCACGCTCGGGGTTCACGTTTAATACCACGTTCGGGGGTTCACGTTTAATACCATGCTCGATGGTCACGTTTAATACCACGTTCGAGATTCACGTTTAATACCATGCTCGGGAATCATGTTCAATACCATGCTCTGGAGTCACTTTTAATACCACGCTCGGGAGTCACTTTTAATACCACACTCGGGGTTCACGTTTAATACCATGCTTGGGGGTTCACGTTTAATACCATGATCGGGGGTCACGTTTAACACCACACTCGGTGGTCACGTTTAATACCACACTCGGGGTTCACGTTTAATACCATGCTCGGGGATCACGTTTAATACCATGCTCGATGGTCACGTTTAATACCACGTTCGAGATTCACGTTTAATACCATGCTCGGGAATCATGTTCAATACCATGCTCTGGAGTCACTTTTAATACCATGCTCGATGGTCACGTTAAATACCATGCTCGGGAATCATGTTCAATACCACGCTTGGGAGTCTCGTTTAATACCACGCTCGGGAGTCACGTTTAATACCACGCTCGGGAGTCACTTTTAATACCACACTCGGGGTTCACGTTTAATACCATGCTTGGGGGTTCACGTTTAATACCACGTTCGAGATTCACGTGTAATACCACGGTTGGGGGTCACGTTTAATACCACGCTCGGGGATCACGTTTAATACCATGCTCGGGGGTCACGTTTAATACCACGGTCAGGGGTCACATTTAATACCGCACTCGAGGGTCACGTTTAATACCACGGTCAGGGGTCACATTTAATACCACACTCGAGGGTCACGTTTAATACCATGCTCGAGGGTCACGTTTAATACCATGCTCGGGGTTCACGTTTAATGCCGCACTTGAGGGTCACGTTTAATACCATGCTCGAGGGTCACGTTTAATACCATGCTCAGAGGTCAAGTGTAATACCACGGTTGGGGGTCACGTTTCATGCCATGCTCGGGGATCACGTTTAATACCATGCTCGGGGGTTCACGTTTAATACCATGCTCGGAGTTCACGTTTAATACCACGTTCGAGATTCACGTGTAATACCACGGTTGGGGGTTATGTTTCATACCATACTCGGGGGCCACTTTTAATACCACACTCGGGGTTCACGTTTAATACCATGCTCAGAGGTCACGTTTAATATCACGGTCAGGGGTCACGTTTAATACTATGCTGGGGGGACACGTTTAATATCACGCTCGAGGGTCACTTTTAATACCACGCTCGGGGGTCACATTTAATACCACAGTCGATTGTCACGTTTAATACCATGTTCGGAGATCAAGTTTAGTACCATGGTCAGGGGTCACATTTAATACCGCACTCGAGGATCACGTTTAATACCATGCTCGGAGGTCACGTTTAATACCACGTTTGAGAATCACGTTTCGTGCATATGCATAATTCCACGTCGTTGTATTATAATTATTTCTCATCTTATCGACCACAAAACTCTGTACGTGTGACATGGAGACCGTTGGACCCTCCACTCCTCTCCATCCCACTGTGTTTGTAAATTTCCTGAACGGCGTTTGTTCTTTACGCCTTCCTTAAGCTTCCAAGTCGATATACAAAATGCCTGGTGAGTCCCACCTGGTTTTATTAGGGAATAGAGAATATCTGAAAGATGTTTTTTTGGAGCTGTTGTTTTTACATCTCACAACAAACTTTCACCTTGCACCACGTGCTTTGTGTTGTAAAGATGAAGCATAATCCAACGCACTCGGTGCGCTCTACATTTATTCTCTCCCAACCTTGTTCTCCCAAAGCCTGGTGTTGGCTTAGCAGTTAGGGTGCCAGCTTGGGATCCGAGGATCCTGGGTTTGAATCCCGGTCGATCGCTGAATTAACACCAGGGGGGTTGACTCAGCCTGTCATCCTTCCGAGGTCAGCAAATTGAGTACCAGTTCACTGGTAATTCCCTGTGTGTCGCAAGAGGCGACTAACGGGGTTGGCGGCAGGAAGAGCATCCGGCTGTAAAACATTGCTTCAAAAAGGGGACCACGGTGCCCAAAAAAGGCCAACCTCTGCTCTGCAGGGAAAACTGGCCTCTAAAGGTGGTTCAACCTTGTTCTCCCACCTGTATACATGCCCGATGAGTTCTGATTCTACAAAGTGCCTTCCCACATCCCTCTGCCTTCCCAAGAATCAACTGGCACATCCAATATTCAATCGGTATGCAAGGAATTTTGCCAAGGTCTCGGGCACATAATGTCCTGCCGTTTTCTATATAAATGGTGTAACTTTGAATGTCCACAAGTTCAGTGCAGAGTGGACAGCAGGCTTTATACGTATCCCATCCGAAGGATTCCCACATCCACTCGGGGAGAAATCGAGGGACAGACAGCTCAGAGCGCCGAGATCCCTACCTAGACCCTAGTACCTACACCCTAGTACCTACACCCTAGTACCTACACCTGTCTTTCGTTAGCGGTCTCCCATCCACGTACCGTTCTTAAGAGCAGCAGATTCAGCGATCCACCTTATTTAGGGTCTTGATGACCAAAGTCACACACGAGGAATACCTTATACAAGCAATAAACATGCTAAACTCGGTCACGGTGACTCGACTGCGCACGGACCTCTCTGTAATCGTCTGATCTCGTATGAAGGTGAACGGACTCGGCTCTTTCACTTAAACGCGAGATGACATTTTTACATCGACCTCGGTCTCTGAACAGATAACAACACCCCGGAGATGAAAGTTTTTCGACCCTAATGTGCGGTTCTTGATAACGTCGAGCGTGCTAATTCCACATCTACCTCATTATCAAGAGCGATTTCAATTTAATTTTCTTCCACTTCGGCAGCGGCGGATTCGCTTTCCAACGAGGCTTTGAACTGTGAACAGGTGAGTGCGACCATGGGCTTGGCCTTTGCGTGGGAAATGTGACCTAATTAGACCGTTCGTGGGGGAGACCTGCGGTTCACCGGTGGCAACTCGAGTTTTGAGCATTCTCGCGCTCATCCGTCTTCATTAAGTGCCATTTGCCTAATCCTAAGGATTGACGGGTCCGTCGGAGGGTCGACCCTATATAATGCGACACCGACAGGGCGCGGATTCCAATTTCGATCGCCCGGTCGTCCCCTGGCTCTGCGGCCCGGCACGACCATTAGTATGGCCGCCGCGTCTTTGGATTTGAATGCGCGGCGGTGACGCCCCGCTATCTCTCCCCTGGCAGACAGAGATGGGGGAATGCAAAACGCTCGCGTTGCCGTCATTATCGGGGCTCGGCAGACGGCGCGGCGCGGCCGCAAGAGGCCAGAGCGCACCGCCCGCGGCCCCTCGTTTCGCTTCCCCTCGGCGCTGCCGCTCATGCCTGGGGCACCAAATAACGAAGCCTCGTTTCGCGGGGTGGTTTCCGACGATAAGGCGGTAAAACGGCTTTCATGCGCTCGTTAGGAAGAGAATGCGCAAAATGTTTTATATTAACCTTTTCATGGCGCTGCCCTTTGAGGCTGTGCGCCGACTGGATGACAAAAGGCAGGACTGCGACATGTCCACGCGACTCCCAATTGCTCTTGCACTTCACTGCATTCTTATTCTTCCTCTTCCTCCTCTCCCAAGCTGCCCTCCTCGCACCTTTGCCGCCTTCCCTGGCTCGTATTTTGCCCGATCGCTGTCTCTATTTTTCGACCCTTATCTCGCTGTTTTCTCTGACGTCCGCAGCGGATATGACGATTTAACGGCCAGCTTTATATCACTCATCGCCATCCTTGTGCTCCTTTCCACTCCCTTCTTCCTAATCTCTTCCCTGCCCCGTCCCTGGTATCATAACACCGAACCTATCCGAGCTGCGCGTGTCTAATTATAACTTTGCTTTATGCCTTCTGCCGCTGCGCCATAAATTTCCCATCGTTGTACGACAACAAAATCTTCCGTTTTTACGCAACCAGTAAATTGAGCGCGGGGGAAGCGTTCGTGACTTTGGCGCGCATGCCACGTGTGTGCCTGGGCTGCGTGCCGTTGTTATTACAAAAACCAGAGATTCTGCCACGATCTCCATTGAGTGTTATTACCAAATCGAGATTCCTCCCGTGATTACCAAGGGTATTATTGCCAAAGCGATGTATCACAATGGCCGTGGGCCGTGGGTGTTGTTGCCGCAGTGATGTTCCACGATGGTAGTGGGTGTTATTGCGAAAGCGATGTGTTACAAGGCCATTGTGATGCCAAAAAAACATGCAGCATTGGTCTTTTGTGTTGTTGCCAAAGCGAGGTGTTGCGATGTCCTTGGCTGCTATTGCCAGTATGAGGTCGTGAGGCCCTGGGTGCTATAGCGAAAGTGACGTATTGCAATAGCTTTGGGTGTTAATGCAAAAGCGAAGTTGCAATGTCCTTGGATAATTATTGCCAAACCGAGGTGTTGCAATGGATGTGGTGTTATTGCCAAAGAAACATCACTATGGCCACAGGTCTTGTTGCCAAAGTGAGGTGTTATAATGGTCATGGGTGTTATTGCCAAAATGAGGTGTTACAATGGCCATGGGTGATATTTTCAAAACAAGGAGATTCAATGCCCATGGGTGTTATTGCTAATGTGATGTGCTACAATGGAAATGGGTATTATTGCTAAAGTGATGTGTGACAATGCAGGCCATGGGTGTTATTGCTAAAGTGAGGTGTCACAATGCAGTGTATTGGTGTTATTGCTAAATTGAGGTGTTGCCATGCAGGCCGTGGGTGTTATTGCTAAAATGATGTCACAATGGCCATGGGTGTTATTGCTAAAGTGAGGTGTGACATTTCAGGTCATTGGTGTTATTGCTAAAGTGAGGTGTCACATTGCAGGAAATTGGTGTCATTGCTACATTGAGGTGTTGCAATGCAGGCCATGGGTGTTATTGCTAATGTGGGATATCATAATGCAGGCCATGAGTGTTATTGCTAACGTGGGGTGTCACAATGCAGGTCATTGGTGTTATTGCTACAGTGAGATGTCACAGTGCAGGAAATTGGTGTTATTGCTAAAGTGAGAGGCCACATTGCAGGAAATTGGTGTCATTACTAAATTGAGGTGTCGCAATGCAGGCCATGAGTGTTATTGCTAAAGTGGGATATCATAATACAGGCCATGAGGGTTATTGCTAACGTGGGGTGTCACAATGCAGGTCATTGGCGTTATTGCTACAGTGAGATGTCACAGTGCAGGAAATTGGTGTCATTGCTAAATTGAGGTGTTGCAATGCAAGCCATGGGTGTTATTGCTAAATTGAGGTGTCACAATGCAGGAAATTGATGTTATTGCTAAATTGAGGTTTCACAATACAGGCCATGGGTGCTATTGCTAAAGTGAGGTGTCACAATGCAGGTCATGGGTGTTATTGCTAAATTGAGGTGTCACAATGCATGAAATTGATGTTATTGCTAAATTGAGGTTTCACAATACAGGTCGTGGGTGTTATTGCTAAAGTGAGGTGTCACGATGCAGGTCATGGGTGTTATTGCTAAAGTGAGGTTTCACAATACAGTCCATTGGTGTTATTGCTAAAGTGAGGTGTCACAATGCAGGTCATGGGTGTTATTGCTAAAGTGAGGTGTCACAATGCAGGTCATTGGTGTTATTGCTACAATGAGATGTCACAGTGCAGGAAATTGGTGTTATTGCTAAATTGAGGTGTTGCAATGCAGGCCATGGGTGTTATTGCTAAATTGAGGTATTGCAATGCAGGCCATGGGTATTATTGCTAAAGTGATGTCACAATGGCCATGGGTGTTATTGCTAAAGTGAGGTGTCACAATGCAGGTCATTGGTGTTATTGATACAGTGAGATGTCACAATGCAGGAAATTGGTGTCATTACTAAATTGAGGTGCCGCAATGCAGGCCATGAGTGTTATTGCTAAAGTGGGATATCATAATGCAGGTCATTGGTGTTATTGCTCCAGTGAGTTGTCACAGTGCAGGAAATTGGTGTCATTGCTAAATTGAGGTGTTGCAATGCAGTCCATGGGCCTTATTGCTAAAGTGAAGTGTCACAATGCAGGAAATTGGTGTTATTGCTAAATTGAGGTGTTACAATGCAGACCATAAGTGTTACTGCTAATGTGATGTGTTACAATGGCAATGGGTGTCATTGCTAAAGTGAGGTGTCACAATGCAGTGCATTTGTGTTATTGGCAAAGGGAGGTGTCACAATGCAGACCAGAGGCCATGGATGTTATTGCCAAACAGAGGTGTTCACAATGCAGGCCATCAGTGTTATTGCCAAATTGAGGTGCCATCATGCAGGCCATGAGTGTTATTACCAAATTGAGGTGTCGTAATGCAGGCCATGAGTGTTCTTGCCAAATTGAGGTGTCACAATGCAGGTCATGAGCGTTATTGCTAAAGTGAGGTGTCACAATACAGTCAATGAGTGTTAATGCTAAACTGAGGTGTCACAATGCAGGTCATTGGTGTTATTGCTTCAGTGAGGTGTCACAATGCAGGAAATTTGTGTTATTGCTAACTTTAGGTGTTGCAATGCAGGCCGTGGGTGTTATTGCCAAATAGAGGTGGGGAAATGCAAGCCATGAGTGTTAATGCCAAATAGAGGTGTTGCAATGCAGGCCATGGGTGTTATTGCTAAAGTGACATGTCGCAATGCAGGTTATTGGTGTTATTGCTTCAGTGACGTGTCACAATGCAGGAAATTGGTGTTATTGCGAACTTAAGGTGTTGCAATACAGTCGATGTGTGTTAATGCCAAATCGAGGTGGCGCAATGCAAGCCATAAGTGTTAATGCCAAATAGAGGTGTTGCAATGCAGGCCATGCGTGTTGTTGCTTCAGTGAGGTGTCACAATGCAGGAAATTGGTGTTATTGCTAACTTTAGGTGTTGCAATGCAGGCCATGGGTGTTATTGTTAAAGTGGGGTGTCACAATGCAGGCTATTGGTGTTATTGCTAATGTGAGGTGTCGCACTGCAAGCCATGAGTGTTAATGCCAAATAGAGGTGTCACAATGCAGGTCATTGGTGTTATTGCTGCAGTGAGGTGTCACAATGCAGGAAATTGGTGTTATTGCTAACTTTAGGTGTTGCAATGCAGGCCATGGGTGTTACTGCTAAAGTGGAGTTTCACAATGCAGGCTATGGGCGTTATTGCTAAAGTGAGGTGTCACAATGCAGGAAATTGGTGTTATTGCTGCAGTGAAATGTCACAATGCAGTAAATTGGTGTTATTGCTAACGTGAGATGTCACAGTGCAGGAAATTGGTGTTATTGCTAAAGTGAGGGGTCACATTGCAGGAAATTGGTGTCATTACTAAATTGAGGTGTCGCAATGCAGGCCATGAGTGTTATTGCTGAAGTGGGATATCATAATGCAGGCCATGAGTGTTATTGCTGACGTGGGGAGTCGCAATGCAGGTCATTGGTGTTATTGCTACAGTGAGATGTTACAGTGCAGGAAATTGGTGTCGTTGCTAAATTGAGGTGTCACATTGCAGGAAATTTGTGTCATTACTAAATTGAGGTGTCGCAATGCAGGCCATGAGTGTTATTGCTAAAGTGGGATATCATAATGCAGGCCATGAGTGTTATTGCTAAGGTGGGGTGTCACAATGCAGGTCATTGGTGTCATTGCTAAATTGAGGTGTTGCAATGCAGGCCATGGGTGTTATTCCTAAATTGAGGTGTCACAATGCATGAAATTGATGTTATTGCTAAATTGAGGTTTCACAATACAGGCCATGGGTGTTATTGCTGAGGTGAGGTGTCACAATGCTGATCATGGGTGTTATTGCTAAAGTGAGGCGTCATAATGCACATCATTTGTGTTATTGCTAAATTGAGGTTTCACAATACAGGCCATGGGTGTTATTGCTAAAGTGAGGTGTCACAATGCAGGTCATGGGTGTTATTACTAAAGTGAGGTGTTACAATGCAGGTCATTGGTGTTATTGCTACAATGAGATGCCACAGTGCAGGAAATTGGTGTTATTGCTAAATTGAGGTGTTGCAATGCAGGCCATGGGTGTTATTGCTAAATTGAGGTGCCACAATGCAGGAAATTGATGTTATTGCTAAATTGAGGTTTCACAATACAGGCCATGGGTGTTATTGCTCAAGTGAGGTGTCACACTGCAGGTCATTGGTGTTATTGCTAAAGTGAAGTGTCACAATGCAGGAAATTGGTGTTATTGCTAAAGTGAGGTGTCACAATGCAGGCCATAAGTGTTCCTGCTAATGTGATGTGTTACAATGGCAATGGGTGTCATTGCTAAAGTGAGGTCTCACAATGCAGTGCATTGGTGTTATTGGCAAACAGAGGTGTCACAATGCAGGCCATAGGCCATGGGTGTTATTGCCAAACAGAGGTGTTCACAATGCAGGCCATCAGTGTTATTGCCAAATTGAGGTGCCACCATGCAGGCCATGAGTGTTTTTACCAAATTGAGGTGTCACAATGCAGGTCATGAGCATTATTGCTAAAGTGAGGTGTCACAATACAGTCCATGATTGTTAATGCTAAACTGAGGTGTCACAATGCAGGTCATTGGTGTTATTGCTTCAGTGAGGTGTCACAATGCAGGAAATTGGTGTTATTGCTAACTTTAGGTGTTGCAATGCAGGCCATGGGTGTTATTGCCAAATAGAGGTGGGGCAATGCAGGCCATGGGTGTTATTGCTAAAGTGACGTGTCACAATGCAGGTCATTGGTGTTATTGCTAACTTAAGGGGTTGCAATACAGTCCATGTGTGTTAATGCCAAATCCAGGTGGCGCAATGCAAGCCATAATTGTTAATGCCAAATAGAGGTGTTGCAATGCAGGCCATGCGTGTTATTGCTAAAGTGAGGTGTGACAATGCAGGTCATTGGTGTTATTGCTTCAGTGAGGTTTCACAATGCATGAAATTGGTGTTATTGCTAACTTTAGGTGTTGCAATGGAGGCCATGGGTGTTATTGCTAAAGTGGGGTGTCACAATGCAGGCTATTGGCGTTATTGCTAACGTGGGGTGTCGCAATGCAAGCCATGAGTGTTAATGCCAAATAGAGGTGTCACAATGCAGGTCATTGGTGTTATTGCTGCAGTGAGGTGTCACAATGCAGGATATTGGTGTTATTGCTAACTTTAGGTGTTGCAATGCAGGCCATGGGTGTTACTGCTAAAGTGGCGTTTCACAATGCAGGCTATGGGTGTTATTGCTAAAGTGAGGTGTCGCAATGCAGGAAATTGGTGTTATTGCTAACGTGGGGTGTCACAATGCAGGCCATGGGTGTTATTGCTAACGTGAGGTGTCACAATGCAGGAAATGGGTGCTATCGCTGCAGTGAGGTGTCACAATACAGGCTATTGGTGTTATTGCTAAAGCGTTGTGTCACAATGCAGGAAATGGGTGTTATTGATAAAGTGAGGTGTCACAATGCAGGAAATGGGTGCTATCGCTGCAGTGAGGTGTCACAATGCAGGATATTGGTGTTATTGCTAAAGTGAGGTGTCACAATGCAGGTGATTGGTGTTATTGCTAAAGTGAGGTGTCACAATGCAGGATATTGGTGTTATTGCTAAAGTGAGATGTCACAATGCAGGAAATGGTGTTTATTGTTGCAGTGAGGTGTCAATGCATGAAATGGGTGCTATCGCTAAAGTGAGGTGTCACAATGCAGTCCGTTGGCGTTATTACTAAGGTCGGGTGTCACAATGCAGGCCATGGGTGTTATTGCCAAATTGAGGTGTCATAATGGCATTGGTATTGCCATCAATGTAATTCTAGATGGCCACGAGCATTATTGCCAATGCCTTGCAGCATCGCCAGTGTCCTCCAAACCCAGTAGACGGACCACCTTTCACTCGCTCCGCTCTTTGCTCCATTTTTTATTCCTGCGTTCTCCTTCCGCACTAATAATTACTTTATAAAAACAGCCTGGGTCACCGCTCAATGCTCCTTCGCCCCGGTTTGTTGAATCATCAACGCAATGGTATATCTATCGATTCAAAATCTTTTTTGTCTCGAGAAAGAAACGACAGCCGCGGGTGAGAAGCACAGCCCTTCCATTTGTAAGGCTGGATGATATTTTTTCCTGCCGTGGAGTGAGAAGAAGCTGATGGAAAGGGCGCTCATCCCCAGAGTTAATCAGCTGCGCTCCCTAATCTCCTGGATGCCGAAGCCATCGCTCTGTGCTCCCGCTGCGCTCCAGCACGTCCGACCGCTTGCTGTCGCTTCCCCACCATCAGCCAGGGAACAGAAGCGAGACCGTCGTGTAGAAGCTGACAGGGTCGCTCCGAGGTAAAGCAAGTCCACTTTGATCAGTCCAGACTGGGTTCGATTCCCAAAAATGGTGCTTTGGGATGTTCAGGTTATTATGCGACAAAGTGCAGCTACCGTCCCTCAGATGGGCGTAAAAGTGTCAGGGACGACAGAGCATCATTTAAAGATCCCAGATTGTCTTTTGACGATGACTAGGTAGTTATCCCCGGAATCCTAAACAAATTACAAAATTCATGCCCTGTTTACACCTAAAGCGTCTTCATGAGGTACTCGGCAGATGCAGCAGGAAACCGGTGCAAAAAATTTCTGCGCAACACAGATAAATTGGTCGCCAGAGGAGGGGTGGCCATTCCACGGAAAGCAGGGAGAGAGAAGAAAGGTGGGGCGGTAGGAGGTGGAGGGGAGAGAGGAGAAAGGTGGGGAGGTAGGAGGTGGAGGGGAGAGAGAAGAAAGGTGGGGCGGTAGGAGGTGGAGGGGAGAGAGGAGAAAGGTGGGGAGGTAGGAGGTGGAGGGGAGAGAGGAGAAAGGTGGGGAGATAGGAGGTGGAGGGGAAAGAGGAGAAAGGTGGGGCGGTAAGAGGTGGAGGGGAGAGAGGAGAAGGGTGATGGGGAGAGAGGAGAAAGATGGGGCAGTAGCAGGTGGAGGGGAGAGAGGAGAAAGGTGGGGAGGTAGGAGGTGGAGGGGAGAGGAGAAAGGTGGGGAGATCGGAGGTGGAGGGGAGAGAGAAGAAAGGTGGGGCGGTAGGAGGTGGAGGGGAGAGAGGAGAAAGGTGGGGAGGTAGGAGGTGGAGGGGAGAGAGGAGAAAGGTGGTGAGATAGGATGTGGAGGGGAGAGGAGAATGGTGGGGAGGTAAGAGATGAAAGGTGGTGAGATAGGATGTGGAGGGGAGAGGAGAATGGTGGGGAGGTAAGAGATGGAGGGGAGAGAGGAGAAGGGTGGAGGGGAGAGAGAGGAGAAAGGTGGGGGAGGTGGGAGATGGAGGGGTAAAAGAAGAAAGGTGGGGGAGAGAAGAGAAAGATGGAGGGGAGAGAGGAGAAGGGTGGAGGGGAGAGAGGAGAAGGGTGGAGGGGAGAGAGGAGAAGGGTGGAGGGGAGAGAGGAGAAGGGTGGAGGGGAGAGAGGAGAAGGGTGGAGGGGAGAGAGGAGAAGGGTGGAGGGGAGAGAGGAGAAGGGTGGAGGGGAGAGAGGAGAAGGGTGGAGGGGAGAGAGGAGAAGGGTGGAGGGGAGAGAGGAGAAGGGTGGAGGGGAGAGAGGAGAAGGGTGGAGGTGAGAGAGGAGAAGGGTGGAGGGGAGAGAGATGAGAAAGGTGGGGAGAGAGCAGAAAGGTGGAGAGATAGGAGGTGGAGGAGAGAGAGGAGAATGGTGGGGAGGTAAGAAATGGAGGGGAGAGAGGAGAAGGGTGGAGGGGAGAGAGGCGAAGGGTGGAGGGGAGAGAGAGGAGAAGGGTGGAGGGGAGAGAGAGGAGAAGGGTGAAGGGTGGAGGGGAGAGAGAGAAGGGTGGAGGGGAGAGAGAGGAGAAGGGTGGAGGGGAGAGAGAGGAGAAGGGTGGAGGGGAGAGAGAGGAGAAGGGTGGAGGGTGGAGGGGAGAGAGAGGAGAAGGGTGGAGGGTGGAGGGGAGAGAGAGGAGAAAGGGGGGGAGGTATGAGGTGGAGGGGTAAAAGAAGAAAGATGGGGCGGTAGGAGGTGGAGGGGAGAGAGAAGAAAGGTGGGGGAGGTATGAGGTGGAGGGGTAAAAGAAGAAAGGTGGGGCAGTAGGAGGTGGAGGGGAGAGAGAAGAAAGGAGGGGAGATAGGAGGTGGAGGGGTAAAAGAAGAAAGGTGGGGAGGCAGGAGGTGGAGGGGACAGAGGAGAAGGGTGGGGCGGTAGGAGGTGGAGGAGAGAGAGAAGAGGAAGGTAGGGACGAGGGAGAAGAGGAGGAGGGGTAGAAACAGACAGAGACCATTGTTTAGTTATGTTGTTAACAATGACGGACTTGGTGCGATGCAGCAGTAAAGATGAGTCAGAACTCAATCCTCAAAAGTACCTGGCCTGGTCCCAAACAAAACGTATCTGCAGACGCCAGGAGAGGATGAAGTCTTCACATAAACTCTTTGTTTGCCACTTACCGGTTACGGTTTTATTTCCGCCTGTATATTGTACCGACGATATAAACGAGCCCATGAGCAGATGGCAGAGTGATTAGAAAAGCCACGGGAAGAAAGGAAGGCGAGAGATCGCACACATGGATGGACCCGTGTCCCCCGAGTGTACATCCTATGTGGCCGAAGTGTCGCCCGGAAATTCGCCAATTCGCCCTCTCGGATAATCGGTGAGGTTGGCTCGGATGGGAAGGTGTGCGTGCGTGCGTGCGTGCGTCCAAGAGCGAGCAGATGGATGCCTCTCACCGTCAGGAAGAGCACCATCACGTACCCAACGTCCCGAGCACCCCTTTGGCACGTCGCTCTGCGTACCAGGTTTTGGGTGCGGGGCGGACGGTAACCGGTGACCTCCGAGCCGATTGGTCTATCGAACGACGACCAATCGAGTGCGACTACCAATTCAAATGCTGCAGTTTAAACGCAAACCGTCCATATACCTGTTCGTTTTTTAATGTTTGCAGCCAGAGGACAGGGTATTGCATTTGAGTCCGTTTGTCTCTGTCTGTCTGTCTTTGTCTGTCTGTCCGCACAGAAGAAATCTGATTTTTCTCTGCAACCGTTGGTCCGATTGACAGGAAATTTTCACCATAGGTGCAACTCCTGTAAAATTTTGTAATGATAATTATGACGTCATAGGTAACGTGGGTACGGGCGTCATAGGTAAAATTGCACCTCTATATCTCCGAAAGCGCTGAATAGAAAAAAAAGAGATATGGCTCAATGTAAAGAACTCTCCATGGGGAATAAAATATGTTCATGATGATGTCATAGGTGCCTCCATTATGACGTCATAGTTCGACAAGTACAAAACTTCATCCGATCAAGATGAAATTTATTGACCATCATCTAGGGATAAATTGGGGGTGAAAAAATAATTATGTCATCGGTCACGTGGTTCGGCCGCCATATTTGTTTTTAGCACAAAAGCCTTAAAAACCACTAAAAACACATCCTGGCGAGGGTCTGCAATCCCTGGTTGCTCTTTCTTGTTATTAAGGATTGTAATTTCGATCAATTGCAGACATAATGCCGGTGGGGAAAATAATTACCGTAGCTATAATTAATTCTTACAACAGACGCTTTTGTATCCATGAAGTGCACTCGAATATAGCAAGTTGAGATGTTAATATTGAACACAAAAGATTTGTTGAAATGTATCGCGGAGGTGAGTTGGATGGTTTGTTTGTAAATAAGCGACGTCATGTCATTACCGGTAGATGAGCGGATCTCGATCGGGCATCACTGACATGCGCAGACACTAACCTCGCCGCCAACGTGGCCTATTGCCCGTTTCCCGCCAACGTGGCTGCCTGTTTCCCGCCAAATCGGAGCACGCTTCCTCCCCGCGGTATCGACTCCATTTGTATTAAGTCGCTGCTGCTGCTGTTTTGGCGCTGTGACCACTGTACTTCCATGAAAGTACCAGTACCGGTACCCTCGGGGACGCGATCCGTACGCGCCAAGACTATAGAAAAGGAAAAGGGGGCGTGGCGTGCCGTGTGACGCAATAATCGTGCAGCACGTGCGCGGCGCATCCTTTGAATCCTCCGAATGTTTAAATCCCGTAAATCTTTCCCCCTTTTGTTGTAATCATGGTTCTTCCGATCGGTTCGCGCTTACCTATTGAGTTGCGGGTGCATTCCCTCCGCACACGATCGTATATTTTACTTCCTCAATTGCCTCCTTTGGGCGAATCGGCCCCGCGGTCTCTGCGCAGAATTATATACACAACACGAGTCAAAGGTTAATCTTTACTCGTCCGATAATTGCTGCCATGAATTGTGAATTGAAGACCCCGAAGCAACGCCCTGAGCTCGGCGAGTGCGTGACGGAAATATTGAAGGAATATGTGGCATATGTGGCCCTGTGGGGGGTGGTGGTGGGGCTATATGGGGGGTGGCGGGCCACGTGGGGGTGGGGGGGGGCTACATGGAGGGTGCACGTCCGCAGAGATCCATTTCCAAATATTCCATGTCAACTGTTCCCTGAAACAAATGAAGCCTTCGTCGTTCGCTCTGGGACAACACCCTGGCAGATAAATAAGGCCCCGCGGCGTGAATAACTTTTGGGCCACGTGACTGGGGTCTCCAGGGGGCGAAAATGCCCCTTTAAATCCTCCATCGGGCAGCACTTTTAAATAAGATATCGAGAGGAAGTCGTCGTGTTGTGTTATCCGAATTGATTTGCCGAAGCAAACGCGAACGTGGTGAACTTTCCCAAGTTGGGGGTCAACTGACGTCATCGTCGGTAATGATGATGCCAAAAGTTGTTGATCGTTCGTGTTCTGCTCAACATGCACGATCACCTGCTGTCCCGCTCCAGGTGGCCGATTACGGGATGAAGATCCCGGAGGTCGAAGAGGTCTGGTCTGGATCCACCTTCCTTTTCAGGAAAACCTGGATGTACAAATCAGAGCATAAATAAATAAACAAGAAAACGTCATGCGTAGCACGATACTTGCAAAATACGCCCTCCCCCAAAAGTTTTCAATGTGACATGATGGCCTATGGTGACCTCAAAAATACTTGGTGGTTGAATTCAGTGACCAGATATGCAAGTCCTCTTCAAATTTCATGTCAATTGGATGAAAATTGAGGATTTTAGAAATTTGGCCTATGTTGACCTTTTGGCCTATGTTGACCTCAAAGATACTGGGTGGTTGAATTCACTGACCAGATATGCAAGTCCTCTTCAAATTTCAAGTCAATTGGATGAAAATTGAGGATTTTAGAAATTTGGCCTATGTTGACCTTTTGACCGATGTTCACCTAAAATATAATTTGTGGTTGAATTCAGTGACGAGATATGCAAGTCCTTTTCAAATTTCAAGTCAATTGGATGAAAATTGAGGATTTTAGAAATTTGGCCTATGTTGACCATTTGGCCTATGTTGACCTCAAGAATACTTGGTGGTTGAATTCAATGCAAGTCCTCTCCAAATTTCAAGTCAATTGGATGAAAATTGAGGATTTTAGAAATTTGGCCTATGTTGACCATTTGGCTTATGTTGACCTCAAAAATTCTTGGTGGTTGAATTCAATGACCAGATATGCAAGTGGTCTTCAAATTTCAAGTCAATCGGATGAAAATTGAGGATTTTAGAAATTTAGCAAAGTTGGTGACCTTTGGCCTATGTTGACCTTTTGACCTATTGACCCCAAAAACAATAGGCTTCTGGCATTTGACCAACTCTACCACTTGGTGAAGTTTGGTGAAGATCGGTTGAAAATTGTGACCTGTAGGCCGGTGACAAACAAACAAACAAGCAAACAAACAAACAAACAGACAGACAGAGTCACAAACACAACCGACCAATATACAGTACTTGCAAAATCTTTGATTTTGCAAGTAATAAATAAACAAGAAAACGTCATGCGTAGCACGATACTTGCAAAATACGCCCTCCCCCAAAAGTTTACCATTGATACAGCAAATTGTCCATTTCATGAAGATTTAAATTTACAATCTTGATCAAAGCTTGGGTCAACAGGATGAAAAGTGACGATTTTAGAAATTTGGCCCATGTTGACCTTTTGGCCTATGTTGACCTCAAGAACACTTGGTGGTTGAAGTCAGTGACCAGATATGCAAGTCCTCTTCAAATTTCAAGTCAATTGGATGAAAATTGAGGATTTTAGAAATTTGGCCTATGTTGACCATTTGGCCTATGTTGACCTCAAAAATACTTGGTGGTTGAATTCAGTGACCAGATATGCAAGTGGTCTTCAAATTTCAAGTCAATTGGATGAAAATTGAGGATTTTAGAAATTTGGCCTATGTTGACCTTTTGGCCTAAGTTGACCAAGAATACTTGGTGGTTGAATTCAGTGACCAGATATGCAAGTCCTCTTCAAATTTCAAGTCAATTGGATGAAAATTGAGGATTTTAGAAATTTGGTCTATGTTGACCTTTTGGCCTATGTTCACCTAAAATATAATTAGTGGTTGAATTCAGTGACGAGATATGCAAGTCCTTTTCAAATTTCAAGTCAATTGGATGAAATTTGAGGATTTTAGAAATTTGGCCTATGTTGACCATTTGGCCTATGTTGACCTAAAAATTCTTGGTGATTGAATTCAATGACCAGATATGCAAGTCCTCTCCAAATTTCAAGTCAATTGGATGAAAATTGAGGATTTTAGAAATTTGGCCTATGTTGACCATTTGGCCTATGTTGACCTAAAAATTCTTGGTGGTTGAATTCAATGACCAGATATGCAAGTGGTCTTCAAATTTCAAGTCAATCGGATGAAAATTGAGGATTTTAGAAATTTAGCAAAGTTGGTGACCTTTGGCCTATGTTGACCTTTTGACCTATTGACCCCAAAAACAATAGGCTTCTGGCATTTGACCAACTCTACCACTTGGTGAAGTTTGGTGAAGATCGGTTGAAAATTGTGACCTGTAGGCCGGTGACAAACAAACAAACAAACAAACAAACAAACAGACAGACAGTCACAAACACAACCGACCAATATCTATCTATAATTCCAGTAATCTCTGTTTGTACGTCTGTACGTCTGTTTGTCTGTGACCGCTGTTTCTCGACAACCACGGGTCCGATATACTTTTAACTTGCCAGGTATATTGCTGGGGACCCGAGGATGTGCCTTTTCAAGGTTTCATATTAATCGGACAATTACTTACCGAGCTATGTCCAAAAAACGATTCAACCAATCAGAGAGCAGCGAACGATCGCGTGTGCCGAACGTGGAGGACACACTCTGCCTCGGATGGCACATTTGAGAGCGTATTCATTTATTTCACGTTTGCAAACTATGTTGGCGTTAAACTTTGTTTTAAAACTAATAAAACCGAATTTGCGATTCATTCGCTTTCCTGCGCGTTTGTGCACGCGATGGCGATTTCTTTACCAAACTCCGGAAGCCGTTCGCTTTGGACCAAACCATTGCATGTAAATAGAGGGGGGGGATTGTCACCGTACTCGCAAGCCGTTCGCTTTGGACCAAACCATTGCATGTAAATAGAGGGGGGGGATTGTCACCGTACTCGCAAGCCGTTCGCTTTGGACCAAACCATTTCATGTAAATAGAGGGGGGGGATATAATTTTAGATATAGATATAGTACGGGCAATGCCCTAGTACTTGCAAAATCAATAAATAAATAAATAAAAACTACCATCTCCGCAGGTAGAGTGATTCATCATTGTGTGTCCTGTCCCTCGAATGGACGTTAAACCGGGTGTCACGTGTGTCGGCATGAGTTGGTGTTCTTCACGAAGAGCAGGCGAGCCATCGCCGGCATCCTCAACAAATTACAAATTCCTACCCTAACTGCTCTGGGAGAGGGATGGAAATCCACCCAGCATTACCCTTACCAGGAAACTGCTTCAGCAGCACCAACAGTGGATGGTGTATCTGAATACGATATGCACGCACCCGGGAGCACTCAGCACTCAGCTCGCACACTCATGCACACATCTCCATCGGAAACACACTCGTACTTTCTCTTGGTCTTATTGAACCATTGGTGTGCGTATCACCACCAGGAACCACAGGGCTCCGTTCGGTGCTCGTCCTGCCGGTTCGGCCACACTTTGGGATGGTAAAAGCATGACGAATTTTCGGGTGTGGTGGTCGTGTTCTTCCTTGAAACTCACATAATCTGTTCTTTTTAAATCTTTTAAAAAAAAGATCTAATTGGGTTCGTAGTGGAGCACACACACACACACACACACTACACACACCTCACACACACACACATTACACACACCTCACACACACACATTACACTCATCTCACACACACACATTACACTCATCTCACACACACACATTACACTCATCTCACACACACACACATTACACTCATCTCACACACACACACATTACACTCATCTCACACACACACACATTACACTCATCTCACACACACACACATTACACTCATCTCACACACACACATTACACTCATCTCACACACACACACATTACACTCATCTCACACACACACACACACATTACACTCATCTCACACACACACACATTACACTCATCTCACACACACACACATTACACTCATCTCACACACACACACATTACACTCATCTCACACACACACATTACACTCATCTCACACACACACATTACACTCATCTCACACACACACACACATTACACTCATCTCACACACATTACACACACACACACACACACACACACACACACACACACACACACACACACACACACACACACATATTGCACACATCACACACACACACACACACACACACACACACACACACACACACACACATCACACACACACATCTCACATCTCACATACATCATGACCATATTCCATGACTGAGCCTCTGTGCTGCTGAAGCAGTTTCTTCATAAGGATCATGCTGGTTGTTCTTTGCCACTTCCTTCCCAGCAGCAATTAAGGTAGGAATTTGTAATTTATTCATGGTGCCGGTGATAACTCGCCTACGCTTCACAAAGAGCACCATGGGGTCTTTAACATCCACGATATATATATATATATATAGCTATATACACATATAATTATTTATATGTTTATAAAGATGTGTGCATAATTATGTATATGCACATACATGTATGTGTATATGTAAATATTTATGTGCATATACAGTGCATTCAGAAAGTATTCAGACCCCTTCACTTTTTTCACATTTTGTTATGTTGCAGCCTTATGCTGAAATCGTTTAAATTCATTTTTTCCCTCATCAATCTACACTCAATATCCCATAATGACAAAGAGAAAACAGGATTTTAGAAAGTTTTGGAAATTTATTTAAAAAAAAAAACTGAAATATCACATTTACATAAGTATTCATACCCTTTGCTATGACAATTGAAATTTAGCTCAGGTGCCTCCCATTTCTCTTGATCATCTTTGAGATGTTTCTACACCTTGGTTGGAGTCCACCTGTGGTAAATTCAATTGATTGGACATGATTTGGAGAGGCACACACCTGTCTATATTAAGGTCTCACAGCTGACAATGCATATCAGAGCAAAAACCAAGCCATGAGGTCGAAGCAACTGCCTGCAGAGCTCAGAGACAGGATTGTGTCGAGGCACAGATGTGGGGAAGCCTACAAAAACAATCTCTGCTGCATTGAAGGTTCCCAAGAGCACAGTGGCCTCCATAATTCTTAAATGGAAGAAGTTTGGAACAACCAGGACTTCTCCTAGAGCTGGCCGCCCGGCCAAACTGAGCAATCGGGGGAGAAGGACCTTGGTAAGAGAGGTGACCAAGAACCCGATGGTCACTTTGGCTGAGCTCCAGAGATCCTGTGTGGAGATGGGAGAAACTTCCAGAAGGACAACCAGCACTGCAACACTCCACCGACCTGGGCTTCATGGCAGAGTGGTCAGACGGAACCCTCTCCTCAGTGAAAGACACATGAAAGCCCGCTTGGAGTTTGCAAAAAAGCACCTAAAGGACTCTCAGACTGTGAGAAACAAGATTCTGACATATGTAGA
Organism: Myxine glutinosa; assembly: GCF_964187855.1. Classification (NCBI taxonomy): domain Eukaryota; kingdom Metazoa; phylum Chordata; class Myxini; order Myxiniformes; family Myxinidae; genus Myxine; species Myxine glutinosa. The sequence continues at coordinate 118,066,986 of NC_136270.1, forward strand.
TATGTAAATATACGTATATATTTAAGTGATATATATATATATATATATATAATATATATATATATATATATATATATATATATATGTGCCACACAAACGCACGATATCTTAAGGGCATAAGAATCTCATTAAAACCTTCTCAAATTTCCAAGTCACGTTTAAAGGAATAACCGTGTCAAAATCGTTGTAGAGATTACTTCTGACTGCGTAATACTGTTTCAGATCATTTAATGGAGAATCGACAAAATATCATTCGTCACTATAGGCTCTGTGCGCTGTGGATGAATTGATTGCCCAGGGATGAAAAAGATTGCAAGCCTGGTAACCCAGGATCTGTGGGGAGGGTGGGGTGGGTGGGTGGTAGGGGTAGATAGGACTCACGACCTCTTATTTCGAGTGAATAAACAGCAGATTCACCATCAGTCATAATAATTACCATGTGGATTTCATGTACGATGAGAATTGTAAATTCAAAGGTGGTGAAAATAAAAGCTGTTGTCCTCTACGTATTCCCATTTTCAGGTGTGCTATAGGTAGGTGTTCTGGTATGAGGGGGACAGGGGGTGCAAAGGTTCTCCGACAGAGACACCCAACAATACTGCAAGACGCACTATAACCTTTTTTCACTCTGTATATAAGTAATTGTACAAACTATAGTTGTATATATATATACTTATGGGCTGGCAGGATAGCTTAGAGGTGTGTACACTCACCTCTGAGTTGTCTAGTCTGTGTTTGAATCCCGACTCACCTTTAAACTGTCATGCTGGTGCTTCGCAGGTGGGGTGATTCATCAATTAGTGTGACGTTTTAAATTACCACATTTAAGCAACCACATTTAAGCAACCACATTTAAATAACCACATTTAAACAACCACATTTAAACAACCACATTTAAACAACCACATTTAAATAACCACATTTAAACAACCACATTTAAACAACCACATTTAAACAACCACATTTAAACAACCACATTTAAATAACCACATTTAAATAACCACATTTAAATAACCACATTTAAATAACCACATTTAAACAACCACATTTAAACAACCACATTTAAATAACCACATTTAAATAACCACATTTAAACAACCGCATTTAAACAACCACATTTAAACAACCACATTTAAACAACCACATTTAAATAACCACATTTAAACAACCACATTTAAACAACCACATTTAAATAACCACATTTAAACAATCACATTTAAACAACCACATTTAAATAACCACATTTAAATAACCACATTTAAACAACCACTTTTAAACAACCACATTTAAACAACCACATTTAAATAACCACATTTAAACAACCACATTTAAACAACCACATTTAAATAACCACATTTAAACAACCACATTTAAACAACCACATTTAAACAACCACATTTAAACAACCACATTTAAACAACCACATTTAAACAACCACATTTAAACAACCACATTTAAACAACCACATTTAAATAACCACATTTTAATAACCACATTTAAATAACCACATTTAAATAACTACATGTAAACAATCACACGAATTTGTTTGTACTTTGTCCAAATCGAGCGGATATTTTCGTCGTCGTTGTTTTCTTAGTAATTAGTTGTATCTTAGTTAGGGGGCAAGATAGGACCATAGTAGTAATTAGTTAGCTATAGTATAGTAGTAGTAATTAGGTAATGGTAGCAGGAAGTGTAGTAGTAGTAGTAGGTACCATATTAGTAATTAGATGATGGTAGTAGTAGCAGTACATACCATAGTAGCAATCAGGAAGTAATAGTACATACATAATAGTAATTATGTAGTCGTCGTAGTAGTAGTAGTAGTTGTACATACAATAGTAGTAGAAGTAGTAGTACATACCATAGTAGCAATCAGGAAGTAGTAGTAATAGATCATACATAATAGTAATTATGTAGTAGTAGTAGTAGTAGTAGTAGTAGTAGTAGTAGTATGTACTGTAGCAGTAGTAGTAGTGGTATGTACGATAGTAGTCGTGCCATTGTAGTAGTGGTGGTAGTTGTACTAGTACCATAGTAGTAGTAGTGGTATGTACCATAGTAGTAGTAATAGTTGTACATACCGTAGTAGTAGTAGTACATACCATAGTAGTAGTACATACCATAGTAGTAGTAGTAGTAGTACATACCATAATAGTGGTTAGTTGAGTTGAGGGATGTAGGAGGAAAAGAGGTAGCCCACGGTTGAGATGGGAGGATTGTTTGAAGAGGGATATGAATAAGGTGGAGGTGGTTGGAGAGTGGGGAGAGTTGGCTGAGGACAAAGGGGAGTAGAGGAGTATTCCGGTCAAGGCAGGGCAGGATCTTGGTACCATTGGACCTCACCCATTATAAAGGGTGTGAAAGAAGAAGAAGAAGTTTGTGGTATACTTCATGAGAAACCTCTGAACAATCGTGGATGTAGTTTATTTACAATAAATTCTATTTCACGTTTCCTGCCTCATCTCCTAATTCTTCTTCTTCTTTAATGTTCTTTTTCTTTGTTCCAAGTTCCTAAGACTTGCTTCCCATTGTTGCATTGTTATCCCTGCAGATGCCCAAGTGCAGACGTGATAACTCCGACGAGCTGTCTGAGGCCACATTATAACTGCGCTAGAAATGGTCTTTGGGATGAAAGTCCCGAATTCCCAGGTTAATGGTAGTCTTAGGAAGTCTTCACTTTTTTTTTTTTTTTTTTTTTTTGTATACAGAGTCGAGGCTCGTGAAAGAGCTAACATTTATCAAAGAAACAAATCAAACAAACAAGCAAACCAAGTATATAAAAAGGGGAGCGGTCGACAAGATGGGGAGAGAAGGAGAGGAAGCACACAAACACAACATACTGATTTGTTTCATCCTGCCTGGATGCATCCATATGGAAAACCATGCTAGGATGGTCACTAAGGATACCTCATCTATCCGACTTTCTCTTGAAACACATCATGGGTAAGTCAATAAAAATTTCTTTCGAGTCGATAAAGTTTCCTTCGAAAAAGCTTCGCTGTCGGAAATTCTCTTCCTGCCAATTGTTGGCATCGACAACAGGGAGCTGGACCATCGGGTTGAGTGGCGTTCGATAGGATTGCAAATCTAACGTTTAATGAGTGTTACACTCTCGTGAACTCGAACCACTTTAAAACCTGTGAGTGAAACAAAATGATTATTGTTATTATCATTATTGTTATTTTTATTACTTGGGAAAATCGAAGATTTTTTTCAAGTATATTGGTTGGTTTTGTGCGTTATTCTGTCTGTCTGTCTGTCTGTCTGTCTGTCAATCGCCTACAGGTCACAATTTTAAACAGATACTTACAAAACTACACAGAATAGTAGAGTTGGTCAAAAGGAAGAAGCCTATTGATATAAAGGTCAAAAGATCAACATAGGCCAAAGGTCACCAATGAAGGTGAAGTTTCTAAAATACTCAATTTTAATTCCATTGACTTGAAATTTGAAGAGTATTTGCATATCTGGTCACTGAGTTCAACCACCGATTATTTTGAGTTCAATATCGGCCAAAAGGTCAACATAGGCCAAAGTTCACCAACTTAGGTGAAATTTCTAAAATCCTCAATTTTCATTCGATTGACTTGAAATTTGAAGAGGATCTGCATATCTGGTCACTGAGTTCAACCACCCATAATTTTTGAAGTCAACATGGGCCAAAAGGTCAACATAGGCCAAAGGTCACCGACTCAGGTGAAGTTTTTAAAATCCTCAATTTACATTCGATTGACTTGGAATTTGAACAGGATTTGCATATCTGGTCATTTAGCTCAACCACCAATTATTTTTGAGGTCAATATAGGCCAAGGGTCAACAACTTATTTTAGGAATATCACAAGTATCGTGCTATGCATGACATATTTCTTGTTATTTTCATGACTTTTTTTTGGTGCTTTAGTCGTTTGGTGCTTTTGTCGTTTCATGACTAGCCCATGCTTCCCTGACGTTGTGTTGCTTCCCTGACGGATTAATCAAAAGACAGCATGTTGTGCCTACTTTACAAACATATTGCATGTCTGTCTGTGGGTCTCAATGAGGATGTGAAATGAGGTGAAACACACGAAAAAAGGATCTTTTATAACGGGTAGTTGTGGTTGTTGTTTGTCTACTCCTTACGTATAATATTAAAAATTTACTTCCGCCACCTATGGTGGGTGAAAGAAATGTTTTCACTCCTGTTTCTTTCAGTTTGTTTGTCTGTCTGGTCGTCTATTTATCTGTCTGCTGTTTTGGCCCTATCTCTCAATGGTGAAGGATCACTTTAAAAAAATTAAACCTTCTTTGATCCGGATTCAGATCTTCACCAAAATTGAATCAATTCGACTTTGTCACATACCCAATGTGCCCACCAAGTTTCGTCCGAATCCTTCCACAACTTTGAGATATTCCACTCACAGACAGATAGGGGTGAACACAACCTCTGTCCACCTGTGCCGGAGGTCATAACACGATTTCTCAAAACATTGTGGACAGATTCTGATGAAACTTGGTGGGAAGGTTGGGAGTGTGACACTGCCAAAGATTAATTGATTCAATTTTGGAGAATTTTTAAATTATATAACTGAATCTTCGCCATTGACGAAGAAGAAGAAGAAGAACCATCTTTAGAGGCCATTTTCACCATTGAGGGATGGGGCCAAAAACGATATATAGCACGATATCTCAGAAACTTCTGGTCAATGTATGACAAAACGAGGTGGATGAGTTGGGCAGGTGACAAGAACAAGCTCATTCGATGTCGGTGTGTGACAAGGACGAATGGTCCGGCCTATCAGTGGGATATAAAACGTAAATTGTTGAGCATGGTGGAAGTATGCGCTCTACTGAGTACCGGTCTAGTTCTCTATTGTTTTGAGAAGTATTAATATGTATAATCTTGTGTGCTCCTTCCTTGTCTGGCACGTTTTATTCTAAAAGTTTTGGAATGCTGTGATACCACTGGAATTGCTGCGTTAAAGCTCGAGGCCCTGCTTCTTCCTCTTCCCTCCTGGAAAGATGGGCTTTTTAAACTGGAATTTTTATCATTGAATAGACACACATTTTTGTTTTAAGTAAATCGATTATTAGCTTTCCAATAGCACAGTTTTTATGAAACTACGTCAACAGGAAACCTTTAGTTCACACACACACACGGACAGGTGCTTCTCGTTTTAGCAATACGCAAACATCTCATAAATAAGGGATTAGAATACAAATAAAAGACAGCACACACACCTTTCCTTCACCGACTTTATGAACCATGCACACAGTGACCACAGGGCACCTGTCATATTGTCGTTATAGTCTGGCGCAGACTGGGCAGTAACGACCTTTGAATGGTCGAACTGATCCGAGGGTTACGTCACCTACATGGACTCGGACTACATATGTTGCGGCAATATCACTCCCCTGCACCTGCACCTTCATGTAGCTCGGCCGGCCTACCTGGTCACGAATAGACAAAGCAACAATTCCCACGGTGTAACGACGTCTCCTTGGTTAATCTTTCCAGGATTCAATTAAATCTGTTTTGTTCCTTTTGTTTGTAAGTATAAAATGAACAACGCTGATGAGACGATGCACCTTTTACTGCTGTGATCAAGATGATTGTCTGGCAGCTTGTCGGATGTTCCAAATCACCTGTTCATGCGACTTTTACACCTGTGTGGAGTATTTACGGTTATCGTCAGCTTGTATCGGTGTACCGTTCTTGTTTATTTCCTGCTGTCGATTAGCTGTTACTTTGGAGGCTCAATGTTCAAGCAACGTGTGAAATATATACTGAAGGTGTGTGCGGGTCACCTGGTCATGGTACCCTATCCGGGGAACCTTTTTCATTTGTTTCTGCATGCGGGTCACCTGGTGGTGGTACCCTATCCGGGGAACCTTTTTTTGGGGGGGGGGGGGGGGAGGGGATCTCCCTAAAAAGCCACACTGGGAACACGTCTCTAAAGTGCACCATGGTGATCCTTTACTATAATGTGCTGGAAACCCAAATGGGAGCTTATTTAGGAAATAGTTTTCCTAAATCCTGGAATTCTCGATGCCCACGTTAAAGAAAACGTCCTTCGTTTGGTGCAAACAATTTAGTTTGTGTTGGGCACCGACTCGGATTGTATTTATTTTAAAATACATATTCCCAGTTTCCAAGTTCAGATGCAAGCTGGTCCGATAGTCCCAATCCCATATTATCCGCTCTTTCCGGAAGGATAGCATTCAGGAATCCCTTCTGCTGCTGATGATGCTTCTTCAAATACCCCAATTATGCTCACCTGGGGGGTCACCTGAGGTAGGGGTGGGGTGATTCTGGCACAAATCTTTCTGGAATTGGCTGGCCAGGCCTGGCATTGGACCGTGGCAGAAATTTGTAATTTGTTCAGGATGCCGGTGAGAACTCGCTTATAACTCCAGTCCTCGAGCTTGAAATTGTATAACAGCGAGCGAATCATGTTATATACACGACAAGGTTTGGCAGTAGTTTCCCCACCTAGTCGAACTCAGTTTTCAAACGGGGTTCTGCGTATGACGTCACATGTGCATCTCGAGATGACGCTGGGTAAGGAATCTGCACCATAATGACGTCATACAGCAAAGGGGCTCATCATTCGCTTAAAATTGTGAAAAAGGTGTCAATTAGCCAATAAATCTCACGACATGACGCGAGGTAAAGAATCTGCTCCATAATGACGTCATAAAGCAGAGGGGCTCATCATTCGCTTTAAAATTGTAAGAAAATAAATAAATTAAGTTGTCAATTACCCAATAAATCCCATGAGATGACGCTGGGTAAAGAATCTGCTCTATAATGACGTCATATAGCAGAGGGGCTCATCATTCGCTTAAGATTGTAAAAAAAAATTTTTAAAATAAAGGTTCCAATTAGCCAATAAATTTCACGAGATAACCCTGGGTAAAGAATCTGCACCATAATGACGTCATACAGCAGAGGGGATCATCATTCGCTTAAAATTGTAACAAATAAATAATTAAATTAAGGTGTCAATTAGCCAATAAATCTCACGAGATGACCCTGGGTAAAGAATCTGCACAATAATGACGTCATACAGCAGAGGGGCTCATCATTCGCTTGAAATTGTAACAAATAAATAATTAAATAAAGGTGTCAATTAGCTAATAAATCTCAGATTTTTATTACTTCCAGGCTGGTTAGTTAGTTGTGGGTGTTGTTTGTTTGCTTTACTTGCTTCCACGCGCATCATTACCTCTGCTGAATCATTCAAAACGGCCTGAAGCTTACATAATGAACGGCACGACAGAAAGGGCGGCGGAGCGTGCGCAAACGAGACTTAGAACGAAGAGTTTCCATTAGACCCTGTAACTGGTAACCTGCGGTGTTCCAATTTAAAGTTTTAGCGCATCCATTAAAAACCCTACTAGCCCTGAACTCGGGCCTGCCCTCCAAAGTGGGCCTACGTATCTCCCAGGCACGAAGGATTCGACGCATGATTAAGAATTTGTCTTCCCGTCCATGTGCATTCGACTTACGCGGGTCAGACAACATTTTGGAGGTGTTTGAAAAGCTCCAAATATTTGTTTTCTTTTGAGGCCGTTGTTCGCTTGTGCTGTTTGTTGCACGTGCAGATTCGCGCCTCGTGGAGGAAGGTTCGCTTGTGCTGTTTGTTTGCACGTGCGGATTCGTGCCTCGTGGAGGAAGGTTCGCTTGTGCTGTTTGTTTGCACGTGCAGATTCGTGCCTCGTGGAGGGAGGTTCGCTTGTGCTGTTTGTTTGCACGTGCAGATTCGTGCCTCGTGGAGGAAGGTTCGCTTGTGCTGTTTTTTTGCACATGCAGATTTGTGCCTCGTGGAGGAGGGTTCGCTTGTGCTGTTTGTTTGCACGTGCAGATTTGCTCCTCGTGGAGGAAGGTTCGCTTGTGCTGTTTGTTGCACGTGCAGATTCGCGCCTCGTGGAGGAAGGTTCGTTTGTGCTGTTTGTTGCACGTGTAGATTCGCGCCTCGTGGAGGAAGGTTCGTTTGTGCTGTTTGTTGCACGTGTAGATTTGCGCCTCGTGGAGGAAGGTTCGCTTGTGCTGTTTGTTTCACATGCAGATTTGCGCCTCGTGGAGGAAGGTTCGCACCTTGTGGAGGAAGGTTCGCTTGTGCTGTTTGTTGCACGTGCAGATTTGCGCCTCGTGGAGGAAGGTTCGCTTGTGCTGTTTGTTGCACGTGCGGATTCGTGCCTCGTGGAGGAAGGTTCACTTGTGCTGTTTGTTGCACGTGCAGATTCGCACCTCGTGGAGGGAGGTTCGCACCTTGTGGAGGAAGTTTCGCTTGTGCTGTTTGTTGCACGTGCAGATTCGCACCTCGTGGAGGGAGGTTCGCACCTTGTGGAGGAAGGTTCGCTTGTGCTGTTTGTTGCACGTGCAGATTTGCGCCTCATGGAGGAAGGTTCGCTTGTGCTGTTTGTTGCACGTGCAGATTTGCGCCTCGTGGAGGAAGGTTCGCTTGTGCTGTTTGTTGCACATGCGGATTCGTGCCTCGTGGAGGAAGGTTCACTTGTGCTGTTTGTTGCACATTAAGATTCGCGCCTCGTGGAGGAAGGTTCGCTTGTGCTGTTTGTTGCACGTGCAGATTCGCACCTCGTGGAGGGAGGTTTGCACCTTGTGGAGGAAGGTTCGCTTGTGCTGTTTGTTGCACGTGCAGATTTGCGCCTCGTGGAGGAAGGTTCGCTTGTGCTGTTTGTTGCACGTGCGGATTCGCGCCTCGTGGAGAAAGAGGGGGCGTGGTTAGGAAATGCTAATTTGCATGTGGGGGCTTCACGTGGAATAGTTGGACATGTTTAAGAAGAAGAAGAAGAAGACGAAGTTACCTTCACATTTCGCCATGCATCCTCCATTCTCACTTTGTACGGTTTGACCTGCAGATCCCATTTGGCCAGAGTAGCTCTTGCTTCATTGGCCATAACGCAGGATCTTACTTAATTCCTCCCAGTCGAAATGTGGGTTTTCAAGTAAAGGATGATTTGAGATTTGATTATGCAGGTTGTATACATTTTGGTCGCATTAACAACCATATGTGACCAATCATTGTGCACATCCAAAATACCGTGCGGATCATACTGGCACTGATTGGCTGATATATATATATATATTAGTAAAAAAATCCCATCAAATTTGATGGGTTGGAACAGTATATTCGACGGTGCAGCCTCGTTTGTTAATGCGCCAAAGTTTGAAGCCTCGGCCCTGTGTCAGGTGTGCTTAGATCTTCTTTATTTATTGGACATCATACGGATGTAAATGAACAATCGTTTTACTCTGCACGTGTGGCACATCACGTGCAGTGAATTTCACTTCCCTTCGCTTTGTATTTATTATAGTTTTAAAAAACGCTTTGTACACCGCCCTTGAGGCTCGGTTTGCAAGCCACCGTCTACAAGGCCAACATAAGAAACGTAATTACTCTTTTATGGAAAAAGTTTTTCGAGTTTGTTTTATCCTCAAAAATAGACCGCAGTGAACACACATATGTGTTAAGAGATTGGCCTTTAAAACCTACCCTCATGAAGGGGGACAGACATCTGTACAAACACACAAACTGACTGTGTTTTATATGGTACATATATAGAAATATATATATATATATATACACACACACACATAAAGTAAACTATTCAACCTGGTGGAAATACTCTTGCTCGACTGAATGTCGTTCTATTAACCCCCTGCACTTCCAGCCAAAGAACGTTGCATAAAGTGCTCCATTTATATTATGTGTGCTCCATTTAGCATGAGTCCTGCACATGTAGCTTGTAGACTTCTGTATATTGCATGGCAATGGCACCACAAGTCCATCTTATGTTTATTGTGTCGTGGAACGAAGGCCTTGCTGCCAAGACTGTGTGGAATTGAAGGACGTTGATAAGGAACCTGAACTTGGGCTTTCTTTTGTACAGCAGATCCCAACATGAGTGTGGTTCTGTGAGATGTTGACCCGTCCATATAATTGGCCAAGTATGGAAACCACCTCGAGGACATGCCCCAGGCTTGTGGGGGCCTATTACTTGTCATGAGCAGATTTATTGTGGACCAATGTGTCATTGCTTTTCAACACCCTTTCTTTTATTTCTGGAATAATTTGTCCCAGTAATCAGTGTTTGACTCTAATGGGGTGTTTGGTATTATTTATAGAATCGGAAACGATCATTTAGGCTTGCTCTTCATATGCCCTCCATTGAATGAAATACGTTTTTTGGTATTTTTATACAAAATGGCCAAAATCCGGATGGACTGTTGCTGTTCCCATCTGAATCTCTGACTGATGATGCAGGTTAGCCAAGTCCAAATCCCATATATCATACGCGTTTGTCCGCTCTTCCAGGAGCTTTGCTCTTTTAGAGAAAACAAGTCCTGGTAATTCATTTTAAAGTATGGATGTCTCCTAATGTCTTTGTCCTGCATGTCATGTATGTACAAGCTTGTCTACGAGCCTTAGATCACCGATGTGAAAGTTTACGACCTGATTGTTTAGCTTTCTTGGTGTTATCATGAGCACGCGCAGCGATAAGCGGAGTTAAGCTATTGCTTCACTTTGTCTGTCTTTCTGTCTGTCTGTCTGTCTGTCCACAAACGTCAGTTTATGATCAAGGAACAACTTGATTTAATTTGCCATTCCCCCTCCCTCATCCGCCCTCCCCTCCTACTCCTCCCACCCTCCTCCCCCCTCCTCCCCCTCCTCCCCCCTCTCCTCCCCCCTCCTCCCCCCTCCTCCCCCCCTCCTCCCCCCTCCCCCTCCTCCCCCCTCCTCCCCCCTCCCCCCTCCTCCCCCCTCCTCCCCCCTCCCCCCTCCTCCCCCCTCCTCCCCCCTCCCCCTCCTCCCCCTCCTCCCCCCTCCCCCTCCTCCCCCTCCTCCCCCTCCTCCCCCCCTCCCCCCCCCCCTCCTCCCCCCCTCCCCCCCCCCTCCTCCCCCTCCTCCCCCCTCCTCCCCCCCTCCTCCCCCCTCCTCCCTCCCCCCTCCTCCCCCCTCCTCCCCCCTCCTCCCCCCTCCTCCCCCCTCCTCCCCCTCCCCCCTCCTCCCCTCCCCCCCTCCCCCCTCCTCCCCTCCCCCTCCTCCCCCCTCCTCCCCCCTCCTCCCCCACCTCCTCCCTCCTCCTCCCCCCACCTCCTCCCTCCTCCTCCCCCCTCCTCCCCCCTCCTCCCCCCTCCTCCCCCCCTCCCCCCCCTCCCACCTCTCCCCCCCCCCCCCCACCATCCTCTGTGGGCATCCTCATCTGTGGGCATCCTCATCTGTGGGCAGCCTCATCTGTGGGCATCCTCATCCCTGTTGACAATTTATAAGGTATCGACATGATGTTTGGTTTTTCCTTGATGTTCATTCTGAGTTTGGGTTCATCATTTTTGCCTTTCTATGGGATTGCATCTTTCTGTTTAACCTGGAGGTTCGAGTCCAGATACTGTGTTTACTTTATTCCTTGTATTACCTCGAAGTACCTTCCTTGAGGGTGCCTCACTTAAAGCGGTATCCACTACCGAAGGGGGACGGAAGTTGTTTTCGTCCGTCTGTTCCTATCCGTCTGCTTGTTTGTCTGTGAGCAGCATATCTCTAAAAGTTGTGGACGGATTTGGACGAAACCTGGTGGACATGTTGGGTGTGCAACAAGAATGAATCGTTTCGATTTTGGTGAAGATCCCGATCTGGATGCGAGGATTTTTCGATTTTTTAAAGCGATTCTTCACCATTGCGAGATGGACCAAAAACGATGTATATAGTGGGGGGGCCAATGTTTTCCCGTTGAATTCAAATGTTAATTTGTGGACACTGGTTGGGTTGTCTTTAGGGATGATAGAAGTTGTAGAAAAAATATGTCTCCATTTTTTTCAAGTTCTTTATAGCGGCCATTTTGGATTATCAAAATGGCGTTTGTTGAAAACCGAAATTGTCATTATCTTGGCTTCTAAATGACCTAGAGTGTTAATTTTGGTGTCCAAATGTACATATTTGCAGATACTTAATCCAATAAACACACATTTATACACCTACATATGATCAAAAGGGTTCTTATGGCAGCCATCTTGGATTTTCACGCACTTATGCCAACACATATATATATTTTTTTCCATCATTTTCACTTCTAAATCACATAAAGGCTGGACTTTAGTGTTCAAATGTACACTTATAATGTCTTTGTGCAATATTTTTAGTTGGCAGTGTTCATTGTTACATTGAAGGATCTCCATCCTCCTCATCATCAGTGTTATCGATTCCCATGGGGCGCTCCTGACCCGTGTTACCACACACCTCTTCATCTGCCCCACACATACACATCTCAGAACAGTTGAGATGCTGAGACCTGCATGAGCAGTGAGACATGCATTGGGTCTTCTTGCAGTTACATTTGATTAGATGTGTGATGGCAGCTGGGGCTGGAGGGTCCTTGGTTGTGATGGGCACCAGCTGATCTCCTTCTGCTCTCCATCCATGTTCTGTTGGTTGTGGAAGCTGGGGGTCCGGTACATCAGCCTGATGCCACACCATGGCCTGGAAATGTGCACGAGCAATGGCTTCATGTAAAGCTCCCCGTGTTGGTGGCAGCTTCTGTGCCTCTAGCTGTTTCTTGGTAAACAGTCTCCACCTCAGCTTGCCCACATCCACAACTGTAGTACGAGGCTCATACAGCTGGCATACAAATGCCTCAATGTCACTTTCTGTGTCAGCTCTCAGCTCCTCAGAGGCCCCAAGGTCATGAAACGCAGATACCACCTCAACAGAGCACCTATTGAGGGCTTGCCAACATGTGAGCTTTCCCTTGCCGGCAAACCGACCAGTCTGGTCTGCTCCCGTGAATGCATGGAATCCTGGTAGGGCTGCAGCCTTCCTGACACCAAGTTCATGTACTATTGGTTCCAGTGAGATTTGCCTCTTCTTGTTCCCCACACCCGTGATGAAGTATGTGTCTTTGCATAGTTCATGGTACCGGTGGAGTGCTAGGATGAATACATCAGTATCAGGTGACTGAATGTACAGCTGTGTTGCACCTCTTCGGACGGCATCTAGACTGTGAAGAAAGATCCTCGTATCAGCCTCCTCCTGGGAGCTACGGAGATGCTGTACATCCATGCAGTTGGAGAAGACATCCTGCCTTGAAGTGACGATGAAGACCTTGGTAGTCCCCTCAAAGTGACACAGAGCTTTCTTTGCCAGATAGACAGTTAGCTCATCTTTGGTGTTGGTGTGCGACAGGAACTGTTTTGCTGTCAGTTTCCCAATCGGGGTGCTGTCTTGAACGTGGTAAGCAGTGGGCGGCTTGCCACCTTGGCGCCTCTCCCGTGTGGCCTCTTTCAGTGAATTTGGCAGATCATATCGGTCAAACACGAGGTGGACTTCATCATACCCGTTGGTCTTGCAGTCCAGTGTTGCATTGAAATGGCCAGCCCACTGGGCACATGTTTTGACCCATTGTGGCTTACCCATTGCTTGCACTAATGCCATGCCGTCTATGACAGTCACCTTCTTGGGAGGGGGTGGAGTATGTTCAGGATTGTCGTCGTCTGGCTGCTGACCAGTGCCAGTTGACTTCTTGGGTAGATCTTCTAGGATGCCCATGAGCTTGCTTTTGTCTGTGCATGGTAGTAGTGTCCCAGCCATTGCAAAGAGGGTTCGTGGAAGCGCGGTGAATTCATATTGACCTATGGCATCCTTCAAGTTGATCTCTGGTCGTGAGCGGGCCACGATCAGCATGCGCGCAAACAGTGACCTGTCGTCTTTCAGCTCTACAACCTTGTCTGCCAGTTTGTGCTTCACAGCTTTCCTGGCACTCTTCCACATCTTCAGTTTGACCTTTCCCATTCTGGCCCAAAGGTTGATTTCATTTGTGTTGATGCGCTCTGCAACAAACGTGTTATACGCTTTCTGACCAATCTCATCTTGGTTGCAGACATCCTTCTGTACTTCAGCTGGCATCACCACCTTGGTGATGATAGTCGTCAGGTCTTCACCCTCATGCGTCATGGGATTCATGGACTCTCTGATCACATTCTTCAGTCGACGAATGTTGTCTTCCTGCCGAGCCCAGACTGTGGTTGATAGGTCGTGGTGCTCCTTGCGTGTAGCTGATTGTGAGCCAGCCATCTGACGGGCTTCTTCAGCAAGCCTACTCAGCTCTGGTGCTGTCAGAAAGAACCTTTCGCGGGCACTGGCATTCTGGGTAATGCCCACAATACCCCCTGTCACCTTCATGATCCTGTTGATGTGCTCCAGTGCATGGTCCACACCTACAGCACAGAAGGGGATTTCATTCTTATGGACACTGAAGTTCCCATCCATGAACTCTTGGTAGATCCCTGGATCTGTCATCTTCAGGGCCTTCATCTCTGCAAGGTACCGGGGAGTCAGCCTGGCATATTTCTGTTTGTCATGTGCAAAGAAGTATATGCACATCTCATCCAGTGAAGACAGGTGAAGCTCAAATTGTCCATCACGGGTGGCACAGATGAATGTGTATATCAGCATTATCATCCGCATGTAGCGTCGCACAAACTTGAACAGTGGACTCTTGGCTTCTTTCCTCTCATCAAACTTTGCCATGGCCTCCAGGACTTCGTTTGACTCGAGGACAGCTAGCATGTTGTTCTGCGCGCTTGTCATCTCCTCTCGGTTGTGTAGATGACAGCTCTGGGCAACCTGTTGTGCTGACTGGGTACATGGGCCCCTCAGATGGGGATGCTCTTGGAAGAATTCGTCCACATAGTCCACATAGGGCTTGGACAGTGGTGATGTGGGCCTCCAAAGCCCTCTTCATGTGCTTGGCTTCCAGTATTTGTCTGGTCGTTGTTGGGCCATAGATATCAGCCTCAGACCAAGCCTCGTCAAGACCACTGTCCTCTATGGCATTCCCAGCAGCCCTCAGTGCAGCCATCACAGTGTGCATCTCCCCTAGTCGCAGTACCCACTTGCCTTTGCAGTCATCTCTGGTCATCTCCAGCTGTTTGGCTCGCTCATACAGGGCCATGTCTAAGGTGATCACTGTCTTCCTATCGGGACCCATGACCATGCAGTTGATTTGCTGTGTCTGTTTCAAGACTGTTATCAGTGTTTGCCATTCATGGGCTGGTGCTGCTACCAATGGCAGGGCGTTGACCTCTGTCAGAGGCTTCGAAGAGGAGAGCAGTGAGTTGTAGGCTGTCCAAGTTGGGATATCGTGATGCTTGATCCTACTGCCAGGTGGTTGTTTTGGATCGTGGACGAGTGACCCAACAGGGTCAGCATGCTGGGGTTCTGCAGCTTGCAGCTGGTCATCTGGTGGGATGATGTCGTCTTGTACGTCCTCAGCTTCAGCTGTTCGCATGATTGTGCGTGAAAGTAGCCACACTGTGTCCGTCGCAGAGTACGGCTTGGTGACATCTGGGTTTGACCGTGTCTTGAAGCTATACGTGGTACCTGTGGCAGATTGTTTGTTTGGTGCTTGGCAAGGAACAAAGTCTGGAGCAGTCAGAACCTTGAGTGAGCGGTGTCTGGCCTTTCGGTCATGTAGTGTCAGTGTTCTATGTTCATCTGTGGAGGGTGCATGTTCCCGTCGTTGGTAGAGTGCCCAGGCTGTAGCATGGAGTGTCCGCTTCCCATCAGGTGTGTCTTCATTGAAGTCACTGTTGTCCACTGCAAAGAAGACAAACGTCCCTATGCGCATGGTTCTTGGAAAGTATACACCCTGTTCTGTCGTAGACTCTATGACTGAGTTGGCCAGCTGTGTCTCCAACCGCAAGATCCGACTATAATCAACAGACAGACCGAACCCATGCAGGAAATCCAGAAGCTTCTTGTTTCTGGTGGACTGATGGACTACAATGGCAACGGCAAGCTGCTGTGGCCATTCTAAGCGATGGCGGAATGGTGCATCTGGCTCTTTGGGCTTGTACGTGACTTGGCGTTTTGACTTGTAGCCGTACATGATGTTCTGACTGATGGTTATAACATCTCGATGAATAGTGGCTGAGCGCATAGTCTCTGGCTCAATGCTCGTGGCTGGTCCTTCCAGTAGCCAGCGGAGGAAAGCATAGAGTACTTTGGGTACATGCTTTTCAGCATCATCAGTGTTCATTTCTCCTTCAAATTGCCATGGGTGCTTGTTCTGACAAGCAATGGCACTGCGGAGAACAGAGGCACTCTCAAACAGTTGTTCGATGTTTTTTTCATTTGTCTTCGTCATTGCATCTTCGACAGCTGCATCACGCACGGCAGTGGAGAATACACAGTCTGACTCGTTTCGACGTTTTGGTTTCATGAAGTGAACGTCATCAATGTGAGAGTTGATTTTCTCCTTCATGCCTTGGGTAGTAGGTGATGGGACATTGTGCACACCATTATTGTCAAGAATCCTGGAGTAAACCGACTTCAGGTCAGACATGTTGAGAATTTCACCAGCTTGGAGTAGAGAGCGAACAAGGCTGACAAACTCAATGTCTGCGGCTATTTTGATAACATTAGTTTCTTGCAGTATGTGTTCTTTGTCATCACTTGATGTCCCACTCTTGGGAGCACGTTGGACATTCTGCACCCAGCATGGGAGATGATACTTGACGTCGATCGCATGAGCATCATGTGCACTGATGGCAGCATTCAGCTGAACTTTCCACTTGTGGTTGCTGCCTTCTTCAACAGCTTTCTTCAGCTGTTTACCTGCGTTGAACGTGCATACAACATGTACACTTTCCTTAGTGACCTCTTGACAGAAGAAACAAAGGTCTCTGTTGAATGGAGTTGATGATGAACGTGTGAAGCGAAGAGTCTCGTCTTGCGTAGAACCTGAGGTACTTGCAGCGGCAGGTGCAGAAGAAGGACGTCCACACCTCTTATGAAGATGCTGGGTGTCGCCATGTTCGCAGGCTTTCTGGTGGCGAACTCTAGCACGCTCCAGGTGAGCAGTGTTGCATGTAGATCCATAACATGCCCGGTGCCACTTTGCTTTATTGTTCCTCAAGTCAGTGGCAGTGAAACAGCTTAATCGTTCGCTGATCTGTTTGAAGTCGGCATCACCATATCGTGCCCTCTCCTGGATGAACTGGAGAAACTTTGCATATGAGCCCAGTGCTGGCTCACTCACTAGTGCACCTTGGGGATCCTGGCACTGAATGCAAAGTGTGAAATCAGTTTCTTTCTTGGTTTTCTTGCTTTTTGGCTCCATCATAGCTCAGGGTCACGAATCTGGAACATACAAATAACAAATAACAATTAAGATAGATGTGCATTAAGTTAGATTTTGGACACTGGTTCGGCTGTGCCATAAAAACCTATTTTTATCCCTTGTAGGTTATTAAAGAAGGTTTCATTCAATTCTCTATCCCCAAAAATGTACAACTGGACACCAGAATCGAAACTCTAGGTCATTTAGAAGCCAAGATAATGGAATTTTACGTTTTCGACATCCGCCATTTTGAAAATCCAAAATGGCCGCCATAAAGAACTTGAAACAATTGGAGACATATTTTTTCTAGAACTTATATCATCCCTAAAGACAGCCCAACCAGTGTCCAAAAATTAACAAGCAATTTCACCGGGCATTTCAATCTGCTACATTGGCCCCCCCACTAATAGCACGATAACTCAAAAAGTTATGGACAGATTCGGACAACCTTTGTGGACAAGTTGGTTGCGTGATGAGAACAAGCCGATTCGATTTTGCTTCAGGTTCGAATCCAGATCTGACCCATCAGTGGATACAAAACATAAAGTGTTCAGCCTGGTGGAGGTATTTGCTCTACTGAGTGTGGGTCTTGTTACGAGTGTGACCATTGGGTCATTTAGTCCAGGATGGCAGAAGCTACATCCCCACAACTACTTTCATATAAGTTGATGTGTTGGCTGCATTGTCCTGCTCTCTTAATGCTGTACAGGTACGGTTAATAGGGTTACCTTGGAAGATCTGACGAACGTTTTAAAAACACCAATAACAACCATGTGCCGATTCTAACTCATGGGACGTGCTATATTTATTTATTTTTTTACAGCAGTGGTCGCACACCTTGTCTAGGTATCTGTAGTGGAGTATTTGACCTTTGTTGAAAACATGGGATTATTGATGGAGATGAGGTTATAAGTCATCATTATTTGAACCAAATGGATATTATTCATTGTTCATATGGTGATCAGAGTAGGACATGCTCATGTTCTCAAACAAACCTGTATTATATGCTCCAGGTGTATGGAGTTTACTCGCACAGGTGGACCACCTACCTTTTTGAGTGAAAGAAAATAAACTTTTATTGTTCTCTGCTATATTTATATGGGGCTTGACGGTCTTGAAGTACACACACTCACCTTGAAGCCGGCTATCCTGGGTTCGAATCCACACCCACCTATAAACTGCCATCCTGGTGCTTCACAGGTCGGGCGATTCATCAATGTGTGTGTAGCGTTCTTCAGATGGACGTTAAACTGGGTGTCCCATCCGCTGGCATTAGGTGGTGCACGTTAATGATCCCACTGTATCCTTCACGAACAGTGGGCAAGCTATTTCCGGAACCATGGAACAAATGACGAATTCCTGCCCTAACTCCTGCTGCGAAGGCAATGGCAAACCATCCAGTATAACCTTTACCAAGAAAGTGCTTCAGCAGCACTGATGCTCTGGCACAGAGTATGGTGAATCAGAATGAGAGTATTTATAGAACATAAAGATTTGTTTTCAGGGAAAACCCAGTGTGTACTCCCCTATATTAGTCTGATTTTGGATGGGATTCCTAACCAGACTCTAAACGGAACCCTGATGTGTCACGGACGGGAAGGGGGGGGGGTGCATCAATGAGTATGTCGTGGGAAAATACTAAGTTCTCACCTTCACTAAGACTAGACTAGACACTCTGTTCACCTTCACTCCTTCATTCCTCTTTTCTCCCGCCTCTGGAACAAACTCCCTCACTCTCTTCAATCCCACTCCTCCCTCCAGGTCTTTAAAACAGCTGTTCACCACCATCTCTTATCCTCCCCCATCCAAAACCTTGATCTTTTCTACCCCGTTAATTCAAATCCTGGAAGTCTGAGGAGTGTCCATGTGTTTTATACCTCTCCCACCCCTCCCCCCCCCTCGACCCGCCTTCCCACGCCTCCGCCCCCCAAACTCTCTCCCTCCCACAGATCTCCCGATATCCCTGTTCTCTGCTGTTGTGCTTGTGTGCTTCCCTCTCTCTCCCCATCTTGTCTCCCGTTTTTTTTTTTTGTGATTGATGTTAGCTCTTACACGAGCCTCGATCTTGTACACACACAAAAAATGTTTATTAAAATGTTATGGTCTTTAAACTCTTCTCCATCACTACCTTGACTTACCCTCCATTGGACTGTGAACTGTCATTCCAGAAATTCCAAGACATTTGTACCTGGCATTGAAGCTCAAATTTTCAAATCACTTTCTAAAGCCTGTTCTGCAACCCAGAACCTCTTACGACTGCTCAATTGGACAGGCCTTCAACACTAGGCTGACCTTCCAGGAAGGTAACAAACATCAGCCATACCCAGAATGCTCCAGACAGGATATTTTCTCTCCTCTAATGGTCCGATCACAAATAATCAGTTTGGATTTTGTCCCAGTCATTCAACTCGGGATGCGCTAACCTTGCTCTTAACAATGAATGGAAGCTCTGAACCAGAAACAGGAGGTCAGAGCAATGTCTCTGGATATGTCACGTGCTGTCAACACAGGTTGGCATGCTGCGTACCTGCTCGCTCCCTGCATGTGGCACCCGATGCCCTCTCCGTGCCACGCACGAGCTTTTCCGACGTTCACAAAGCAACGCGTAACTCCTGATGCAATCTTCTCTCCTGGTTTTCAAGTGGAGATCTGCGTTCCCCAAGGCAACATGCTTGTTCAAGTGCTATTTCGGTCTCCATCAATGAACTCTCTGAATCTCTGGAAAATTCTCCTTAACATTTCCATGATGATTCCACCTTGTTCCAACTGGTCCATCATCCCGACAATAGACTGGGAGCAGCTGCTTCCATCACAATCGATCTGCAGGGAATAGCAGAAGTTGGAACGTGACCTTTAATTCGGTAAGTCTCACATCCAAACTTGTCCCTCAGGAAGAACCATCATGCCAACCCTCCGATCCACTTTTGTGATCAACTTTTGGCAGAGGTTCAGTTCCCTTTGGGAAGCGCTCATGGTAAAACTGGCATCAAAAGCCAGCTGCTGACGGGGCATTATATATTGGACCAACTCCTACACACCTTGTGCTCGCAGAACTCCTTCCAGGCGACAAAGCATTCATCCATGGCACAATGGGGTATTGTTCTTCATTATGAGTCAGTGCTGTCGAGCCTAAGGCTTTGAAAATTATCACCCATCAACAATCCGAGGCACAGGGCCTTCCGCTATTTCACCATACACAGGCCGGTAACCTCTTGTTTTCCTATCTGATCTTACACCACTTGGCATTTCCAGCCCAATAACCCCCTCCAATCCAAGATCAGGACGTGGTCATCCAGTGAACCTCCACATTGATAACATTCCAAAATCCAGGTTCTTTCTTCACCGGCAGGTCTTTGTCCCTTTTCTCCCACCTCTGGAATTGCCTCCCCGTGTTTGACAAATCACTCTTCTCCAGTTCTTCAAGTTGTAGCTCACCACACCTTTACACATGAACACCTTTACACACGAACACCTTCACTCACGCTAACCCTCCTTCCTATTTCCCATCCTCATCCTCCTCCTCTCAGACCTTGTTCGATCATTCCTCCAAAGC
The DNA here is from genome assembly GCF_964187855.1 of Myxine glutinosa. Taxonomy (NCBI): domain Eukaryota; kingdom Metazoa; phylum Chordata; class Myxini; order Myxiniformes; family Myxinidae; genus Myxine; species Myxine glutinosa. The sequence continues at coordinate 118,087,657 of NC_136270.1, forward strand.
CCATACCTTCCCCACTGTCCTCCAATGGTGTTGGTAATACAATCCTCCAGCATTTTGCTCTTCCATGAGCCTCGATTTTGTATAAAAAGTAAATATGTTCTTGCGACCACATATCTTTGGTGAAATTTCATGAACTTTTTATTTTTGAACTTTTGCAATTTTTTTCATAATTATTTTTTAAACTCCGTGGCCTATCACAGCTGTATAATGATAGAATAAAGGGAAATATATATATTTAAATTAGGTGAAATGTCTTCTTTTTTTTTTTAAGGTCTTCATTTGTATGGAGCACAATTCTGTGGGGTAGCTTCATTGGCTTGGGGCGTGGCTGTGCCGCTGATGCAGTGCCCCCTGCTGGTCAGGGCAGGAATTTGTAAAATATTTAATGGTGCCGGCGACAGCTCGCCTACTCTTCATGAAGGACATCATGGGATCTTTTACGTCCGCCAACGAATGTCGGCAGACAGGACGCCCATTTAACGTCCATCAGAGGGACGGCACACACATTGATGAATTGTCCTGCATACAAAGCACCAGGATGACAGTTTATAGCTGGGGTATAGATTCGAACCCAGGATAGACAGCCTAGAGGCGTGGGAGAAAACAAAAGATAAAAGGCAGGGTTGCATTAATTTTGCAAAATGACATTTCGCAGACCACATTCGGCCACCATAAATGTGTCATATATGTGAACCCATATGTTTCACACATGTTTATTCAAGGATGAATTATGAACGAGGACACGTACACCTATATATATATTGAGCATGTGGATGTTTAACCAATCACGCACGAACACGAATTAATTCCAAGTCGAGGCATCAGACATCAAGCAATATAAATATGACTTGCATATTCAAATGCGGATTATAGGATTCTTCATTTTGTAGATTCGTGCAGATCCGAACATGGCTCATTTTATTCATGGTTATTCAAAATTATTCGTGAAGGAGTTCTCATCAATATAGTGAGTTACACGAGGTGGTATTTGTCGCCATTGTTCAGCTTCGGGGTGAGGAAGAGGACCATTTTGTGCAAATAGTGCACGGTTTGTGATGAGTGTGACTTGCTGGTGTTGTGTTCGGGTTCTTTGTCGTGATTTGTGGCATCAATAGGTCGCCAAAAACGATTCGGAAATTCATATGAAAATTATACAAGGTGTCCATAAAGAACTTGTGCACCTCTGGACTTTTAGATCTATAGATGTATCGCAGGATAGAAAAAAGAAAGAGCAATCAGATTGCAGACCCTCACCCGGACGTGTTTTTAGTTGTTTTTAAGGCTTTTGTGTGAAAACAAATATGGCGGCCTAACCACGTGACCGATGACATCATTTTCTTTTTCTCCACCAATTTATCCCGAGATGACGCTCAAGAAATTTCATCTTGATCAGATGAAGTTTTGTACTGGTCGAATTATGACGTCATAATTGAAGAACCTATGACATCATCGTGAACATATTTTATTCCACATGGAGAGTTCTTTACAATGAGCCATGTCTCAATTCTTTCTATTCAGCACTTTCGGAGATATAGAGGTGCAAAGTTTTTCGGTTTTTCCAAAATGACGCCAGTACCACGTGACCTGTGACGTCATAATTATCATTTAAAAATTCTACAGGTGGAGTTGCAACTATGGTCAAAATTTCCTGTCAATCTGACCAACAGTTGCAGAGAAAATCATATTTATTTTGTGCGGACAAACAGACAGACAGACAAACAGGCAAACGGACTCAAATGCAAGACCCTCTCCTCTGGCGAGGGTAACTGGAATGGCACTCGGTCGAGAGCATACCTCCACCTGGCTGAACAGTTTACGTTTTGTATCCCACTGATCGGCCGGATCTGGATTCGGACCTGAACCAAAATCAAATCAGCTTGTCCTTGTAACTGAACCAACTCATCCACAAAGTTTTGTTATAATCCGTCCATAACTTTTTGCAATGTCGTGTTATATATCGGTTGTAGCCATATTACTCAATGGTGAAGAATCACTTCAAAATTTATCTTGTCCGGATCCGGATCTGCATCTTCACCAAAATCGAATCAATTCTTCCTTGTCATACACCCAACGTCTCCACCAAGTTTCATCCAAATCCGTCCATAACGTTTTGAGATATCGTGTGCTATATATCGTTTTTGGCCTCATCCCTCAATGGTGAAGAATCACTTATATAATTAATAAAAAATTCTAGTATTCGGATCAGGATTCAAATCTTCACCAAAATCGAATCAATTCTTCCTTGTCATACACCCAACGTCTCCACCAAATTTCATCCAAATCCGTCCATAACGTTTTGAGATATCGTGTGCTCTATATCGTTTTTAGCCTCATCCCTCAATGGTGAAGAATCACTTATATAATTAATAAAAAATTCTAGTATTCGGATCAGGATTCAAATCTTCACCAAAATCGAATCAATTCTTCCTTGTCACACACCCAACCTGTCCACCAAATTTCATCCAAATCCGTCCATAACGTTTTGAGATATCGTGTGCTATATATCGTTTTTGGCCTCATCCCTCAAAGGTGAAGAATCACTTATATAATTAATAAAAAATTCTAGTATTCGGATCAGGATTCAAATCTTCACCAAAATCGAATCGATTCTTCCTTGTCACACACCCAACCTGTCCACCAAATTTCATCCAAATCCGTCCATAACGTTTTGAGATATCGTGTGCTCTATGTCGTTTTTGGCCTCATCCCTCAATGGTGAAGAATCACTTATATAATTAATAAAAAATTCTAGTATACGGATCCGGATCTGGATCTTCACCAAAATCGAATCAATTCTTCCTTGTCACACACCCAACCTGTCCACCAAATTTCATCCAAATCCGTCCATAACATTTTGAGATATCGTGTGCTCTATATCGTTTTTGGCCTCATCCCTCAATGGTGAAGAATCACTTATATAATTAATAAAAAATTCTAGTATTCGGATCAGGATTCAAATCTTCACCAAAATCGAATCAATTCTTCCTTGTCACACACCCAACCTGTCCACCAAATTTCATCCAAATCCGTCCATAACGTTTTGAGATATCGTGTGCTCTATATCGTTTTTGGCCTCATCCCTCAATGGTGAAGAATCACTTATATAATTAATAAAAAATTCTAGTATTCGGATCAGGATTCAAATCTTCACCAAAATCGAATCAATTCTTCCTTGTCACACACCCAACCTGTCCACCAAATTTCATCCAAATCCGTCCATAACGTTTTGAGATATCGTGTGCTCTATATCGTTTTTGGCCTCATCCCTCAATGGTGAAGAATCACTTATATTATTAATAAAAAATTCTAGTATTCGGATCAGGATTCAAATCTTCACCAAAATCGAATCAATTCTTCCTTGTCACACACCCAACCTGTCCACCAAATTTCATCCAAATCCGTCCATAACTTTTTGAGATATCGTGTGCTATATATCGTTTTTGGCCTCATCCCTCAATGGTGAAGAATCACTTATATAATTAATAAAAAATTCTAGTATTCGGATCAGGATTCAAATCTTCACCAAAATCGAATCAATTCTTCCTTGTCATACACCCAACGTCTCCACCAAATTTCATCCAAATCCGTCCATAACTTTTTGAGATATCGTGTGCTATATATCGTTTTTGGCCTCATCCCTCAATGGTGAAGAATCACTTATATAATTAATAAAAAATTCTAGTATACGGATCCGGATCTGGATCTTCACCAAAATCGAATCAATTCTTCCTTGTCATACACCCAACGTCTCCACCAAATTTCATCCAAATCCGTCCATAACGTTTTGAGATATCGTGTGCTCTATATCGTTTTTGGCCTCATCCCTCAATGGTGAAGAATCACTTATATAATTAATAAAAAATTCTAGTATTCGGATCAGGATTCAAATCTTCACCAAAATCGAATCAATTCTTCCTTGTCACACACCCAACCTGTCCACCAAATTTCATCCAAATCCGTCCATAACGTTTTGAGATATCGTGTGCTATATATCGTTTTTGGCCTCATCCCTCAAAGGTGAAGAATCACTTATATAATTAATAAAAAATTCTAGTATTCGGATCAGGATTCAAATCTTCACCAAAATCGAGTCAATTCTTCCTTGTCACACACCCAACCTGTCCACTAAATTTCATCCAAATCCGTCCATAACTTTTTGAGATATCGTGTGCTCTATATCGTTTTTGGCCTCATCCCTCAAAGGTGAAGAATCACTTATATAATTAATAAAAAATTCTAGTATACGGATCCGGATCTGGATCTTCACCAAAATCGAATCAATTCTTCCTTGTCACACACCCAACCTGTCCACCAAATTTCATCCAAATCCGTCCATAACGTTTTGAGATATCGTGTGCTCTATATAGTTTTTGGCCTCATCCCTCAAAGGTGAAGAATCACTTATATAATTAATAAAAAATTCTAGTATACGGATCCGGATCTGGATCTTCACCAAAATCGAATCAATTCTTCCTTGTCACACACCCAACCTGTCCACCAAATTTCATCCAAATCCGTCCATAACTTTTTGAGATATCGTGTGCTCTATATCGTTTTTGGCCTCATCCCTCAAAGGTGAAGAATCACTTATATAATTAATAAAAAATTCTAGTATTCGGATCAGGATTCAAATCTTCACCAAAATCGAATCGATTCTTCCTTGTCACACACCCAACCTGTCCACCAAATTTCATCCAAATCCGTCCATAACGTTTTGAGATATCGTGTGCTCTATATCGTTTTTGGCCTCATCCCTCAAAGGTGAAGAATCACTTATATAATTAATAAAAAATTCTAGTATTCGGATCAGGATTCAAATCTTCACCAAAATCGAATCAATTCTTCCTTGTCACACACCCAACCTGTCCACCAAATTTCATCCAAATCCGTCCATAACTTTTTGAGATATCGTGTGCTCTATATCGTTTTTGGCCTCATCCCTCAAAGGTGAAGAATCACTTATATAATTAATAAAAAATTCTAGTATTCGGATCAGGATTCAAATCTTCACCAAAATCGAATCAATTCTTCCTTGTCACACACCCAACCTGTCCACCAAGTTTCATCCAAATCCGTCCATAACGTTTTGAGATATCGTGTGCTCTATATCGTTTTTGGCCTCATCCCTCAATGGTGAAGAATCACTTATATAATTAATAAAAAATTCTAGTATTCGGATCAGGATTCAAATCTTCACCAAAATCGAATCAATTCTTCCTTGTCACACACCCAACCTGTCCACCAAATTTCATCCAAATCCGTCCATAACGTTTTGAGATATCGTGTGCTCTATATAGTTTTTGGCCTCATCCCTCAAAGGTGAAGAATCACTTATATAATTAATAAAAAATTCTAGTATACGGATCCGGATCTGGATCTTCACCAAAATCGAATCAATTCTTCCTTGTCACACACCCAACCTGTCCACCAAATTTCATCCAAATCCGTCCATAACGTTTTGAGATATCGTGTGCTCTATATCGTTTTTGGCCTCATCCCTCAATGGTGAAGAATCACTTATATAATTAATAAAAAATTCTAGTATTCGGATCAGGATTCAAATCTTCACCAAAATCGAATCAATTCTTCCTTGTCACACACCCAACCTGTCCACCAAGTTTCATCCAAATCCGTCCATAACGTTTTGAGATATCGTGTGCTCTATATCGTTTTTGGCCTCATCCCTCAATGGTGAAGAATCACTTATATAATTAATAAAAAATTCTAGTATACGGATCCGGATCTGGATCTTCACCAAAATCGAATCAATTCTTCCTTGTCACACACCCAACCTGTCCACCAAATTTCATCCAAATCCGTCCATAACTTTTTGAGATATCGTGTGCTCTATATCGTTTTTGGCCTCATCCCTCAAAGGTGAAGAATCACTTATATAATTAATAAAAAATTCTAGTATTCGGATCAGGATTCAAATCTTCACCAAAATCGAATCGATTCTTCCTTGTCACACACCCAACCTGTCCACCAAATTTCATCCAAATCCGTCCATAACGTTTTGAGATATCGTGTGCTCTATATCGTTTTTGGCCTCATCCCTCAAAGGTGAAGAATCACTTATATAATTAATAAAAAATTCTAGTATTCGGATCAGGATTCAAATCTTCACCAAAATCGAATCGATTCTTCCTTGTCACACACCCAACCTGTCCACCAAATTTCATCCAAATCCGTCCATAACGTTTTGAGATATCGTGTGCTCTATATCGTTTTTGGCCTCATCCCTCAAAGGTGAAGAATCACTTATATAATTAATAAAAAATTCTAGTATTCGGATCAGGATTCAAATCTTCACCAAAATCGAATCAATTCTTCCTTGTCACACACCCAACCTGTCCACCAAATTTCATCCAAATCCGTCCATAACGTTTTGAGATATCGTGTGCTCTATATCGTTTTTGGCCTCATCCCTCAAAGGTGAAGAATCACTTATATAATTAATAAAAAATTCTAGTATTCGGATCAGGATTCAAATCTTCACCAAAATCGAATCAATTCTTCCTTGTCACACACCCAACCTGTCCACCAAGTTTCATCCAAATCCGTCCATAACGTTTTGAGATATCGTGTGCTCTATATCGTTTTTGGCCTCATCCCTCAATGGTGAAGAATCACTTATATAATTAATAAAAAATTCTAGTATTCGGATCAGGATTCAAATCTTCACCAAAATCGAATCAATTCTTCCTTGTCACACACCCAACCTGTCCACCAAATTTCATCCAAATCCGTCCATAACGTTTTGAGATATCGTGTGCTCTATATCGTTTTTGGCCTCATCCCTCAAAGGTGAAGAATCACTTATATAATTAATAAAAAATTCTAGTATACGGATCCGGATCCGGATCTTCACCAAAATCGAATCAATTCTTCCTTGTCACACACCCAACCTGTCCACCAAATTTTGTCCATCACGTTTTGAGATATCGTGCTCACAGACACAAAAACAGACAGAAGGTGAATACATCCACCTTCGGTGCGCGCGCAGGTATCAAACTATAAATGGCACATGAAAGCGTAATTCATCAAGTTTTGTTAATGTTAACGTTGTTATAAATGTGATTGTTATTGATGTTAAATCCACAATTCCCCTCGGTTTCCTAATGAGTTGACATTTTCTAACGAGCAAACTTCTACATCAGTGTTAAAATAAACCACCACAATTACCACATTCGGTTCTCCAACTACGACCATTAAATATTTGACGTATCACCTTGAATCAGCAAGTCGAGGCCACCTGCCTCTATGATTCGAATTTCTGAAGGTTGTTGAATGATGTTTTCCCAGGCAGGTGGTTCGGTAGACGTGGACCAAATGCTTGGCCACCTCGTTCACCTGAACCGATTGGACTACATTTTATGGAGCGATGTAAAACTGTTGTTTACATATCTTTCTTTGGATAAACTTCGGGCTACATCACAGATGTAATTCGTGACATTACTCTGCAGCAACTGGAGAATGTTTTCAAGAAGTTGGAAAATTAAATTCATACATGGAAACAATCAACATGCAAATGGTTTTAGTAATGGAGAGGGAACAACAAAGATGTCAGGATGGTTTTACATGATGATTTCTTGTGAACCTCCTGACCCGACATCCTTTTACATTTCTCTAAATTGCTTTTACCTGCCTGGACCACCGTAGGTGGACGCAGGTTGGGTTTTCACCCCTGTCTGTCTGTCTTTTGCTTGTCTGTGAGCAGGATTTCTCAGAAAGTTCTGGACAGATTTGGACGAAACTTGGTGGACGGGTTGAGTGTGTGACAAGGAAGAATTAATTCGGTTTTGGTGAAGATTTGGATCCGGATCCGGATACTAGAATTTTAAAATAAATTATATAAGTGATTCTTCACCATTGAGGGATGAGGCCAAAAACGTTATATAGCACACGATATCTCAAAAAGTTATGGACGGATTTAGACGAAACTTGTTAGACAGGTTGTGTGTGTGACAAGGAAGAATCGATTCGATTTTGGTGAAGATCTGAATGTGGTTTCGGATATGAGTTATTTAATTTTTTAAGTGATTCTTCACCATTCGGAGATAGGGCCAAAAACTATACATAGCAGGATATCTCAAAAAGTTATGGATGTATTTGGACGAAACTTGTTGGACAGGTTGTGTGTGTGACAAGGAAGAATCGATTCGATTTTGGTGAAGATTCGCATCCGGATCCAGCTAGTAGATTTTTTAAAGTGATTCTTCACCATTGATTGATGTGGCCAACCAGGCATAGTTATGTTCTCTACTGAGTGCTGTTCTAGTTTTACGCATTTAATCATTTAACCACACCCATTTAGGTGTGATTGGCCTTCGGGTACCACATGACTTTTTCAAAATGACGAATGACATTTTCAAAATTACATATGACTATTTCAAAATTACATATGACTATTTCAAAATGACGTATGGCTATTTCAAAATGATTGACTTTCTCAAAATGACATGACTTTTTCAAAATGACGTATGAATTTTTCAAAATGGCGTATGACTTTTTCAAAATGGCGTATGACTTTTTCAAAATGGCGTATGACTTTTTCAAAATGGCGCATGAATTTTTCAGAATGACGTATGACTTCTTCAAAATGTCGTATGACTTTTTCAAAATGACATGAATTTTTAAAAATGACGTATGACTTTTTCAAAATGGCATATGACTTTCAAAATGGCGTATCACTTTTTCAAAATGACGTATGACTTTTTCAAAATGGTGTATGGCTTTTTCAAAATGACGTATGAATTTTTCAAAATGGCGTATTACTTTTTCAAAATGACGTATGAATTTTTCAAAATGGCATATGAATTTTTCAAAATGGCGTATGAATTTTTCAAAATAACGTATGGCTTTTTCAAAATGGCGTATGAATTTTTCAAAATGGCATATGAATTTTTCAAAATGGTGTATGACTTTTTTTAAATGGCGTATGGCTTTTTCAAAATCATGTATGAATTTTTCAAAAAAGCATATGACTTTTTGAAAATGGCGTATGAATTTTTCAAAATGGCATATGAATTTTTCAAAATGGCGTATGAATTTTTCAAAATGACGTATGACTTTTTCAAAATGACGTATGACTTTTTCAAAATGGCGTATGGCTTTTTCAAAATGGCGTATGGCTTTTTCAAAATGGTGTATGGCTTTTTCAAAATGGCAAATGGCTTTTTCAAAATGGCGTATGACTTTTTCAAAATGGCGTATGACTTTTCCAAAATGGCGTATGACTATTTAAAAATGACGTATGACTATTTTAAAATGACGTATGACTATTTCAAAATGACGTATGACTATTTTAAAATGACGTATGACTATTTAAAAATGACGTATGACTATTTAAAAATGACGTATGACTATTTAAAAATGACGTATGACATTTTCAAAATGACGTATGACTTTTTCAAAATGACGTATTCAATTTTCAAAATGACGTATTCAATTTTCAAAATGACGTATTCAATTTTCAAAATGACGTATGAATTTTTTAAAATGATGTATGACTTCTTCAAATTGACGTATGGCTTTTTCAAAATGGCGTATGAATTTTCAAAATGGCATATGAATTTTTCAAAATGGTGTATGACTTTTTTTAAATGGCGTATGGCTTTTTCAAAATCATGTATGAATTTTTCAAAAAAGCATATGACTTTTTGAAAATGGCGTATGAATTTTTCAAAATGGCATATGAATTTTTCAAAATGGCGTATGAATTTTTCAAAATGACGTATGACTTTTTCAAAATAACGTATGGCTTTTTCAAAATGGCGTATGAATTTTTCAAAATGGCATATGAATTTTTCAAAATGGTGTATGACTTTTTTTAAATGGCGTATGGCTTTTTCAAAATCATGTATGAATTTTTCAAAAAAGCATATGACTTTTTGAAAATGGCGTATGAATTTTTCAAAATGGCATATGAATTTTTCAAAATGGCATATGAATTTTTCAAAATGGCGTATGAATTTTTCAAAATAACGTATGGCTTTTTCAAAATGGCGTATGAATTTTTCAAAATGGCATATGAATTTTTCAAAATGGTGTATGACTTTTTTAAAATGGCGTATGGCTTTTTCAAAATCATGTATGAATTTTTCAAAAAAGCATATGACTTTTTGAAAATGGCGTATGAATTTTTCAAAATGGCATATGAATTTTTCAAAATGGCGTATGAATTTTTCAAAATGACGTATGACTTTTTCAAAATGACGTATGACTTTTTCAAAATGACGTATGACTTTTTTCAAAATGGCGTATGGCTTTTTCAAAATGGTGTATGGCTTTTTCAAAATGGCAAATGGCTTTTTCAAAATGGCGTATGACTTTTCCAAAATGGCGTATGACTATTTAAAAATGACGTATGACTATTTTAAAATGACGTATGACTATTTCAAAATGACGTATGACTATTTTAAAATGACGTATGACTATTTAAAAATGACGTATGACTATTTAAAAATGACGTATGACTATTTAAAAATGACGTATGACATTTTCAAAATGACGTATGACTTTTTCAAAATGACGTATTCAATTTTCAAAATGACGTATTCAATTTTCAAAATGACGTATTCAATTTTCAAAATGACGTATGAATTTTTTTAAATGATGTATGACTTCTTCAAATTGACGTATGACTTTTTCAAATTGACGTATGACTTTTTCAAAATGACGTATTCATTTTTCAAAATGACGTATGAATGCGAGTGCCTCATCCATTTATGATGTGCATAAAGGTACATATCCAATAGACCAGCTTAACCTCAATTCAAAGGGCTGTGTTTCTCTAAGACGCAAAGTCTTCGTTGTGCTTAGCCTGAAGGACATCTTATGGTGTAATTCGATCAGACTCCATCAGGAGTTGAATCCTAATCAGATGTATAGTGCGCGTAATATGGCAAAAGCAATTGCGAGACAAATGGAGGGGATATGTTCAGACTGCGTAGACAAAGGAAACAAAGACACATAGGAAGACAGAAGTCATTGGTTAAATAAAGTAAAACGTACAAAGTGGTGAAGGTAAAGGAAGCAGACATAGGTAGAGGAGTCAAGTGGAAATTTCCACTAAGCTGATAGGAAGGTTGGAAATGCCCAGCAGGATGGTGGAAAGGAAGTAATTAAATGTGGAAACAGAAGCTGTGTGTCGCTCTGGGCTATGGGGGATGGTGCACAGTGTGTATATGTCGTTGGAAGTTGCAAAATAATTAATAATTAAATCAGAAAATTTGTCCCAGCTATAAGGTTCTACAGCGTGCGAATCCGGCCTGGCCGCACACGTATCTGGGCCATGGCATTCATTGGCACAGAATCTGGTGCTCAAAGCTCAGGAACACTCAGACCCAACAGTCATCTCCAGACGCAAAAGATTTTCCCAATTTTGTTCAATTTCCAGCTGTGAACTTTGCTCTCTGGTTCGCATACGACTCCGTCAGCCCTTCTTCTTGCAGTATGTTTCCCTCTAGCAAATGATGATTATCTAATAATAATTACAACAACATCATTAATGGCCAACAATGATAAAACAGCGTTTACTACTGCTGCTTGTTTAGCTATGCCAAGCAGACGGTTCTTCCCCCAGTGCCCGCGTCTCTTCTCGTTTCTGCAAATCGACATGGGAATGGGAGGCATGGCGGCCGCGGGCGGACTAGGCCTCAATTAAAAAGCAGATTGTTCTTCAGTGCAACGTCGCAATCATCGCCATAGCCCGAGAGCGTCCTGTATTAGATTTGCAGATGGATTCTAGCGGGAACAGGCGCTGTCAAACAAAGTGGGGCTAATAGAATTACAGGGCGCCACAGCGAGAGTCAGCTGCCTCTAATTGTCTGCTGTGCATCATGTGCGAACATTGTGACTGTGAGAGGGGGGGAAAGGCTTCGGTGACTTTTCATATTGTGTCAAATTCCTACGGTAGCGTTTGTACGAGCACCCAAGGCAGTGTTCTGGGCCCTGTACTTTTTCTGGTCTTCATCAATGATCTCTTTGACTCTCTGGAATAACCTCTCTCTATCTTTGCTGATGACTCCACTCTCTGCCGCTCCATTCCTCATCCCTCAGATCGGCAGTCTGCAGCCTCCTCACTCTCTGCAGACTTGGACAAAATCACAGACTGGGCAAACAAGTGGAACATGTCTTTCAATCCTGACAAATCTCACACACTTACTATGTTTCTCCGAAAAGGCCGCCTTAACAACACTCCCATCTACTTTCTCAACAATCCTCTCCAAGAAGTTCTGTGACTCAAGCTTTTTTTCTCACTATCTGCCATGATCTTTCCTGGGTAAACCACATTTCAAATCTGGCCTCCAAAGCCAGTCGCCGACTAGGCATCCTCCGTCGTGCGAAGTCCTTCCTTGGCACACCTGAGCTCCTCACCACATACAAGGCTTTCATCCACAGCTCAATGGAATACTGCTCTCCCCTCTGGGCTGGTGCTCCTGCCTCACACCTAGCTCGGCTTCACGCTGTTGAAACCAAAGCTTTCAGAATCATTGGAATCTCCCGTGATGAAGCTAACTCCAAGGGCCTTTCACTCACTCACTCACCGCAGGCAGGTTGGTGGTCTTTCTGTCTTCTACTGACTCCTCTCCGGCCTTGCTCCCCCAGCTCTCTCTGTGCTATGTCCCCCAAATATTCCTACAGGTCGCACAAGATCTGCCTGCAACCCTCTTATGGTTAAACTGCCAAAATCAAGACTCTCTGCTCACCTTCACTCCTTCATTCCTCTTTTCTCCCGCATCTGGAACAAACTCCCCAACTCTCTTCAATCCCACTCCTCCCTCCAGGTCTTTAAAACAGATGTTCACCACCATCTCTTATCCTCCCCCATCCAAAACCTTGATCTTTTCTACCCCCGCTAATTCACCCCAGATACACTTTTTTTGAAATTCCAACTTCTTTCCTGGAAGTCCTTGCAGTGTCCATATGTTTTATACCTCTCCCACCTTCCCCCAAGCCCTCTCCCTCCCACTCATTCTCGATGTCCCTGCTCTCAAATGTTGTGTTTGTGTCCTTCCCCTTCTTTTCCCATCTTGTCTACCGCTCCCCTTATTATATACTTCGTGTCTGTTTTGACTTTTTGTGTGATAAATGTTAGCTCTTTCACGAGCCTCGATCCTGTATACAAAACAAAACAAAACAAAAAAAACACAGAACGAAACCTCAACTCCTTGGGCATCCGTGGACTTTGGATCTGCAGCCGCCGTCATCATAATTGTGCAAATGGCGGCCATCTTGAATAATTTTGACTGGCAGATTGCATGACGCCATTATTGAGTGGAAATCTCGTCGTGATAAAACTTTGAAAGCCGAGACTAGTTTTGTAGTTGACTCCACCATGCCGATTGGGATGGGTCTACCGGATTTGATGTTACCCAAAGCATGGCCTAGCTACTCTGACAGGATGGTGAAGAGGTGGCACACTTACCTTTGACCTGTCTGGTCTGTGTTCCGGTCCCGACCCGACTAAATAACCTGTCCGATTGGTGCCCCTGCAGGCATGGCGTTGCATCCCAAAAGTGTGCCATCCCTAAGATAGACGCTCAGGCAGGTATCCCACCTGTTGGTGTTAGCTGCTGGACGTTAAGGACCTTACACCGTCTTTAGCGCAGGGTTGGTGAGTTATCTCCGGCACACCGATCATATTCCAAATTCCTGCCAAATCACCTTGAAATGAACGTCAAGCTTGGCCGGACACTTCACAAAAGAGTTGGCCCCAAAAAATTCCATGGCTGACACCAAAAGATGCTGGGAATAGTTGGGGCCTTTAAAAAGTGAAGTATGGACTGTTGTTTTTCAACTAAAACCTTTCCATCACACCTGTGTAAATGTGTCATCATTTCGTAGGCCTATTTGGACTATTTTGAGTGATCTTTTTAATTAAATATTTGTGGCTTTGGATCGCTATAGTGAGCTTGATGCTTTCGCAGTACACCTGTGTAAACCAACCTGTTTACTTGATCATTTTGATGACCTGTCTGTATTGATGCAAAACCAATTGATGGACGTGTATTACCTCCTCCACAGAAGGTGGACGGAAGCCATGTTTTCACCCCTCTCTCTATCTGTCTGTCTGTTTGTGAGCAAGGTATTTCAAAAACTTGGTGGACAGATTCAGACAAACTTGGTGGACAGATTCAGACAAAGTTGGTGGACAGGTTAGGTGTTTGACAAGGACGAATTGATTCGATTTTGGTCAAGGTCCAAATGGGATACAAAACGTGAACTATTACCCTGTTGCAGGTATGCGCTCCACCGCGTGCCATTCTAGTTGTTGATGAGCCAATCATGGCTTTACCCAAAATTGTTTTCATTTGATGTGCTTGTGTTGTTCATCACATTTCACCGGGAACACGTTGGCCTGGAATATTCTACCAAAGTGTGTAAAGGTGAGGTCAGTCTTTTGGGATTGCCACTGGTAACATGTAACCCAATGCCACCTGCCGCAATGCCGCATGGTCTGGTTGTCGGTGACTAAACCGACATCCCTCACTGACTTTGCTAGGGGGGGGGGGGGGGGGTGACTGTGACACCTTCCCAGGACTAAGAACAACACCTCGCAAAGGGCAGATGAGTTCCTCAAGGTAGCCAACGACCATCCAGGAAGGAGATGGTGTCTCCTAAAAATCACCCATGCACTTTGGGCCGCTTCAAGTCATACCAAAGACTTTAAAATGGTACGTGCTGCTTCCTTGCTTGAAAAGGATAGAGCACAGACAATCCCCATCGGTTGGCATCCATATGGAGGAGGAAATTCCTCTTGAGGAAATGCCCCGCTGAGTATGGTGAGAAAAGCAGCGCCATTGTTATGATGTCGCCGGTACCCAGAGTTTCCCAGGAAGTGACGTAGTGATGGCACCCCCCCCCCCCCCAAGCTCAGTGGCTGTGATAAGTGTTTGTCTCCTCAGTATGTCCTCGCGTGTGTGTGTGTGTGTGCGTGTGTGTGTGTGTGTGTGTGTGTGTGTGTGTGTATGTGTGTGTGTGTCAGTTCTATTATGAGCCTCAGCCCATGTATAAAAATAAAACGCTACAATGTTACCAACGAGGACTGCTTGTGATTTACGTTTGGAACATTTTCCCCTTTATGCTGCAATATTTTAGTCTCTGGTTTCTTTGTAAATGCATGGAATAGTACTTCGTATTATCGGATGTTAATTGTGCCTTGGCTGGCATCCTGTATGTACATGGAGCGAGGCCTGGCCTCCCCCTATAGGTGACTTGTAATCCACAGGAAGTAGGCCTACTGGAATAAATATGGCCGGTGAGCGTTCTTTTTTTTCACCTACTTGGAAAGCAGTCCACCAATAAAACACCTGTAGAGACGCATCATCACGTTGGACCATTATCGAGCCAAGGAGAGGAGACGTGGGGGGGGCACCCTGCATGGAGAACACCCGGAATGGCCCTTAATGAGCTGTATTTTTGGATCTTGTAGAAAGATGTGCGGATGTACATAATGTCAATGGGTAAAGGGCTTGTTGTGATCTGTGATCCAACCAGTTGGGACATTCATGGAACCGGCATAATTTGTGTCCTGTTTTCATTGGGCTAAAGAGGAATGCCTAGGCCCAGCTCGAATGGCCGAGCATTGCCAAATCTCCAGGAAGGAACAAAGAGTCACCCGGAGTGGCTCTGGGATCATATTTTCTGTTCTAAATCGCAACCACTGGCAGGCCTTAAGCCTCGGAACGGCTCAGTACCGATGGCCTATCGCACAGAGCTTTTCCGCCTTGGCCTTCTGCTTTAGCCACTTATCGCCACCCGGCCATCCCTATCGTGCTACATCGAAATGAATTGGCGATTAAGCCGAACGAGGGGAGCTGTGGGGTTTTATCAGGGAGAGATGATGTCGCTGCCTTTCAATCAGACTCATTTCACAGGGGGATTGCCGTGACGATGCTATCCGCATCGTTGTCCTCTCCGCCCGCCGCAAAGCTCCCGTACAAAAGACACCACGTTGATCAACTGACAAGTCGCTTGTTTGCTTCCATTGACGACGTGACCCTTGACCGGGATACAGACTTGGAGTCGAGACCGCGGAGCGGTCTCTCGTCTGCAATTGCACCTTCCGTTCGGCCATTGGCCGGCCTGGGTTTGAAAGGGAAGATCCAATAAATAACTGGATTTGAATCGAAATTCCACTTTCAGACAGCATTTTGTTTTGCCTAAAATTGATGCTTGATGAGACGACTTTGATTGAGATTGTTCCAGAGGTGGGACAAAAGAGGAATGAAGGAGTGAAGGTGAGCAGAGAGTCTTGATTTTGGCAGTTTAACCATAAGAGGGTTGCTGGCGGATCTTGTGCGACCTGTAGGAATATTTGGGGGTGGCAGAGCCCAGAGAGAGCTGGGGGAGCAAGGCCGGAGAGGAGTCGGTAGAAGACAGAAAGACCACCGGTTGTTGTTGAGACGACCAAATGGTGTTGCTGGATCTCTGGTCCACTAACCTTTTATGATGCAGGAATGGAGTATACTGTAGATGATGCTGTTTTGCTTGTACGGGCCATTTTGATTCGGCATTAATTATTTCATTGATGGACAGATGACAATCCCTCGTTTTGTTCGACTGTCCTTATTTCGTACAAAACCCACAGCGGACAAGTGTCACAAATGGAGTTATAACATCTTCTGCCATCATGACGCTCTCTTCGTTTATATCTAACAGTGACCGATCCCACTAGTTTTCTCTGGAGTACGAGGTTACCATGCCCAAACTTTGAATTCCCAATATGGATGAAGTAGGAAGTGCTCCAACTTTTCCTGTGGTGCTTTTGTAACTGCTCTCCTCAAGTCTTGCCTCAGCGGAGCGAGAGTCTGACTGAGCACCTCGAACAGGTAATCAAAGGGATCAATGGTGTTAACAGTATTCTGATGAACGTCAACAAGAAAGTATCCTTATTGTGCAATGTCATGTTATCTGTCTTGGTATCTCCTTATTCCGTTCTTAGCAGAGGACTCGCGTTATAGTCAGCCATCTTTGTCTTGCCAAGCCTTTCAGGGTGTCAGGCCTTTGCTATCTCGTACTATCTTCATAGCCACCTGCAATGTACTTTACTCTTGCTAATCTTATTCCTCTTCAAGTCTCAAGAGCACCTCTTGCCCACCATCATCATGTTGTTTTCCTAAACCCCCGTTTCTTTATTAAAACTCACATTTATCTCATATAGTTTCTTGATTCAATTTCCTAGTGTGTTTTTTTGTCTTCTCATTACTCATCCTCTCTCACTCTCTCACTCTCCCTCTCCCTCTCCCTCTCCCTCTCCCCTTCTCCCTCTCTCACTCTCCTTCTCCCTCTCTCATGCTCTCACTCTCCCTCTCCCTCTCTCCCTCTCCCTCTCTCACTCCCTCACTCTCCCTCTCCCTCTCTCACTCTCTCACTCTCTCACTCTCTCACTCCCTCACTCTCTCACTCTCTTCATCTCTACCCTCTCTCTCACTCTCTCTCTCCCTCTCCCTCTCCCTCTCCCTCTCTCTCTCTCTCACTCACTCTCACTCTCACTCTCACTCACTCTCACTCTCACTCTCACTCTCACTCTCTCACTCTATCACTCTCACTCTCTCACTCTCTCTCTCTCCCTCTCTCCCTCTATCACTCTCACTCTATCACTCTCACTCTCCCTCTCTATCATTCTCACTCTCTCACTCTCACTCTATCACTCTCACTCTCTCACTCTCTCACTCTCTCACTCTCCATCTCTACCCTCTCTCTTACTCTCTCACTCTCACCCTCCCTCTCACTCATCCTCTCTCCATCTCTACCCTCACTCTCCCCCTCTCCAACTCCATTATTCTCAGCACTCCTCACTTGCTGTCATTCTCCTACGCTCCCCCACCCTCGCTCTTCATCTTCTCCCTCTCCTCAGTCCCTCTAGCCCCCCTTCTCTTGCTTGGTCTGTCTCCACCCCCTCTCTCCCTTTCTCTGCCCCACATCTGCCTCACTCGCTCTCCTTGCTCGCCCCCTCTCGTTAATTCCCCACCCCTTTCGATCTGTCACTCTCCACCTCTCCCTCCACCCTCCCCCCCCCCCCCACCCCCTTGCTCTCTTTCCCTCTCCATTAATCGCTTCTCTTTCCTCCTACCCACATGTCTCCCTTTCCCTCTCTCTCTTTCTTTCCCCCTAACGCCTTTACTCCCTCTTTCCCTCCCTCACTCTCCATTTTTGTCTTTTTTTTTCTCTCTCTCTCTCTCTCTCTCTCTCTCTCTCTCTCTCTCTCTCTCTCTCTCTCTCTCTCTCCCTCTCTCTCTCTCTCTTTCTCTTTTTCTTTTTTTCTCTTTTTCTCTTTTTCTCTTTTTCTCTTTTTCTCTTTTTCTCTTTCTCTTTTTCTCTTTTTCTCTTTTTCTCTCTCTCTCTTTTTCTCTTCCCCCCCCCCCCCACACACACTTCCCCTCCCTCCCCTCTTTCCTTCTCTCTGGTTGCTCTTGAGTGTTCCACTGCAGCTCCTTGTGCTCTTTCTGCAATCTCTCTCCTGCTCCATACTCGAGAGTCCTATATATCTCCCTGAGCCTATCATCTCTCTCTTCCGAATCTGATCCACTGCTTCTCCCCTTGTTTTCTATATTCTTCCTTTAAGTTGAAAAGACAGAGTCAGAGTCAGACAGAGACGACAGAGTCAATGTAGGAATATGACAGACGAACCTAGATTCATGATGGACCTCAGTGATGGTGGATGTCTTCACATTCCGTAGTTTCTGCATGTACTCTGTATTCCAGATTGTTTTGTCCTTTGCTTCAGGGGACATACATCTATTTGTCTTTTTGCATTTTCTTCATCCATTTTGTACATTTTTAGCAGGTGAGTGATTATTTCCATAAAGGTGTGTTTTTCATGCTGAGCCAGGAGCATGGTATGGCTTGTTTTTCTCTGCTCACAGACTATCTGTCAGTTGTGTTGGTAAACTCATTGAGTGCTGCGAATACTCCGACAGCGTCTCCGATGATCAAGAGTCATCGTTTTTGTTTTTGTTTCTGATGAAAACATGGCAGTGCAGGCTGTGGAATTAGCGATATTTATTAAACTAGGGCATGCCCGTACTATATATCTATCTAAAATTATATCCCCCCCCTCTATTTACATGAAATGGTTTGGTCCATTCGCAAAGCCATTTATTAAACTAGGGCATGCCCGTACTATATATCTATCTAAAATTATATCCCCCCCCCCCCCCCTCTATTTACATGAAATGGTTTGGTCCATTCGCAAAGCCAAAGCGAACGGCTTGCGAGTACGGTGACAATCCCCCCCCCCCCCCCCCTCTATTTACATGAAATGGTTTGGTCCAAAGCGAACGGCTTGCGAGTACGGTGACAATCCCCCCCCTCTATTTACATGAAATGGTTTGGTCCAAAGCGAACGGCTTGCGAGTACGGTGACAATCCCCCCCCCCCCCCCCCCCCCTCTATTTACATGAAATGGTTTGGTCCAAAGCGAACGGCTTGCGGAGTTTGGTAAAGAAATCGCCATAGCGTGCACAAACGCGCAGGAAAGCGAAAGAATCGCAAATTAGTTTTAATTAGTTTTAAAACATAGTTTAACGCCAACATAGCGCCAACATAGTTTGCCAACGTGAAATAAATGAATACGCTCTCAAATGTGCCGTCCGAGGCAGAGTCTGTTCGCCACGTTCGGCACACGTGATAGCTCGCTGCTCTCTGATTGGTTGAATCGTTTTTTGGACATAGCTCGGTAACTACTTCTCCGATTAATATGAAACCTTGAAAAGGCACATCCTCAGGTCCCCAGCAATATATCTGGCAAGTTTCAATTAGATCGGACCCGTGGTTGTCGAGAAACAGCGGTCACAGACACACAGAGATTACTGGAATTATAGATAGATGCAATATTTTTGTTCTCATCTCCACTGGATTCAACCTCCAGTTCACGTTATTGTTACCCTGCATGCAGGCGAAGTGAAACTGGGGTTAAACAGTTGGTCCACGTTGTCTGTCTGTCTGTCTGTCTGTCTACAGACGTCAGTCTGTGATCGAGGAACTACTTAATATCAATCAAATTTTATATTTTGAACACGAATCGGAACACGAATTGGAACACGAACCTGCAGTTTCGCAGTACTTTGGCTCTGAATTTGGCAAATTGTACGGAATCTTGTCCCGACGAATCACGCATGTGCAGGCAGGATTAAGGCAATCTTTTCAATCTGTCTGCCTGTGGCAAAGAAAATTGAAAATCATTCCAAACACGAAACTTCCTGTTTTTAATGACGTCATAAAGGACACAAACAACAGGCACGAATGGCTAATGTACTGTGTTAAATAAGTTGGTGTAACAGACGCTGCATCAACGGCGGTAAACTTCCATTTTTATTTTTTTTCTTTTGACATCCTTTAAACCCTTTATATAATTTCAATTTCGTTATTTACTTGAACACTGCAGAATGGGAAATTGCCTTTTTTGGTACTTTCAAAAACCTCCAGTTTAGCAGTACTTGCACAAATATTTATGCCGTCTCCTGCCCTGGGAGCAGATTAACTGTGAGATCACTGAGATTCAGCATTCAGACAAACATGGTGGTTCCTAGCGCTGGTTGTTTTTTGCAAAACGCTAAGTGACCGTTGAAAAGACCCATCGCTCATTCTTTTTCTCAAGACTGTACAGGGTAAGGTGTTCTATGAAGTCTCTAATTTGAAAGGTCACATCATCTTAGAAGAATGACCAGATTGAACTCCTCTGTACCGCACGCTACTGTTGTTTTGCCAAATTTAATGGTTTCTTGGTATTGTCACGATGACCCATTGAAACACTCGATGATCCTGGATGAAAAATATTAAGTTTGATGGAATTATAGCTCCGAGTGGGGTCACCCGTGGGAATCCTACGAGCATGGAGGTGTATCGTTGCGATCGGTGCAGCTGTTTTTGCGGTACCCGGAACAATAACGTTATGCGGGAGTCCAAACCTGAAAATGCTGGAGACCAAAGCTGAAATTGGAATAACAATATAGCCTATTTTACTCCAGGGGGTCCCAGGATTACCCACCCAAAATTTCGTTGCGATCGGTTCAGCCGTTTTTGCGGTGCCTGGGGACGGACGGACGGCCGGACCGACGGACGGACAGACAAATGGACGGACATTTGGTGAATTATAGTAAGACGAATATGAAAATTATGATAATCAAACCTGTGCTTCTAGACAAGGGTTGACATCGTGTTTTTTGTTTTGTTTTTTTCAACATGCCCATTTAAAAGGAGTGTCGCAGCAACTACATCGGAAACTACTGAAAGCCCCAGGCGGTGTATCATGCAAATGCTTCCTCATCGCAAAATGAGGAGTCAGGTGACATGAATGTCACAAATGTTTTACCTGAACTTCTCCTACAAGAGTCAAACATGTAGAGCAGCCACCTTTTCCTCCCAACAACGCACCTTTCCACAACTCCTTTGCACCTCTTTCCGATTAATCTCCCTTTCATCTTCACTCCTTCAGCTAATGGGGATCAACAAGCTAGTCCACCAAGACATGATTGTGTTGTCCAAGAAGACACAGCAGGAGGTAATGGTTGATAACTCCATTGTAGTGTCTTCTGTTGCCTCCATTGCTATTCTCAACATCCATGGTAGTCGTGCTCCGCTTTGCCAAGTGCAAACCCAGGAGCTTGTAGAGCAAAGCAGGATTGATGTGTTCCTCCTTCGGGAAACTCATTGCAGCGATCTCTCACCTGCCTGAAAAGTCTCTCACCTCGCTGAACGGAAGTAATATCTAAAAGATGAAGGGTTCTTTCGCAGTCCTGACTTTCCTGCAACTGCAGGTGGCATCCCTGAGATGGACGTTAACAAACGGGCATCCCGTCTGCCAGCATTAGCTGGCGGACGTTAAAGATCACACGGTGTCATTCAACAAAGAGTCGATGAGTTATCTCCGGCATCCTGAACAAATTACAAATCCCTGCCAAAACCACCGTCCGCTGAATGATAGGCCTGCATGGCTTGCCAGCTCGTGAAAAATGACAACTTGGCCCAAACTTCCCCCAGGGCTGACTGACTGACTACAGAAAGATGGGATTAATTGTGGTTGAGAAATTAGTAGTAGTCGTCGTAGTAGTAGTAGTAGTCGTAGTAGTAGGAGTAATAGTAGTCGTAGTAAGAGTAGTCGTAGTAGTAGTCGTAGTAGTAGTAGGAGTCGTCGTAGTAGTAGTAGGAGTCGTCGTAGTAGTAGTAGGAGTCGTAGTAGTAAGAGTCATAGGAGTCGTAGTAGTAGTAGGAGTAGTAGGAGTAGTCTTAGTCGTAGTCATAGGAGTCGTCGTAGTAGTCCTAGTAGTCGTAGTAGTCCTAGTAGTCGTAGGAGTCATAGTAGTCGTAGTAGTAGTAGTAGTCATAGGAGTCGTAGTAGTCCTAGTAGTGGTAGTAGTGGTAGGAGTAGTAGGAGTAGTCATAGTCGTAGTCATAGGAGTCGTAGTAGGATTAGTAGTCATAGGAGTCGTAGTAGTCCTAGTAGTAGTGGTAAGAGTAGTAGGAGTCGTAGTAGGAGTCGTAGTAGGAGTCGTAGTTGGAGTCGTAGTTGGAGTCGTAGTAGTCGTAAGAGTAGTCGTAGTAGTAGTAGTCGGAGTCATAGTAGTAGTCGTAGTAGTAGTAGTTGTAGTAGTAGTACCCAGTGAAGTATAATTTCCATAAGCCCTCAGGAGGGAGACCTTAAACTAGTTTAAAATGGTGCCCAATTTCCTTACTATGCAAGGCCTATTAATAAAGTCCAGTCGAAAATGTGTACAAACCATTTACAGAATGTAATTAGCAATGTTGCACTTCCGGGTGAGTTGCGTTGTGTTTCTGGCAGGTTCGATCCTAACTTTTTTTTGTTGTTCATTAAATATATTTTCTTTGTAGCTGTCGAATGTTAACACTGCCTTGCTTTATTTGTGTTTGTTTGTTGGTTTTTTTAGACCAAGAAAAAGCCTTTGATATAATTTATGTTTTTGTTACCCCGTGCACACGAGGTAAAATGTGGGGTTCAGCAATTGGTTCACCTCTGGTCTGTCTGTCTGAAAATGAAATATTCCACTGTTTCAATGTGGAAGTGGCCATTTGCTTTTGTGAGTGGGGGAGGGTGAGAACAGAATTGGGATTGGAGGAGGTGGGGTAGAGCAAAGATGGCACAGAGTTGTGAGGGGGGGTTGAGGCTTTGGGCAGGACGGTGAGAACTTTTTGTGTGGTTAGGGGGGGGGGGGTTGAGCGAGGGTTGAGGAGTTGTTTGGAAGGGGGTTGGAGGGTTGAGGACTTGTGGTTGGGGTAGTCGGGGGAGAGCAAATATGGGATAGAGTTGGGAGGGGGAGGTTGAGGCTTTGGGGAGGATGGTGAGGACTTTTTGTGTGGTTAGGGGGGGGTTGAGCGGGGGTTGAGGAGTTGTTTGGAAGGGGCTTGAAGGCTTGGAGGGTTGAGGACTTGTGGTTGGGGTAGTCGGGGGAG
The DNA here is from genome assembly GCF_964187855.1 of Myxine glutinosa. Taxonomy (NCBI): domain Eukaryota; kingdom Metazoa; phylum Chordata; class Myxini; order Myxiniformes; family Myxinidae; genus Myxine; species Myxine glutinosa. The sequence goes on from NC_136270.1 coordinate 118,111,075, forward strand.
AGCAAATATAGGATAGAGTTGGGAGGGGGAGGTTGAGGCTTTGGGGAGGATGGTGAGGACTTTTTGTGTGGTTAGGGGGGGGGGGGGGTTGAGGAGTTGTTTGGAAGGGGCTTGAAGGCTTGGAGGGTTGAGGACTTGGGGTTGAGGTAGTCGGGGGAGAGCAAATATGGGACAGAGTTGGGAGGGGGGGAGGTTGAGGCTTTGGGGAGGATGGTGGGGACTTTTGTGTGATTGAGGGGGGTTGAGGAGTTTGGGAGGGGCTTGAAGGGTTGGAGGGTTGAAGACTTGGAGTTGGGGGTATTCGGGGGAGAGAAAATATGGGACAGAGTTTGGAAGGTGGAGGTTGAGGAAGTGAGGACATTCTGTGGTGGAAATTGGGGGTATGGGGAGGGGATTGACGCCTAATCGTTGGGAGGGGGAGGGTGGAGACTTGTGGGTGGGAGGCGGAGGTTGAGGATTTGGGGTTCGGTAGGGAGGGGGGTGATAACTTGGGTGAGGGAGGAAAGGGGAGTCGAGGACTTTATATCACATTATCCATTGCATGGATGTTCCGCAAGTCCCTGCTCGTACCTTGGAAAGTTCTCTCCCTGAATTTACTCCTGCATGCTCTGTCGTTGTTAAATTGGGCAAGAGTGAAACCAGGTGCCTTTACCATTTCGTTCATACTGTTCCACCTTCCCTGCTGAGTACTTTGCAGTGGAGGTGTGCTGGTGTAAAATATCTTGCCGTTTTATTTCGAAATTATGCCGTTGCATCTCATAATTGTCAGAGTTTAGTTGATAATTCTTTTTTCGAATTCTTAATCACTGCAAAAATCGATCCCACCTTACCAAGGTAATTAATAATTTGGCAGCTTCAAAGATTTGGCACAAAAGTGTTGCCTTGCAACCGCCCAAGTCAATCTATATTAATATGCAATCCATTTTGTCAACTTTTTCTGGAATGGCATGCACTGGCTTTGAGCGGACTTCCGCAATTTCCCCATGGAAGAGCGCGCGCAGTAAAGGTCTGGTGGATATCACCAGCAGGATAATGGCTTTTCACTTGACTACCTCGTGCCAACTTCCGTACAAATAAATTTCGACTTGGAGTCCCCTAGCTTCTTCCTTGCTCTGGCAAGCCGAGAGGCTCAGGTGCAGGTCCAGACCTTGTTTTCTTGATTTGCAGCGAGTGCTTCCTTCCTTGCTCCCTCATTTCTATCGGAGTGGTCCGGATAATGCGCAGTCTCCTTCCTGCATTACACGATGACGGTTTCTATCATTTGAAATAACATGCTGTGTAAGCCTTTCTCTTCCAACAAGTCTCTTCCAACATGGATACCAGGATTTGTCCTTTATCCACGATTTTCTAGATGTTGGCTTGATCTCATTTATAGAGTTCATGAATGTTATTGTACTGGTTGGCAGACTCCTGATCAAATATCAACAGCGACTGGAATTTGTCAGCTCATGTAATCGGTCTCCGTTGATCAATTGTCAACATCTTCCACAATTTTGAATTGTTAGGCCTTTAATCCCAGCTTGAGGTTGAAGGCACAAGGTGTGACCATCAACTTGCTTTCCCAAAGCACAGGTTTTCCAAAGGTGGTCTTATTTGTACTTTGGCCTATTAAGTCTGCTTCATATTTGCAATACCTCAATTATCTCCTTCCTGTAAAATACAATTTTTACATTCCTGATGTCTTTCTTTTGCATCCAGCCAGGATGTCGATGTATCTGTCCCCTGCATTCAAACTCCGTGTTTTTCACAAGTGGTTTACATCTTTACTCACTTGGCCACCCTATTGATGAAGATTCTGAGGATATCTTTCAAGCTTTCTGGTGTCCCATCACGAAATAGGAGCAGTACCTGGCATTTTGGGAATAACTTATGTCCGCAATGGTCTTCTTTTTTCTTCTTTGGTAAACAAAATTGACGCTCGTGTAAGAGCTGACACATTGAACATGAAAACATGCACAGACACATAAAAATGCAATGAAGGCAGCGGGAGACAAGAGGGAGAGAGAGGGAAGCACACAAGCACAACAACAGAAGAGAACAGGGACGTCGGTAGATCTGTGGAAGGGGGAGGACTGGGGGAGGAAAGAGAGGTACACAGTATAAGGCAAACGAACACTTCTAGGAATTTCAGGAAAGAAGTTGGGGATTGAAAGAGGTGGATTTGGGGTGCTTTAACGGGGGTAGAAAAGATCAAGGTTTTGGATGGGGGAAGATAAGAGATGGTGGTGAACAGCTGTTTTAAAGACCTGGAGGGAGGAGTGGGATTGAAGGGAGTGAGGAAGATTGTTCCAGAGGCGGGAGAAAAGAGGGATGAAGGAGTGAAGGTGGGCAGAGAGTCTTAATTTTGGCAGTTTTACCAGAACAGGGTTGCTGGCAGATCTTGCGTGTCCTGCAGGAATATTTTGGGGACAGAGAACAGATAGAGCAGGAATCAGTAGAAGACAGAAAGACCACCAACCTGCCTGTGGTGAGTGAGTGAAAGGCCCTCAGAGTTAGCTTCATTGCAGGAGATTCCAATGATTCTGAAAGCTTTGGTTTCAACAGCGTGAAGCCGAGCTCGGTGTGAGGCAGGAGCACCGGCCCATAGGGGAGAACAGTATTCCATTGAGCTGCGGATGAAAGCCTTGTATGTGGTGAGGAGCTCAGAAGTGTCCTGAAAGGACTTTGCACCATGGAGGATGCCCAGTCAGCGACTGGCTTTGGAGACCAGCTTGGAAATGTGGTTTTCCCAGGAAAGATTATGGCAGATAGTGAGACCCAAAAGCTTGAGTAACAGAACTTCTTGAAGAGGATTGTTCAGAAAGTATATTGGGAGGGTTGTCCAGACGGACTTTTCAGAGAGACAAAGTGAGAGTGTGAGATTTGTCAGGATCGAAAGACATGTGCCACTTGTTTGACCAGTCTGTGATTTTGTCCAGGTCTGCAGAGAGTGAGGAGTCTGCAGAGAGTGAGGAGGCTGCAGACTGCCAATCTGAGGGATGAGGAATGGAGCGGCAGCGAGTGGAGTCATCAGCAAAGATAGAGAGAGGATTTTCCAGAGAGTCGGAGAGATCATTGATGAAGACCAGAAAAAGCACAGGGCTTAGAACACTACCTTGGGGAACTCCAACCTGAACAGGAAGGGGGGATGAGAGAATTCCGTTCAGGGCAATACATTGACTACGACCAGAGAGGAAGTCTGTAAGCCATGCGTGGAGATTTCCATGGATACCATAGGAGGAGAGTTTGGTGAGCAGAGCGGGGTGTCAGACCGTATCGAAGGCACGAAATTTGTTAAGGGAGACAGCTCTGATTTCGTGTTTGGCATTGAGGACCTCCATCCATTGTTGAGACAGCAGAGGCAGCCTGTCCAGAGTAGAATGACCTGGTCTGAATCCAAATTGATGATCAGAGATCAAGCCATTGGAGAAGAGGAAGGACTTGATGTCAGAAGCGGTGATGGATTTAATGACCTTGCTGATAATTGGGAGCAGGCTGACTTGCCTTGGAAACACATTCGATTATCATTACATAATTGAAGCATATCATCAAAATCTGGATTCTGATATGAGGATTGGATGCTGTAGACTAAATAATGTCCAAATCTGGAGTGAGATCTGACAAAATTTACTATATCTTGCGATTTTATAACTAAGCTTTTGTAATCTTTCCTCTTCTCCAATGGCTTGATCTCTGATCATCAATTTGGTTTCAGACCAGGTCATTCTACTCTGGACATGCTGCTTCTGCTGTCTCAACAATGGATGGAGGTCCTCAATGCCAAACAGGAAATCAGAGCTGTCTCCCTTGACATATCACGTGCCTTCGATACGGTCTGGCACCCAGCTCTGCTCACCAAACTCTCCTCCTATGGTATCCATGGAAATCTCCATGCATGGCTTGCGGACTTCCTCTCTGGTCGTAGTCAACGTGTGGCCCTGAATGGATTTCTCTCATCTCCCCTTCCCGTTCAGGCTGGAGTTCCCCAAGGCAGTGTGCTGGGCCCTGTGCTTTTTCTGGTCTTTATCAATGATCTCTCCGACTCTCTGGAAAATCCTCTGTATCTCTTTGCTGATGACTCCACTATCTGCCGCTCCATTCCTCTTCCCTCAGATCGGCAGTCTGCAGCCTCCTCACTCTCTGAAGACCTGGACAAAATCACAGACTGGTCAAACATGTGGAACATGTCTTTCAATCCTGACAAATCTCACACTCTTACTATGTCTCTCCGAAAAGATCGACTGGACAACCCTCCCATCTACTTTCTCAACAATCCTCTCCAAGAAGTTCTGTCGCTCAAGCTTTTGGGTCTCACCATCTGCCATGATCTTTCTTGGGAAAACCACATTTCCAAGCTGGCCTCCAAAGCCAGTCGCCGACTGGGCATCCTCCGTCGTGCGAAGTCCTTCCTAGGCACACCTGAGCTCCTCACCACATACAAGGCTTTCATCCGCAGCTCAATGGAATACTGTTCTCCCCTATGGGCTGGTGCTCCTGCCTCACACCTGGCTCGGCTTCACGCTGTTGAATCCAAAGCTTTCAGAATCATTGGAATCTCCCGCGATGAAGCTATCTCTGAGGGCCTTTCACTCACTCACCGCAGGCAGGTAGGTGGTCTTTCTGTCTTCTACCGACTCCTCTCCGGCCTTGCTCCCCCAGCTCTCTCTGTGCTCTGTCCCCCAAATATTCCTACAGGTCGCACAAGATCTGCCAGCCACCCTCTGATGGTTAAACTGCCGAAATCTCGGCTCTCTGCTCACCTTCACTCTTTCATTCCTCTTTTCTCCCGCCTCTGGAACAAACTCCCACACTCACTTCAATCACACTCCTCCCTCCAGGTCTTCAAAACAGCTGTTCACCACCATCTCTTATCTTCCCCCATCCAAAACCTTGATCTTTTCTACCCCCACTAATTCACCCCAGATCCACCTTGTTTGAAATTCCAACTTCTTTCCTGGAAGTCTTGGCAGTGTCCATATGTTTTATACCTCTCCCACCCCCCTCCCCCCCTTCCCATGCCTCCCCCCCAAAGCCCTCTCCCTCCCACAGTTCTCTCGATGTCTCCATGTCTCTCGGTCCCTGCTCTCAAATGTTGTGTTTGTGTCCTTCCCCCTCTTTCCCCATCTTGTCTACCGCTCCCGATGTTATTTGTTTTGTGTGTCTGTTTGTCTTTCTGTATGATTAATGTTCGCTCTTTCACGAGCCTCGATCTTGTATACAAAAAAAAAAAAAAAAAGTGTATATATACATTTATTTACGTGAGGCCGGAATTCTCGTTCTCGTGTTAGTTTTTCTTTATTTCACTTAATAATCGTTTTAACTTAATTCTTACTTCCATGGGAACTGCTCGGAGACGCGTTTTTTGATTGAAACGTTTTTAGCAAAGAACACTTTTTTCGTAGTTGGGACTGCTGTTACTGTTAGTCAATTCTGAAGTTGGAATTTTGAAGATCGGTTCGGATTAAGAGTTTGTGGAGCTCATCACATTGTGGTTTTTCACCGTGTGCAGGAATGAAATAAAGGGGTGGAGTTGGGGGGATGGGGGGGGGGGTGGGTGGTTGGGGGTAGGACCAATTGCAACTGCTAAAGCAGAAAGCATCTCAAAATGCAAAGTCAGTCCATGTCCGTTTGTATTCAGACATCTTCTTCTTCTTCTTCCGCTTCTTCTTTTGTATGCTCAAAATAACGAAAATAGTTTTTTAAAATACAAAATGAAAATTGATGATTTTATGCAGCCTTGACCTTTGAGCTTTAGATCTATAATAAAAAAAACACACCCACAGGGACACATACACACGGACACACACACACACACACACACACACACACACAAACACACAGGGACACACACACACATGGACACACACACACACACATGGGGACACACACACACACATGGGGACACACACACACACACACATGGGGACACACACACACACACACACACACACACACACACACACACACACACACACAGGGACACACACACACGCACGGGGACACACATACACACACACACACACACACACACATGGGGACACACACACACATACATACATACATACATACACACACACACACACACACACACACACACATACACACACACACATATACACAGACACACACACGGGGACACACACACACACACACACACACACACATATACACACACACACACACGGGGACACACAGACACACACACGGACACACACACACACACACACACAGGGACACACACACACACACACGGACACACACACACACACACACACACACACACACACACACACATACACCATTCAAAGACTTATGGGAAGTTACGAGGGGCGGCAATTTGACACCTTGCCCTGAGCGTCATTTTTCCTCGTTACGCCATTGCTCCATTGTACCTGGATCTGTTTTTAAAATTCCCTCTGCCTGATGGACCCAGATTGCGTATATCATATTCCCGTCAGGAAGCGACCCATTGTTACCCGGCAACGCCGTGTACGTGTACTTTTGCTATTATATATATATATAATTGTCTTACTGATGTCTTAAGGTGGAACAATTGTCCAACACTGAGGCCATAAAATGTGGTTGTCTCGTGGTTGTTTAACTTTAGAGCGACTTCTCTCACTTATGGTTAGCATTTCTCTCTGTCGCTCTCACTCTCTCTATCTGTCCATCCATATATCTATCTATCTATGCATATATATATATATCTCAGTCTATTTCTCTCTATCTCTCTCTTTTCTTCTTTTCTCTGATTGGATGACCTTCAGACACACCTAAGGTTATGGACCCACCGCTCTGAGAGGTGTTGCACCTGTAGTGTCAAAACCTCGCTGTACAATACCCATCTGATGATCCGGATGGTCATTGAATCAGACGATCGATGAAGTGAGGGAATTCTTCAGACGTCTCCCCCTCTCCCACCACTATCCCCGTCTCTATCTCTCCCACTCCTTGATTGGGTGACCTACAGACACGACTTCTGTTGTGAACCTGCCATTCAGAGAGATTCTGGGATTGAAGGGTCAAAACCCCGATGATGGAGGGTTCCCGTGTGATGCTCCAGGAGGCCATTGATTCAGGCAGCCAGTAATCTGAGAAGGAATTGTTCAGATCGTTCTTCCTCTTTCAAACTTCTTTTATTTTTCTCCTTTTTTTTTACCAAGTAGCAGAAAGAATTATCGGCTTGACATGCGAGTGAGCTGCTCTGAAGGCAATGCATTATTAATTTCCATGTAAAAAGTAATGGGTGTTTTCACTCATCCGTAATGGGCTTTTTCGCGCATTCGTTACTGCGAATTTTGGTCGCTCTGAGCTCCCTCCCGCCCGTACGGATTGAAGATTTACGTCCGTGCTTATTCATACGTGGTACCTGTGAACGCGCATCGTACGTAGTTAGCGTGCACCTTTGCTGCCTTGCTTTTTTGCACTGTCCAGGTCAGAGTAAGTAAAGAGAACCTTCTTCCCTGCGATTATGGTCTTTATTGTGGTCTCCAATGCCCCTCGTTACCTGCAAATTCTGATTCTCTGGAGTTACCACCATTGATGTTGCCCCTTAGGCAGATCCGCTCATCTCACGCCGTTATCCGGTGCGGAAAGTGAAGAGCTGTCAGAATGTTTTTCCAAAACCGGGCAGGAAGGAGACTGATGGCGTTTTTCAATTCCAGTGGGAAAAAATAAAATGGCGGCCGAGGGTGAAAGCCCGAGGTTCTGCAGACTCAGGTTCTCCATGACTGGAGATGCTCGAGACGATCATTGGGATACCTCGTAGCCCCACTGACGTCCGCTGACTATATTTATGGATCTGGCAAGCCAGATGGTTCCAGACCTGAATTAGGTCTTAGTAAAGCAAGGTGGTCAATCCGATGCTCAATCCGCACAGGAAATCAAGGATTCGATCATCATGGAAAATGTACCATGCCATGTTACACTAGGTAGGACAACCGGACAACACAGGCGTACGTGTACTGTATTTCACTCGTACGCAGAACCTTGTGAGCAGAGGTACCTTGGCTGGTCTAAAAATTCCAGAAGAATCTTTTTTGAAGAATAAGGGAAGAAGGAAGGGGAGCGCTGTTTAATGGCAGCTGTGAGCGGAATGTACTGTTACTGTGTGATTAAGGTTGTTTGGTTCATTGTTTAACGCCTCGTCCATCAATTGGAAACATCCCACTCTCCTATTTGGCTAAAGGAGAGGACAATCAAATACCGGTGTCAGTGTCGATCCACCACCCGCGAAATTACACCGCCATGGTCACCGCCCTGCGCTTATGGGAATTGGTCATCCAAATCAGGTAGAGAGAGAGAGTGTGTGTGTGTGTGTGTGTGTGTGTGTGTGTGTGTGTGTGTGTGTGTGTGTGTGCGTGCGTTTCTTTGTGTGTGTGTATGTGTGTATGTGTGTGTGTGTGTGTGTGTGTGTGTGTGCGCGCGCACGTGTAGATTTGTGTGTGTGTGTGCGTTTCTTTATGTGTGTGTGTGTGTGTGTGTGTGTGTGTGTGTGTGTGTGCGCGCGCGTTTCTTTATGTGTGTGTGCATGTGTGAGCGTTTCTTTATGTGTGTGTGTGTTTCTTTATGTATGTGTGTGTGTGTGTTTCTTTATGTGTGTGTGTGTGTGTGTGTGTGTGTGTGCATGTGTGTGAGCGTTTATTTGTGTGTGTGTGTGTGTGTGCAGTGTTTGTGTGTGCGTGTGAGCGTTTTTTTATGTGTGCGCACACACGCATGTGTGGATTTCTGTGTGTGTGTGTGTGTATGTGTGTGTGTGTGTGTGTGTGTGTGTGTGTGTGTGTGTGTGTGTGTGTGTGTGTGTGTGTGTGTGTGTGCGTGTGTGTGTGTGTCAAATTTCTGCTATATTTTCAAATGTAATATGCCTAAAAAGATGGCCCCGACGCATAAGGATATTTCAGTATAAAAATGTATGTGTTTGAATTTTGGAGACAGCGCATGTATCATTTCCACGTGCAACAATTGATATACTTGCAACTCTATCACACACACACACACACACACACACACACACACACACACAAAAACACCACATAAACACACACACACATACAAACACTGCCCACACACACTCACACACACACACACACACACACATACAAACACTGCCCACACACACTCACACACACACACACACACACACAAACACACATACTAACACTGCACACACACACACACACACTAACACTGCACACACACACACACACACACACACACACACACACACACACACACACACACACAAACTGCTCCATACATGCCCCTTTCCTCCCCTTCTTTTCCTCCTATCTCCCCCAAATAAACCCACTTCACAATCTCTTCTGAAAACCCACTCTCTTTTTTTCCTGTTTGAATCTCCGTTTTTCTATCATTATCCTTCCTTCTATCACTTTCCCCAATTTGTATTTTTTTCGAATTAGCGCCACCCCTCCCCATCCAGATTACATAGATGGCCTCGAAAACGTTAATCAACAAAAAAAACGTTATTCGTTTTGTAACTTGAAGACACCAGTCCTCTCTTTCTTGGCCACAGTGTTTTGGAGTGTTGTCCCAGTGGGTAACGGTGGAGGGGCAGGTGAGAGGGAAATGGACCACAGAAGTCATGAGAAACGAGGTGAAACAAGATCGAGGAAAGAGGCGCAAGGTTCCCCAGATACGGGTCTACGCTCCGAGTCATGTATTGCCGTGGGAGCGAAAAAGCCCATTTCATTCCTTTTGCATTGTCAGTTCCTGCTCATTGGCTCGACGTTTAATGGTTCCCAGGAAGCTGGAGGCAATACTTCTACTCCGCCTTGTGGTCGCACTTATGCTCAAAATGTCTCGCTCTAGTTTAGGACAGCAATCATTCGGACATGTTTTAATACATGGAAAAAGTGTAATCATTACAACTCAGCGTTCAATAACTCATTTAATTGTGAGGAGAAAACTAGTTGGTAAAAAGTTATCCTGATCTACTGATGAGCCCTAATAAGGGTGAAACGTGTCTGCAGATATGCTATTTTCTCTGCTTGTGGCATTTTAAACAGTGGCCCCATAAGGCTTGAATCACGCTGCAAGATGCCCCCTAGGGGTCGCAGGATAGCACAATGTGACTGTGACTCGAGGTGTTGCTTTAGGTTGGAGAATGGATTATAATTGGAATTATATATGTCCAATAACGACTCTCTCGCCCGCAATTGGAAACAACAACCAATCGGCTCTCGCCTGATAAAATATTCCCAGCTGCGGCTGGGACTTTATAATTAATAAGCCATCTGCTCTTCTTGCCCAAGTTGCATAAAGCCACCAAGAAAGGTTACAAAAGGTAAGGGCCATTTGCTGTTTCAAACCCTATCCAGGTTCTTCCACAGCTGCAGGCACTTATACATAGCACATGCATGAGAAGCTACACCCCCTTCTGTTTTACAACACTTCACTCTCACTAACAGCGGGTCACGTGAGCAAAGAAAATGGCACATCATGTGACCCCACAATGCCGTGACATGTGATCTTTCATAGGTACAATCTCGCAATTAGGGAATGGGTGTTACTGTTTATTGGTTTTACAGCAGTTTGATTCGAGAAATCACTGGGTTTTATTATTTATTGACAATGTAAAGTTGCAGGAAGTAGTAAATGTTTATCATAACCTTCCCTTCCAGCCTTTGCCTTTTTACTCCTTCCTACACTACAACATTTACTACTTGGGTCTTGATATTTACATGATAACTGCTGTTGGCATTGCATGTGGTACATGCATGGGAGCCTCGCTGATGCGTGGTTTCATTCTACGCTGTTGCTGATGACTCTCTCTCATGTTCTGAGACATGGCATTGTAATTGGTTGTTAAATGATGTAATCAGTGTGTTTCTTTTTGGATGATCCACCTGCTGGTGTCTCGGAAAGACCGTTTCAAATTTGCTCAGAATGTCTTGTGTCACCTCTAAAAACCTATGGGTGCATGAGTGGCACTTGCCGAACGATTTTTATTGCATGAGTTTGATGTTGCGTGACTAAATTGAGGCGATATCATTGAATATGAGAGGTAGCCTGGTTGATCAGAATAGGACTTCGTGAACAGAAGGAAAATACAGTAAAAAGATGAGAACAGCACTCGGTTGAGCGCATACCTCCCGCTATATCTTTTTTCTCTCAATAGTAATCAAGTGTTCTGCACATCCCTTGTGCCACTTGGAATGAAAGCTGGAGCACTCCTTAAACAAATACATTATCAATTCTAAATCCTCAGTTTTTATGATGTGGAGTGTAGATTGAGACCTTGCTGAGGGAGGGATGGGAAGTAGAGGATGGTTGAGAGGGGGAGAATGTAGAGGATGGTTGAGAGGGGGAGAATGTCAGCCTCATCATCATCATCATCATCATCATCATCATCATCATCATCATCATCATGTACCCTGCTTTATGCAGAGCGTCTGTGCTGCCCAATAAGTTACTAGGTTACAGCCCTGGCCATGTCACCACTTCGACTAAGGAAGTCGGGGCAGGAATTTGGAATTTTGCGTTGCTTCTGTCGATAGCTCGCTTACTGTTCGTGAAGAACACGGCGGAATATTTAACATCCGCTAACTAATGCTGGCAGATGGCACGCTCCGTTTCACGTCCATCTGAGGGACAGCACATATTTATGCCTCACCCTTCCTGCAGGACACCAGGATGGCAGTTTATAGCTGAGTCAGGATTCAAACCCTAGCTGGATGGCCCCAGAATCAAGTGTGCGTACCCCTAGCCTATCCTGCCAGCTCCCTGTCATCCTAGGAAGTATTAACGAGTGGGGTACCTCATGGATCACCAGTATGACTATTATTGTTAGTAATTTATATCAAGGATTTGAACAGAAAATTTAAGAGTAGATTTTCAAAATTAGCAGGTGATACCAAGCATGAAGGTAGGGTAGATCGCAAATAGTGGGGTGATCGGGTTCAGGAAAGGTTATAGGTAGAACATGCAGTTCAAAATTGGCAATTATAACGAATTGGATTGGCATGAATCATAGAAATGAGGACTACGTTGTGAAAGGGGCCATTATGGAGCCTTTAGTACAGCAGAAAGATCGTCGAGTTGTAGTGGATATGGAATGGTAGCAGTGAGTGCAGAGCCAAGCAGCAATAACGAAGGCAAATTGGATTTTAGGATACTTTCGCAGGTGGGGGGATGGTTTATGGATTGAAGGAGGTTGACGACATTGTACAGGAATTAAGTGAGGCCTCCCTCCATTGTTAGTGCAGGTGCGGTGGCCATATTTGAGGAAGAACATAGCTACCCTAGGAAAGGTTCGGTGCACCAGATTGATTCCAGGGCTAGATTGGTTAAGCGGATGACGGAGACCGAGGTTTTTTTATATTTCAAATCAACCAACCCGCTCTGCCCTCTCCTCCATCAATTACAAAAAATGAAATGGACTCACAAGTGGAGAGCCCTGCTTGGTATCACGTGTTCTGGGAGGAGCCTTAGCATGTGCGAGATGGGCTAAATGGCTGTATCGTGTGCTTTGTCACCTGTGTGGCAAAGTTGGGGTTCTTTTTTTGGGCGTGCCTTGTCACATTGGGTGTGCCAAGGACTAATTGTTTCGATTTTGGGGAAGATCCTCATTCAAGATTTTTTTATTTATTAATAAGTGATTCTTCACCATTGAGAGAGCGAGCCAAAAACGATATATAGAATGATATCTCAAAAAGTTGTGGATGGATTTTGTCAAAACTTGTTGGATGAGTTGTTTAGGTGAGAATAACAAGGCAATTTGAATTTGGTTCAGGTCCAGATGCAAATCCGGCCTATCAGTGGGATACAAAACGTAAACTGTTCAGCCTGGCGGGGAGTATGCGCTCTACCGAGTGCTCTGCCAGTGTTTGAAATGTTTATTGCTGTGAATATGTTCCCTGATTTGAATTTTATGAGCTTTAAATTAGGCAGATATGGGCAGGCTGATGCCAGGACAGCACCGCAGAAACAATGCATCAACATTTACAATCAAAATATGGCAAATGGCTCCGTTCTTGCAGAAATTAAGTCAGAGGTTCTATTTGAACTGGTTTTTTACAAGTTGAACATGACAACTGCTTCATCATTTATATCAGTACATGCTAAGATAGTCCACTCTCTCCTCTCCTCATTCCACCCTCTCCCCAACAACCCCCAACCCCTCTCATACCCCTCTGCGTTTCTGTGTAATTCCTGCTTCCATCCCATGCTCCATAAGTTGCATGGGTATTGATATTGACTCCCTTTGCTTCCTCATGTATAACAATGATTCTGGCACAACAAGCAAACAGTCATTTCGCTCAATAGTTTGTTGTAAATGGGCATCCTGCTTGTTGTTCCCACCTGAGCACTTGTATCATGATACTGTGACCTGATCGATATCCAAATCCCATATACTGCTTTATTAGCTTGTCTGGAATAGGATTTCCAGATTAGGTATTGTCACCGTGCACCGTCCGTCACCTATTTTGACTTTTCCGGCCAAACCGCTGGGCCGATGGGGCTGAAATTTGGCAGCAAGGTTCCGCTTCTGACTCGTAACGGGGATTTCAAATCTCGTTCCGGTCACTGACCGGAAGTGTGTCAAAATGGCGGACTTACTAAATTCTTTCAAAAATCTTTTTCTCGAGATCCACCAGTCAGACTGCTACCAAATTAAGGTTACAACATCAGGCCAGGGTAGGGATGTTAAATTGCTGAGGTCATGCTGATCACGTGACTGGAAGTCACAAAGCGATCACAGATATCTAGTTTTTCTTTTGATATCGTCTCTCATAATTTAATCAAAGATCTTCGAGAAAACTTGTACATTGTGAGATGAAAAACAATGACAAGACTTTTGGTATCTGCTTGCACTTAACAATGCAAAGCCTTATTGGGGTATATATAGATTAGAGTAGATCTCAGAATGAACGATATATATATATAATTATTATTATATATATATTTTTTTATTATTATTATTATTATTATTTATTTATTTATTTATTTATTAAAGTCGGTCTATATGTGAACTACCAGACTTGGTGGTGTAATAGTTCGAGTGTGCACTCTGAGTCTGGGAGGTCGGTGGTTCAAAACCCGGGCCAGTCATCCCAAAGACTTTAAAAATGATTCCCTGTTGGCGTCGACCATACGTACGACCCTGAATACACCCGATCTCATCTGACTCTCTGAAGCTAATAATGAATTATAAACACACATGGGAATGCAAGAATACCTGTAGAAAAATGGTGCTACCTTAAAGGACAATGGAAAACACTGGGAAGGCAATGGAAAACCACCCCTTGCCAAGAAGCCAATGCTCTGTGGTCCAGTACATCGTAAACGCTTAAAATCGTAAACTCCTGCCCCTTTTCAGTCCAACATCAGATCTGGCATCAGTTCATGAAATACTTGGGGCAAAAACCTCCCTGTTAACCACACAACGAGTGGGAATAATTATGGCCACGAAAATAGTAATAGTAGTAGTAATAGACAAGGTTATGAATAAAAAATAGGACCACTGGACCTGTAGCATATCTGGGCCCTGCCAAATATTGGAACCCAAATTTGTTAGCATCCTGATTGGTGGGTCTGGGGAAGAAGATTTGTGAAGGAATTTACTAAATTTGCCATTTTTATACACTTCTGGTCAGGTGATTGGCATGGCCTCCACAATTTAACATCAGGACCCTGTCCTTATCTAGTCTTCCCTGGTTACCCTTGGCGATCCCCCAGGACTTACCCTTGGCCCATGATCCAATGATGGCCATGTTTTTTACCTTGACCTTCATCGCTCTATGACCTTGACCTTCATCATTTGGGGATAGAATCTAAATTAAGAAAGTGTTCTCATCTACAATCGGTCCACAAAATTCAACATCATAAAAATTGGAGGATTGTTCAAGTTATTTTCAAAGGGGTGTTATTTTGTTAATTAGGTCACAATCCGAAAAACTTAGGTCATGGATGTTGATCAAATATCAGGTGCACAACAACAATGCAGGTACACTATCATGATGCAAATATATCTTGGAAGGACAATCGGTCTTTAGGAAAAACTGCAAAATTGCAAAAATAGTGATGACAAAAAAAACGTGTTTTTTTGCAGATTTTTGCAATTTTGCAGTTTTTTCTTTTTACAGAAAAAACGTTTTTTTTCAATTTGACCTTGACCTTGAACCCAGATGGGATATAATGTAAATTAAGCATAAAATTCTACTTGCTCTAGGCTATCTAGCACAATTTTGTTCCGATCACCCAAACCCTATACTAGCCTAGTTATAGTGAAAATGCTAAAATGACTAATTAGGTCATGACCTTAAAAATTAGGTCAAGTTCTAAAATACTATGTCAACCCCACATACTTTTTATTCGCATTATTGATGCAAAATTTAATTCTGAAAGTCTCAGCCGGATCCCAGATACAACTCAGAAATTGATACAACTCAGAAATTGGAAGTGCAGGAAGGAAATTTATATATATATATATCATCACCAATCAATTTGTATGATGATAATTGAAGTCAGTCTTGGAACCTTACTAAATTGAGGTAATATCATTGAATATGAAAGGTGGCCTTGTTGATCAGAATAGGACTTCGTGGAAAGAAGGAAAATACAGTAAAAATATGCGAACAGCACTCAGTAGAGCACATACCTCCGCCAGGTTGAACAGTTTAGGATCTGTATCCACTGATAGGCCGGATCTGCATCTGGACCTGAACCAAAATCGAATCAGCTTGTTCTTGTCACCTAACTAACTCATCCACCAATTTTTGTCATAATCCGTCCACAACCTCTTGAGAGATCATGCTATGTACTGTATATTTTTTGGCCCTATCTCTCAATGGTGAAGAATCACTTAAACTTTCTCGCATCCGGATCCGCATTTTCACCAAAATCTAACCATTTCGTCCTTGTCACACACCCAACGTGTCCGCCAAGTTTCGTTCGAATCTATCCACAACTTTTTGAGATATCCTGCTCACAGGCAGACAAACAGGGGTGAAAACATAATCGGTGGCGGAGGTAAAATGCCAGTTCGATGAAGCATGGCTTTCGAACCATGCAATGATGCTGTCAGGTCCAGTGTAACTCAGTTGGACACCTTTGAATCTCACTTCTAAAGGTGATGTGGGTCAGCAAAAGATCAGTCCAGTGAAAGAGAATGAAAAAGGCGAGAGAGATCATGTAACAGGGTTTTTGACACAAAGACAGAATGTAAGCACTCAGCTTTGCCTTGCACATTGCCCACCGAGAGCAGACCCTGGAGACAGACTTCACAAAATGCCAACAGATATTGTACATGTTGGAATACCAGTTCCTTCCAAAATAAATAAATAATCTGTGGGATATTTTTGACTAATTTCACTGCAGGTAGTCTCGCAATCCTCATGTGTGTTTATAATACTTAGCCTCAGAGTTCAGGTGAGATCGGGCGTATTCAGGGTCGAGTTTTCAGAGCCAACAGGTAGATTGCTGTGAAACTCCATAATAATTCACCATCGGAAGAGGTGCCAATGTGAAAACCTAAATTCCGTGATAAAAAAACTACAGTTTGCTGGTTAATCCACGTTGAAAATTTCCCCTATCCTGTTCATTTTCCCTATTGCTTACAAGCTTTCCTTTGGAGGAGACTTTTCAAGCTCCCAGTCCCGTCTGAAATCATGAAAAAAAATCGCCTGCATCTTTTACCAGAGTATTTGCATGAATTGCATGGAAATACGCAAGTTGGTTTTTAATTGCATGAAAGTTGGTGGAAAGAAAGCGAAATACAAGGAAAAGCCGGTAGCAATTTTGCCTTTCGAGCTCGCGTCATATTTCTGCTTCAACAAGAAAACACAATAACATCTACCGCAACAGAGAACATGAGAACTGAGGAACATAAATAAGGGCCAACTATTTATTACCTACACACCATCTGGAGGAGGGTGTAGAGGTAGAGACATGAATAAAATTTAAACTGAGAAAAAAAGGGAATGAAAGCGAGGCAGGAAAGAAAAGGGAGTGTAGGGTTTGGGGACCATGCAATTTTCAAATTGATGTAATCTGACCCAGAATGCATTGCACGTATGTGAAGAAACCCCGGGAGATGGCGATGTGCTGGGCACCATAAAATATATCATATGTGCCATATAAGGACTGTTACCTAAAATGGCTCACAAAGCTTCTCAAATAAGCCAAAAATGCTCGGAAAATGTATCTGCAAGAAATGTGTGTGTGCCTCTGTAAAACTAAAGAGTTGAACTCACCCAAAAAGCTGAAAGCTTGCAGCTTCCCAAACTGCAAACTCTGGAGGATGTGGCCCGAACACCAGAAGTGCAAGGCCTGTAGGTTCATAGATGGGCGTTCTACTCAAATGTTTGACCATCGCTGCCAGTGAGTGGATTTTGAACCTTGCGGGATTACCTCGAGTGATCATGGCAGACTTGGTGATTTATTTAATGGGTATCTTCAATCGGAAAGATGATGTTGTCATTACCAACATTCAGGTAGACTTCCCATAGGAAGGCACCATATCTAGTTTAGTTGCTTCTTCACACCAATGAGGTAATATCTGGGGATTGTCGATGTACAGGTAAGTATAAAATGATGATATTTACTATTAATCACGTTTGGAAGGAGGGACTGGGAGCCGTATGAGCTGTGTGCGCTATTATAAATGTATTTTTGGTTGGTTCTGGGGCCACAAGAGAAATTGTACCAAATTTTTGCATCTATTAGTGAAAGGAGAAGTGTCTATCAGTGTGTGAATGTGTTAGTATATCCACTGCTGCCGCTAGATTGTTACCTCTGCTACCGAAGGTGGACGGAGATTATGTGTTTTCACCCTTGTCTGTGTGTTTGTTTGTCTGTCTGTCTGACTGTGAGCAGGATATCTCAAAAAGCTATTGACGGATTCGGACGAAACTTGGTGGACAGGTTGGGTGCGCAGTCATGACAAATTAATTTTATTTTGGTCTAGATCAGTATCTGTATACTGAAATTTTAAAGTGATTCTTCATCATTGAGACATAGGGCCAAATATGACATTCAAACGATATCTCAATAAGTTATTGACGGGTTTAGACAAAACTTGGGAACAGGTTGGGTGTGTGACAAGGACGATTCGATTTGATCTCGGTGAGGATCGGAATCTGAATCCGGACAATATCATTTAAAAAAATTTTTGAGTGATTCTTCACCACTGAGATATGGGGCCAAAAACGATATATAGCATGATATTCCAAAAAGTTGTGGATGGATTATAACAAAACTTGGTGGATGGGTTGGCGAGGTGACAAGAACAAACCAATTAGATTTTGGTTCAGGTCCGGACTTTAGTTTTGGGAATATAAAGGGCATGCCTTCAAAGAGCAGTTTGTAGTTTGGATAATCGATTTTTAAAAATTGATAACCACATAGGAAAACACAACCAACTCAAGGTTTCGAAAAAGACGACAAAGGTCAGAAAGTCAAGTGTTTCAGGCAAATAGTGGCCTTTGGGTTCCTTGTTCTGATGGGTAATTGTAGGCCTTTGTCATTCCACCTCTCTGGGATTGTATTTATGGCCATTCGTTTCACAACCAAGATTATCTCCACGTGACAACTAATGCTCTTCTTTAACAAATAAAATTGCATTTCTTTCACAGTCCAACAATGAATAACTACATTATCGGGTGAGGTTTGTAAAAGGATATTAACTTTCCGATGGATGGGCCTGAGCTGAGCAATGTATTTCGTTCAACTGCCAAGTTAGACACTGTCTGGCCACCTGACAATTGTATCAAACATCTTGGTACAATTAAAAGTGATAAACAGTGGAAGAAAAGGTGAATGAGAGTTGGATGAATGAATCAGAAAAAGGTAATGAGTTTATCATTTGATAATAAACAGCTTCTTCTTCTTTTTCTTTTGAATGCAGCATGAGGGGACATTATGTGGGGACATTAGCTTCATTGGCTGAGGGCACGGCTATGCCACGATGAAACCCTGTAGATTTTAGCAGGAATTTGTAATTTGATCATGGTGCCAGCGATCACTCGCCTACACTTCGTGAAGCACACCATGGGATGGTTAGCGTCCACCAACTAATAAAGGCAGACAAGACATTGCTGAATCATCCCACCTGTGAAACACCAGGATGACAGTTTATAGCTGGGTCGAGATTCAAACCCAGCATGGACAGCTTGGAGGCGAGTGAGCGTTCCTCGAGGTCATCTTGTCAGCCCATAATAGTAATAACTGGCAGGGGTACCCGACGCTGCCGGCTGGGTGAGCTTTTCCCCGAAAGTGGTTTCAGGATATGGTGGGCATTTAAAAGCTATGGAGTTATTATCCTCATGGTGGTTACCATTTGTCTGCTGGATGGCGGCAGCACTGCTTGACCCCACATCCCAATGTACACTTTATAGCGGCCTTTGATGACCTCAAGATGGATGTCAAGGCCAACGTGTGGTACTTTAAAACCTTGTCCAGGTTCTCAAACGGCGTTGTTGGAAATGACGTTTTGTAGGAAACGACGATGTTCGAAACAACGCTGTAGGAAACGACTTTTTGGAAACGACATTGCAGGAAATGATGTCGAAGGAAATGACGTCGAAGGAGACGACGTTGTTGGAAATGACGTTGTAGGAAACAACGATGTTGGAAATAACGTTTTGTAAACGACGATGTTGAAAATGACGATGTTGAAAATGACGTTTTTGGAAACGACGTTGTAGGAAACGACGATGTTGAAAATTACGTTTTTGGAAATGATGATGTTGAAAATGACGATGTTGAAAATGACGTTTTTGGAAACGACGTTGTAGGAAACAATGATGTTGTCGGAAACGACGATGTTGTCGGAAACGACGTTAAAGGAAACCATGTTGGAAACAACGTTGTTGGTAATGACGTTGCTGGTAACGACCTTGTTGGAAACTCTTTTCCCCATTTAAATTAACGTAAATAGCATTAAATTTGTCCTAAGTTGAAAGTTTATTTGCACTAAAAACACCTTTACCCTAATCCGCAGGCGTGGGTCTAATGGACACGGTACGTTTTTTATTTTTGCTATAATTTGTTTATAAAAACGTTTTTTGGCATGACCCTCCATGAATGCTTCTACAATTTGGTGATAAACATTTATTCACTGTTTATTCAAAAAGAAATTATTTTAGTTCCGAGAAAAGTTCTGACAAATTAAAATTTTCCTAAAAATGCAGTCCTTCGTGCAAGACCCGAGTTATTTTTTGCCTTTCTTTTGTTTTCAAAGTACCTAATTTGCATGTGAGCTGTGCTATGGAAAGTTACCAAACTTATTCACTCGGGTATGAGTCACCTCTGACGTAATTTCCGGTCATGTGTTTGTTTTTTTTCATTCCTTTTTCCTTCCTGCCTTACGTTTTCCTTTGCCGTTTACGTGAGTTGTGTTTTTGGATCATTCACAACTTCTCGTAGGCCTTTCCCGTGTCGGATTATTGATTATTGATTTATCGGATTATTGATTCAATTCCTTTTGTCGAGGTGAGCTTATTTGACACCATTTTACGATTTTTACTTTTTATTGAATTTGCATTGGTTCTTTGACGATCTCCCAGACCCAGACCTGCATTAGTGTAAAATTTCGCAAAGTCCTTCAGTATGATTTCAAAATAAAACAATTATAGCCGGCAAAGCCTGTTGTGAATGAACGCGTACGTATTATGTTGAAAAGCCAGATTTTGCTGAATCCTTTGAGAATTTCGAAGCTTTGACGCACCAAATCGCTCCATGGAGGCCGCCATCTTGCGGATGCGGAAGTATGCATAAAAATTGTGGAAAAGTTCAATAGGAATTTGTTTCACCCGTCTTTTTTTTGATTCACAATCTTATGCACCTCTAATTTGTAATTAAAATACTTTAAGACCAACCTCGTTCCCCGGGCCCGCATGGGCCCTGGTTATCTTCAACGAAAATCGTCACCAAACACCGGAACCAATGAGATTCGAGCATTTGAAAAAATATTTCAAAAACCAAATCGCTCCATGGAGGCCGCCATCTTGCGGATGCGGAAGTATGCATAAAAAATTGAGAAAAAGTTCAGTAGGAGTTTGTTTCACCCGTATTTTTTGATTCACAATCTTATGCACCTCTAATTTGTAATTAAAAGACTTTAAGACCAACCTCGTTCCCCGGGCCCGCACGGGCCCTGGTTATCTTCAACGAAAATCGTCACCAAACACCGGAACCAATGAGATTCGAGCATTTGAAAAAAAAAATCAAAAAAAGCTTATTACCGGTACCACGTTTCGGAGGCTGAAAACGGCGTCAAATATTCTAAAATCGACGAAGAATTATTTTTTAGAAATCTCGTGGCCGTAGGGGATAGTTTTTCACGACCGGAAATATCTGAAGTTGAGCCAACTGCGGGACTTCATTTACATACGTCATTGAGTTATAAATGTGAGTGAGATTTTTATAGTGTACTCCAACCTCTTACAATCGAACAAATAAAATTTTGTTTACCTCGACCTTTCAATCAACAACACGTGGTACGTGCATCTGTTTACTTTCCTGTAGTGTACAAAAATGTCCCTCCCATATAAATGATAATGAGGGCTGGGCTGTGGTGGATGACCAATCACAAAGCAGCGTTTTCAAAATGCCATGCACATCAGCCAATCTGATCGAAGGGTTAACTGACCAATGGTGAGCCATAATGGTAATGTTAATGGTGATTTGGTAATGTTAATGGAATTATTTTGGTGATTTTACTCCAATCAGCAGTGATCACGTGTCAGTGTTCAGCCTCTTCCCTCCGTGTGTCATTACTGCTCTTACACAGTAACGGACTATAAGCCTGTGGTAAGGCTATACCACGTGATATGCAGTCAAACTTACCTCTGACATAACAAAAAAATGAA
This sequence comes from Myxine glutinosa, assembly GCF_964187855.1. Classification (NCBI taxonomy): domain Eukaryota; kingdom Metazoa; phylum Chordata; class Myxini; order Myxiniformes; family Myxinidae; genus Myxine; species Myxine glutinosa. Next base: position 118,132,884 of record NC_136270.1, read on the forward strand.
AGGGGAAATGTCTTGAGTCAATAGGTATTCAACCCTTTTGCTACACCCAATACCCCATAATGACAAAGAGAAAACAGGATTTTATAAAGTTTTGCAAATTTATTAAAAAGAAAAAACTGAAATATCAAATTGACATAAGTATTCATCCCCTTTGCTATGACCCTTTAAATTTAGCTCAGGTGCCTCCCATTTCTCTTGGTCATCTTTGAGATGTTTCTACACCTTGATTGGAGTCCACCTGTGGCTATTTCAATTGAGGTTGTAATTATTTAGCAAGAAACTTAGAAAGACTTAAATAAAGAAACCACCTTTCTATATAAGGTCCCACAGTTGACGGTGCATTTCGGAGCAGAAACTCAACCATGAATTCCAAGGAACTATCCATAGAACTCCGAGATATAATTGTGTGGAGGCCTACATCTGGGAAATGGAATAAAACAATTTCTAGAGTGTTGAAAGTTCCCAAGAGCACAGTGAGCTCCATCATAAGGAAATGGAAAAATTATGGAGCTACCCAGACTCTTGCTCGAGCGGGCCGTCAGACCAAACTGAACAACCGGGAAAGAAGGACCTTGGACAGGGAGGTGACCAGGAACCCAATGACCACTCTGAGAGAACCAGAGACTACAACTACAGAGATAAATAGTCTGGATTGTAAAGTGGAGCTACCCAGACTCTTGCTAGAGCGGGCCGTCCGACCAAACTGAACAACCGGGCAAGAAGGACCTTGGTCAGGGAGGTGACCAGGAACCCAATGACCACTCTGACAGAACCAGAGACTACAACTACAGAGATAAATAGTCTGGATTGTAAAGACAATGAGAGTGACCAAGAGAGGTGTCATTTTAACTGACTTCCTGTTCTCTAGATTTATGTTCTCTGGCATGTTGAGCACCCAGGTGGACCTATCGACCCTTTTCCACCCCATGCTGAATACGATTTCTGATATGATTGTGAAAAGTACTCAGTGCGCACCATATGCTTAGACAGTGAGAGTTTTATGATAAATAAATATATTGGCTTGAAATTTCATTGAAAATGGTGGACTATATTTGCATATGCTGAACCACAACGAGATGCTTCAAATGACAACACACACAGCAAGACTTGGCTTTAATGAAACTCATGTTATTTTTATTTTGCTTACATCTAACACGTCTCAATGGAAAGATCACTAAACGAGCTTGAGTATATAAATACCACTTAAAAAAACAACAACCAGATGGATGGAAGACCTCTTCCCAATCCCTGTTGTCTCTCAAAATCACGAATTTCCAAGAGTCCTCGGCCTACATCAGGCGAAATATGGATTCGGACTTTGAATATATGAGCTACTTTTGGGGAGGGGGGTTTGAGCACTTTCAGTGGAAGGGGTTGGGGGTTTGAGGAGTTGTGGTAGTGGCTTGGGGGGGGGGGGGCGGTGGGGGGAGGCTTGTTGGCATGAAGTGGAGAGGGGATTTTTGCCTTCGAGATGGGATGGGAAATATAGGTTGGGGGAGGTGGAGGAGGGTGGTGGGAGTGAGGGAAGATGGGAAATAGTTGGTAGGGGGAGGTTGAGGCTTTGGGGAGGAAGGGGTTGAGTAGTTGTCAGAATTGTAGGTGTAAGTTTACTCAGTAAGAATGTAATTGGCCGTGTGTGTGTGTGTGTGTGTGTGTGTGTGTGTGTGTGTGTGTGTGTGTGTGTGTGTGTGTGTGTGTGTGTGTGTGTGTGTGTGTGTGTGTGTCAGTCACTGTAGAGAGGTGGTAATGTGCTCGGTTAACATTCCTACAGGTAATATGCTAGTTTGCCGATCAAATCTAATTGATGACTCAGTCAGGTGTTCATCATCATTAACATCCACACATCCATAAACACATCCATAAAGTGTTCCTCTCTACGCATCCATAAAGCTAAAAGCCCACTTTTCATACTGCGAAATAGTATAAACAGATATATCAGGATTAACTGTTAGCTTAAAACAAAATGGCTAGAATTTCAGTCGAAGATCGTTATATAATTGTTTCTGCACGAAGAAGCAAAAACGGAGTGAAATAATAGCTCACATCACTCGATTTTCAAGGTGTGCCATCCGAAGCGCAATCGACAAGGTACAGACAGAAACATCATCTGTAATTGACAAACGCAGGACCGGGCGACCCAAAAAGCTATCTAACGAGGATGACATCCATAGGGATTAAAAATAGACCCTCTTTGGATTGACAGCATAACTGACAGAACAAATGAACTACAAACGTCACTTTTTAAAAGAGTTTAAGGATGAACGCTTTAAAGGGGTAAAGTAAAGCGAGGGAGGCATAAAGCGACTTTCAGTCCACACTGTACCATACATTTCCAGCAATTTGCCCAACACTTGCGAAGATATGAAACCCCAAACCTGTGTTGTCCAAGTGTTTTTTTTGTTTGTTTTTTACTCCATGTGTTTTATACCTCTCCCACCCATCCCCCCTACACACCCCTCCTCCCCCCCAAGCCCTCTCCCTCCCACAGATCTCCCGATGTCCCTGCTCTCATATTGTTGTACTTGTGCGCTTCCCCCTCTTCCCATCTGGTCTCCCGCTCCTTTTATTTTGTCTCGTGTGTCCGTTTGTTTTTTTTGTCATTAATGTTAGCTCTTACACGAGCCTCGATGTTGTATACCAAAAAAAAACAAAAAAAAAAAACAACTTGAATTGAACATCCTCCATGCTTAAGGGTGTAGTACTGGTGAAAAATTGAGAAAACTACATAGGTACCTTTGAGAGGCCTTTACACAAAAACAAAGTCAAGTTAATATCTAATTTTCAGTTTTTCTTGAAAGATATAATCTTGGCTTTAACTCAGACCAGTTTCAACGCTTCTTTGTCATATTACATGCATATAATTTGCATAAATTAGACCGTCAATAAAAAACAAGGAAAAACAAAGAACACATTTCTACTTCTATCTTCTATGTCACCTATCATTCTTTTCACACAAAACTTGGTACATGTATTATACATGTGTTACTCTACTACCTGATGAGAGGATTTTGTGAAATTATGTCAAATGTTCACTAATTAGCTAATTATGCCAATTACCAGATAAAACTTGGTTGTCCTTCAATAAATCCACAATGGCTACTCCTATAAACAAAAGCCTTCATCATTTTAAAGGAAGTGATATTCTGAATATCCTGTCCTAATTTCAGCCCAAAGGAATGATGCAAATTTAAAGTTATAACAAATTTCATGCAAAATATTATATTTCTTGTAAATTGCGTGTAAAGATAACAATATTTAGGGGTACTTCTATGACCTCGAATGGCATGATTCTTGTTTATAAGACTATAGGGAAACTGTTCAGCTAACAAAAAAAAAAATCAAAAAAAATCACCTGTTCACCAGTACTACACCCTTAATATCCAGGTTTTATCAGGCTGTACGTACAATAATTAATAAGTCATTGTATCTGTATCGCTCCATCATTCTCCTCTCACCACTGAATTCACCACCACACGACTGAAGGTGCAATAAGTTTAACGGGGGTAAAGCGACTTTCAGGCCACCTGGAATATTGACGGCAGCAAGGTATAAAACATCTGATAATCCACCATGATATCCCCTGTGGTGCAAGACTTGATATTATATTAAGATCATGTGATCACAAACACTCAGCTGATGTAATTAGAACTTATTGACAAAAGAAGGAGGAAGCTGGAGTCCTTCAATTCATGGAATGTTCCCCCCAAAGTCTAGATATCAACATCACTAATGCTGTATGAGTATATGGTCAAAGAAAAAATGGACAAAGGAATCCCAGAAACTTCGATGATCTTTTGAAGACCACCCCCCCCCCCTCCCCTTCCCACGCCTCCTGCCCCCAAGCCCTCTCCCTCCCACACTTCTCCCTGCTCTCAAATGTTGTGGTTGTGTGCTTCCCCTTCTCTCCCCATCTTGTCTTCCGCTCCCTCTTTTTGTGTATTTTGTTTGTATGGTTGATTTGTTTGTGAAATAAATGTTAGCTCTTTCACGAGCCTCGATTCAGTATACAAAAAAAAAAAAGAAGAAAAAAAAAAGAAGATCTTGGAAGAAGAATGGAACACCATTCCACAAGAGTTTATAACAAAATTATTTGAGTGTCCCGAGGAGAATTTTGATGGTTTTGAAGGAAAAGGATGGACATGATCACTATTGGATTACATCAAGGTGTATTGTGTATAGTTTTCACCCCTCAGCCCAAATTGAGCTAAGGGGTATTGTGTCACGGGCGTCGTCGGGGCGTCCGTCAACTTTTGGTTTCCGTCAATTTCAAGGAGAACAGCTTGTCCGATTAAATCCATTTTTGCAGTAAGTGTTGGGGTTGAGTAGAGGAAGGTTCCTTTCGAAAATGGGCGCGCTGCGATTTTCAATATGGCCGCCATGGCAGCCATCCGGGTGTCCGTCAACTTTTGGTTTCCGTCAATTTCGAGCAGAACGGCTTGTCCGATTAAATCCATTTTTTCAGTGTGTGTTGGGGTTGAGTAGAGGAAGGTTCCTTTCGAAAATAGGCGCGCTGCCATTTTCAATATGGCCGCCACGGTAGCCATCTTGAAATTGGTTTCCGTCAATTTCAAGCAGAACGGCTTGTCCGATTAAATCCATGTTTGCAGTGTGTGTTGGGGTTGAGTAGAGGAAGGTTCCTTTCGAAAATGGGTGCGCTGCGATTTTCAATATGGCCGCCACGGCAGCCATCTTGAAATTGGTTTCCACCATGCATGGGCTGAGGGGTTACGCCCGCTTTGCGGTGCTATTTATTTTTATTTATGACGAAGCCCATAGAGCAATGCCGTCTGGAACAGCGCTTGTCTGTCCGTATGTATGTATGTATGTATGTATGTATGTATGTATGTATGTATGGATGTCCCTCCCTTCCGTCGGCATTTTACCGGTTCAGTCTCTTTAACATTCGTTTTCTTTGCAACCGTTCATCCAATTGACAGGAAATTTTCACCAAAGGAGTGCCCCCTCCTTTCGTTTATTTTTAATGACAATTATGATGTCATGTCACGTGGTACTGGTGCCGTCTTGGGGAAAAACCGAAAAGATTTGCATCTTTATATCTCCGAAACCGTGGAAAAGTGGAAAAAAATTTAAACATGGCTGAATGTAATGTACTCCCCACGGGTATGTTAATAATGATGTCAGAGGTGCCTTCATCATGACGTCATCAATTGACAAGTAGAACGCTTGATCCAATCAGTATGAAATTGATGTATTGTATTGATGTCCCTCACAAAGGTCCATCATTCAGAGCTGAGGATCTTGTCATGACAGGGGGACAGCAGATCCCCCACTAAGCAGATACAAGTCGGCTTCGCCATTGTTAGACGATTTTCTTTTTCCTTATGCATCAGAGTCGGAAAATGCTAAATGTCTCAGACTTCACACACACGGTGTCTCAATAAAATGTCTACAGACTTTAACATTCCAGACAAATTGATGAAATAGCAGAGAGAGAAAAGGGCTATGCAGTTCCTACTACCCAAATGAGTAACAAACTGTCATAACACGTGATGCAATGATTGCACGTCATCAGTCAGCTCTCACCTATAATAGTCAGGGCCCTTAGGGATATTTTGGTTCAAATTCTTCCAAAAGCATCAAATTTGGCGCAGATGTTGCCCATGCCATACTCTTTCGATTTTTGATGGGCGCCAAGGGCGGTATGATCCGGGGACCATACCGGTCCATTCCGCCATGTCACCTGACCTATGACGTCATAATTAGGATATGCATCCAATCACATGGCATACTATAAGTGGTCAAAGTTCAAAATGAATCGATCGAAAAATGAAGGCAGGGATCCATTTTTAAGGTTTTCATAAAATCCAATATGGCCGCCAGGTCACATGACCTATGACGTCATATTTATGACATGTATACAATCATGTATACATGAACCCGGATCATGATCGCACAAAAATTAAACACAAGGATATGGCATACAGTTCATAAAACATCAAAATCCGTACCTTTGTAATTAGACTGATGAACTGCATATGCCTGAAAATTAGGAAATAGACATGTAAATATTTCCTCTAATTGTCAAAAATAAGGTCAGAGTTCGATTACCCAACCCAGAAACATAAAATGGTGAACCTCGCGTAAATCTTGACAAAAAACTCAAAAACCGACATGTTTGACTCAAAAATGCCCTTGAGGGTTGACCTTGACCTCGAATCATCAAAATAACATCATAATTGGATTCCTCGACCTCGAAAACCCCTGAAAAGTGGTATCATACATGATTCCAACCCTTTTGGTTATTTAACTGATTTTCCTCTAATCCGGGTGGCGGCCATTTAGTATTTCGCCAATATGGGGCCCCCGGGGGGGGGGGGGGCGCCCGTCTTGGCGCCCGTCAAAAATCGAAAGAGTATGGCATGGGCAACATCTGGGCCAAATTTGGTGCTTTTGTAAGAATTTGAACCAAACGGCCCCAAAATATCCCGAAGGGCCCTGACTATAAGGTAGAGGACGAAAAGATAGCAGTATAGTTTTCGGTGAATAAAATCTGCATACATTTTCTTGGAATGAGATGCCCTGTATATATTTATGATTTGTTCTCGGGGAAATATGGCGGAAAGCTTTGAGCGCGGTTCAGCCGCACGCGTCTCTACGAATGTCCGGCCCGAGCATCGTGGGCAAAATGATGCCCGTTTGAAGTCCACAAACCCTTGTACAATGTGTACCCACAATTCGATTTCCAAATGCCTCCAGGCCAAGCCCATTGCGCGGTGCCCATGTTCCCGGGTTGATGACCCTCGCGAGAAAACCGGTGCTCCGCACAATGCGGAACGCGGCGTCACGCATACATATTTTAAGAGACCGCGGCTCTAAGATGGAAGTAGCTTGCGAGAAGGAATTGCTTGCAAGCTCTGGTTGACACTCGTCCGAATGCGCCCGGCGCGGAAACGAATGGAGCTCATTATAGCGAGCCGGCGGTCGACTCGGGAAGGCAGGACTTTTTGGGGGTAACTGGAAAAAAAAATGAAGGCGGTTTTAGCGGAATGATCGCGCCGTGACTTGGCGGCCCTGATTAGGCGAGATGTCGCCGTAAATCATGCGCCACTTGGTGCTCCGAGAGGCAGAGACGTGCGCCCAGACGGTTCTGAAAGATAAGTCCGTCGGTCGGGGCTCATCTTGTCATCCCGCTTCCCGCTGCTGATCCGGCGATGCTCGTGAGGAGCCTAGAACGGATGATCCTCGCTCGGCCTAAGGGATGACCGCAGCCTTTGCCTTGTGATGCTCGCTGCATGAGCTGATCGGCTCCGCGCGTAATCGAACCCTGGAATTGAGCACAACCCGCACTGCAATCACTTGGTCATTCACTTGGCCCACTTTGATCATTCGATTCCACCATTATAAACAAACACGTGGGTTACACCATTGTAACACACACACACAAACAAGGTTTCACCATTGTAACACACACACACAAGGTTTCACCATTGTAACACACACACACAAGGTTTCACCATTGTAACACACACACAAGGTTTCACCATTGCCACACACACACAAGGTTTCACCATTGCCACACACACACACAAGGTTTCACCATTGCCACACACACACAAGGTTTCACCATTGCCACACACACACACAAGGTTTCACCATTGCCACACACACACAAGGTTTCACCATTGCCACACACACACAAGGTTTCACCATTGCCACACACACACAAGGTTTCACCATTGCCACACACACACACAAGGTTTCACCATTGCCACACACACACACACACACACACACACACACACACACACACACACACACACACACACACACAAGGTTTCACCATTGTAACACATACACAAGGTTCCACCATTGTAACACACACACAAGGTTTCACCATTGTAACACACACACACACACACACACACACACACACAAGGTTTCACCATTGTCACACACACACACACACACACACACACACACACACACACACACACACACACACACAAGGTTTCACCATTGTAACACATACACAAGGTTCCACCATTGTAACACACACACATACACAAGGTTCCACCATTTTAACACACACACACACACACACACACACACACACACACACACACACACACACACACACACACACACACACACACACACACACACACATCTCTAAGATATCTAGCCTGGGTTTAAATATCTTCACACATCCAAAAAACTCTCACCTTGGTGTTTCAGACGCGATGTGTGCGCCATCCCTCGGATGGATGTTAAACTGGGCATCTCAACCACCAGCATTCCTTGGTGGACGTTAAACATCCCACGGTGTAATTCACCAAGAGGAGGCGAATTCCAAAATTCCTGCCCAAACGAACTGGGGCACAGCATCGGCAGCACAGCCGCACTCCCAGCAATGATGCAACCAGCAGTCACAGACCTCACACGAAATGAACGAAAGATCTTTCTCTCAGTCTTTCTAACTACTTAACTAAACCTGTTACCAATCTATTACGTATTACACTATTACACCTGTCTATATCTACACATCTCTGTCCCTGTCCCACTCTCGTTTGTCTAACGCATCACTTTCTGTTTTTGCTTTTCAGATGAATCGACCAATCCAAGTGAAACCGGCGGACAGCGAGAGCAGGGGAGGTAGTTGTCCCTTTTCTCCAAATCCTTATACTCGTGAGACATTGTTCACATCCAGTGTCCTGTCCCGATAATGTCTGCCGAGTCCTTACGACTTGTTTGACGTGTTAATAACGTTTGTTATGTATTGCAACGTTTTTCAAATCTCCTCCGCCATTGGCCTTATCACTTCCCAGCTTTGGTTCGATGTGTCTTTTGCGCTCCGCCATTCGTGAAGAAGTCGTTTATGAATGCTTGTACGTATATAGGTGTATACAGGTGTGCCGTCGTAACCAAGGAGCCATATTTTACCTGTTTTCGTATGTATGGTAATAATGTGCAATGGAATTTATTGATGCAGCAGTTTGTTTATGGCATTGCACAAACCCTAATACTCCCTCCACCCTGTTTTTCCGCTAATGCACTACAATGCTGTGAAGCACGGGTTGAAGATCCGAGGTCGTTGGGGGGGGATCAAAGGTGGGCTCACGATCTGGGCTGGACGGACATGTTGCGCCATAAGGCGTTTTTAGCCGTCTAGGGGCGAATGAATCTGCCCGGTCGATGTGGAACTAATATAAGGGCGACTTGAAGGAAGACCACAGCGAGAGGTCTTAAGGTGTTGGGTGTGGGGTGAGAGGTAAATCGATTGGGGGAGAAGGGTTTGTATGGTGGGGTTTGTATGCCAACAGATAATTGGGAATATTATGATGATAATGACCTATTAAGGAGATGCCCACAGGGCATTGACCATCAGACTCACACCAAAGGAACACTGTGCAATGGTCACATGAGATGCCCACAGGGCATTGACCATCACACTCACACCAAAGGAACACTGTGCAATGGTCACATGAGATGCCCACAGGGCATTGACCATCACACACACCAAAGGAACACTGTGCAATGGTCACATGAGATGCCCACAGGGCATTGACCATCACACACACCAAAGGAACACTGTGCAATGGTCACATGAGATGCCCACAGGGCACTCACCATCAGACTCACACCAAAGGAACACTGTGCAATGGTCACATGAGATGCCCACAGGGCACTCACCATCAGACTCACACCAAAGGAACACTGTGCAATGGTCACATGAGATGCCCACAGGGCACTGACCATCACACTCACATGAAAGGAACACTGCAATGGTCACATGAGATGCCCACAGGGAATTGACCACCACACTAAAGGAACACTGTCCAATGGTCACATGAATGCAAGAAGAAGGATAACCGATGGTATTTAGCGTTCTGAGCTACGTGCCCCTTTCGGACAGGCCCGACACGAGGAGCATTCCAGGCTCTGCGGCCCGTATCCATGCACAAAGAACGGCGTTTCCAAGGACCCCTCGCGGGCCGCGCCCTCGCTCCCTCATTTCCTCGTTCCACGTACATGGGCTTTGCTCTGGCAGTGGAGACGGCCGAGCGATGCGACCTTCAGCAGGCAGTGCTTCGAGGAATATTTTACACGCTAATTGGTATATGTCAAGCGAGCCCATTACATAACGAATTAAGTTACGTGAAGGCGGAATCTATTTATTACGTACACACTGGGGGAGGATGTTAAGAGATGTCGCCGTATTGTGGTATCTGATATATAGATGGCCACAAAAGGTGATAAATCCTAAAGTGCAACCCCTTCAAAATCTGAAAACATTGGCAACAGCACTCGGTAGAGCACATACCTCCACCAGGCTGAACAATTTACGTTTTCTATCCCGCTGATAGGTCATATCTGGATCCGGAGCTTAACCAAAATGTAATCGGCTTGTTCGCGTTGCCTGAGAAACTCATCCACCAAGTTTTGTCATAATCCATCCACAACTTTTTGGAATATCATGCTACATATCGTTTTGGCCCCATATCTCAGTGGTGAAGAATCAGTAAAAAAAATTTTTAAATTATATTGTCCCGACACAGATTCGAATCTTCACCGAAATATAATCATTTCGTCATTGTCACACGCCCAACCTGTCCGCCACGTCTTGTCATAATCTGTCCATAACGTTTTGAAACATCATGTGATAAATCGATTTTATGGATAATCGAAAAACATCATGCGATAAATCGATTTTATGGATAATTGAAAAACATCATGCGATAAATCGATTTTATGGATTAATCGAAAAATATCATGCGATAAATCGATTTTATGGATAATCGAAAAATATGCATTAAATCGATTTTATGGATAATCGAAATACATCATGCGATAAATCGATTTTATGGATAATCGAAAAACATCATGCGATAAATCGATTTTATGGTTAATTGAAAAACATCATGCGATAAATCGATTTTATGGATAATTGAAAAACATCATGCGATAAATCGATTTTATGCCTAATTGAAAAACATCAAGCGATAAATCGATTTTATGGATAATTGAAAAACATCATGCGATAAATCGATTTTATGGATAATCGAAAAATATCATGCGATAAATCGATTTTATGGATAATCAAAAAACATCATGCGATATAGATTTTATGGATAATCAAAAAACATCATGTGATAAATCGATTTTATGGGTAATTGAAAAACATGCGATAAATCGATGTTATGGATAATAATCGAAAAACATCATGCGATAAATCGATTTTATGGATAATCGAAAAACATCATGCGATAAATCGATTTATGGATAATCGAAAAACATCTGCCATAAATCGATTTTATGGATAATCGAAAAATATCATGCGATAAATCGATTTTATGGATAATCGAAAAACATCATGCGATAAATCGATTTTATGGATAATTGAAAAACATCACGCAATAAATCGATTTTATGGATAATCGAAAAATATCATGCGATAAATCCATTTTATGGATAATCGAAAAATATCATGCGATAAATCGATTTTATGGATCATCGAAAAATATCATGCGATAAATCGATTTTATGGATAATCGAAAAACATCATGTGATAAATCGATATTATGGATAATAATTGAAAAACCTCATGCGATAAATCGATTTTATGGATAATCGAAAAACATGCGATAAATCGATTTTATGGATAATCGAAAACATCATGCGATAAATCGATTTTATGGATAATTGAAAAACATCATGCGATAAATCGATTTTATGGATAATTGAAAAACATCATGCGATAAATCGATTTTATGCCTAATTGAAAAACATCAAGCGATAAATCGATTTTATGGATAATTGAAAAACATCATGCAATAAATCGATTTTATGGATAATCGAAAAATATCATGCGATAAATCGATTTTATGGATAATCAAAAAACATCATGCGATATAGATTTTATGGATAATCGAAAAACATCATGCGATAAATCGATTTTAATTATAATCAAAAAACATCATGCGATAAATCGATTTATGGATAATCGAAAAACATCTGACATAAATCGATTTTATGGATAATCGAAAAACATCATGCGATAATTCATGAAATCGAAAAAACAAGATACCGTGTAATATTGGCTACCACCAGGTGGCGTTTGTGGCCTCGATTAGCACTTCATGTGCGGACACAGACAGACAGACAAACAAATGAAAAATCACTCATAGAGTGACACTTGGAAAAAGAGAACAAGGCAGAATGGCACTCAGTAGAGCATCCTTTAGACCTCACAAATAATTGGTGGTTGAATTCAGTGACCTGATATGTAAATCCTATTCAAATTTCAAGTCAATCGGATGAAAATTGAGGCTTTTAGAAATTTGAAAAAAGCGGTTGACATTTAGCCTATGTTGACCTTTTGACCAACGCTGATCTCAAAAATTGTTGGTGGTTGAATTCAGGTTGCTGATATGTAAATCCCATTCAAATTTCAAGTGAATCGGATGAAAATTAAGGATTTTAGAAATATGAAATTGTTGTTGACCTTTGGCATATGTTGACCTTTTGGCCTATGCTAATCTCAAAAAGTTGGTGGTTGAATTCAGTTAGCTGGAATGAAAATCCTATTCAAATTTCAAGTCAATCGGATTAAAATTGAGGATTTTAGAAATTCGAAAAAAGTGGTTGACCTTTGGCCTATCTTGACCTTTTGACCTCAAATTAGGATTTTGTCGGACCACGAACTCGACCATTTGGTGAAGTTTCGTGAATATTGGTTTAAAATTGTGACCTGTAGGCAAGTATAAGTGAGCGGACAGACAAACAAACACACACAAACCGGAGTGATCTACATACTTGCAAAAAAAAAATTTTTTTTTTTTTGCCAAGTAACAAACGACCCAAATCCAATACCCTCTGACGAGGTACAGTTTTAGACAGAGTGATCTGTCCGCAGCAATCATGACACCCATGGTGTAGAGTGTAGACAGATTGGTGTGTGAAAGCCACAGATAAATACCTCGCGTTACCTTTCAAAGGCGTATTCAAAGTTTTTTTTAATGAATCGACAAAGGGCTCTTAACATCGTTTGCTATTGCTGTGTCGGCTGCCCTAAACCGTTACCTTTTATGGGTTTGACTGCATGACGTCATCGGATGCAAATTTATGCTAATGATCTCTGGCCTCACCTTTCCTGCAGTGTCAGGAGCTTTTCGTTCATTGTCTTGGGTTGTTCAGCAAAGTTGTCCAAATATTCTGTTAAACAGTTGTCTTGACATCCTGGTAATTAGGGTTGGGCATTGGGCAACAAAGAACTGCTCGCCCTATTGTTCCAGAGTATTTAAAAGGTACAAATATATTGATGAAATCTTGTCTTTTTGAAATCCCGTTGGAAAAGTGTATTGAGTGTGTGTATTTCGTTTATTGGTTGGTTTTTTATTTATATGCTAATTTCTTTTATATTTGCAGCTCTTCGTTTGTCATGCAGATAAAGGTGTTAACATCTTGAAATGTGGGTTGAACGAGGAGGGGAGGGGAAGTCATTGTGTCCAAAAAAGCATTTGGATATCAGGATCGTTGATGCATACCGATGTTTACCACGCGCACGTGAAGCAAAAAGCAGGGTTAAGCAATTGCCTCACTTTGTCTGTCTGTCTTTCTACCTACAAACGTATATTTATTATTGAAGAACAACTTGATTTCAATTGAATGCTATATTGTGAACACGAATCGGAAAACAAACCTGTAGTTTTTTAAAAGTTTTTTTTGGGGGGGGGGGGGGGGGGGGGGGTTTTGTATACAAGATCGAGGCTCGTGTAAGAGCATTATCAGAAAAAGACAAACTGACACATGAAACATAAAATAAAGGGAGCGGGAGACAAGATGGGGAGAGAGAGGTAAGCACACAAGCACAACAGTAGGGAGCAGGGACATCGGGAGATCTGTGGGTGGAGGAGGCGTGGGAAGGGGGGAGGGGTGGGAGAAGTACAAAACACATGGACACTGCTCGGACTTCCAGGAAAGAAGTCGGTATTTCAAAAAAGTGGCTCTGGGGAGAATTAACGGGGGTAGAAAAGATCAAGGTTTTGGATGGGGGAAGATGAGAGAGGGTGGTGAATAGCTGTTTTAAAGACCTGGAGGGAGGAGTGGGATTGAAGAGAGTGAGGGAGTTTGTTCCAGAGGCGGGAGAAAAGAGGAATGAAGGAGTGAAGGTGAGCAGAGAGTGTTGATTTTGGCAATTTCACCAGAAGAGGGTTGCAGGCAGATCTTGTGCAACCTGTAGGAATATTTGGGGGACAGAGCACAGACAGAGCTGGGGAAGCAAGGCTGGAGAGGAGTCGGTTTTGAGCAGTACGTTAGCTCTGAATTTGAGCAGTACGTTAACTCTAAATTTGTGTCAAGTTTGAGCAGTACGTTAACTCTAAATTTGTGTCAAGTTTGAGCAGTACGTTAACTCTGAATTCATCCCGATTGTGTGTATGCAGAGAAGTACATGTGCTCTGTCTGGCAGTCAATCCAAATTGTAAATCATTCCAAAACAGGAAACGTACTGTTTTTTGGGCCGTCATCGAGGACACACGCAACAGGCACAGATAACTAATGTAACGTGTTAGATAAGGTGGTGTAAAAGTAGCTGCATCAATGGCGGTAAACTTCCGGAATGTTTTTTTTATACGACTTTTAAATTGAATTTCAATTGAATTAAACACATAAACATTGTTCTTGCCACTTTCAAAAACCTTCATGTTAGCAGTGCTTGTTACTGAACGTCTTCGGCCGTTACTTGTGGAGAAAAAGAGATGTTAAAACAAGGAGAAAAATACATAAAATGCTGTACAAAGCAATTTTGCTGTACAAAGTTAAAGGCCGCCAGTCGGCCATCTTTTGTCGGATTCCAAAACAAAATCCTCTGCATATGTACACTCTCATGTTTTGGCTTCATGCCAAGTTTGAATAAAATTAGACCATGCATGTCTGAGAAATGGTTAGGACACATTTAACTAACGAAATGGCCACCAGTCGGCCATCTTGGATCTGATCTCGAAAAACAATGAAGTGCATATGTAAGCCATTATTTATTATCTGTGTGTCAAGTTTTAACAAGATCGGTAAATGCATGTCCGAGAAATGGTTGAGGACATCATCAACATCGGGTTTTTTCTACAACTAAAATGGCCGCCAGTCGGCCATCTTTGATCGCAACGTGAAACAAAATGACGTACATATAGTCTTGTCTTTTTGGGGACATAAAAGTACATAAAAGACCAAAATATATCGTCTTTATGCCAAGTATGACCAAAATCTTTCTATACCTGTCCGAGATATGGTTGTGCAAGCACGCACGCATGTACGGACGGACGGACGGACAGACGGAAGAGACCCAATCCATAAGCGCCCGTTTTGGACAAAGTCTAACGAGGGCTAATAATGAAGGAGTGAATTTAATGAATACATTATATTTCGTTTTTTTTCTGAGGAAGGGAATGGGGGCTTTCGACCATACCTTCACACAATCGGAGCATGATATTTTATGACATCACGCTGCCAGAACGTCGTGCGGGTGCGAGCGAAGAAGGAAACAATTGTTACTGGTAGTAAAAAAATAATCGATTGAATGTGAAATCGAAAAGTAATTTTTAACTCCATGTTTGTGATAAGTCACGGGTCGACCCTTTTGGCTCAATCATCATCAAAGTGTCGCAGTATAGAGGTTTCATTGCTGGATAAAATGGTCATTAAGTGTCCTCGAAAGCTGCACACTCCATCTGTATCTGTGACGACACTAATCAAAGTTTCCTGCGATGTTATAATCCTATAATTCTTGAAAACAGTTGACCGAATTGTGAACCAACCCACATCACGTCATTCTCGGCAGTTGCACCAAACATTCAGAGCACTTCAAGTGCTAAACAGACTGTTGAGGTTGCTTGGTTGTAAGGAATACATTTTGTAGGTCAGTGCCCCAGGTGAGATCACGTGGGTAAGCTGTGACAGGTTTTGATGTGTTGTTCAGTAATGGCGTTAATAACAATGGCACGTGACATCACATTGACTTTTAGTATCATTTTTGGTGTGATATAAACTTCAGATTAATGTGCCATCTCTTATTATTATGCTGTACTCACAATTGACCATTTTAATGCCAATCATTGTCATTATAATATTCTGCCTTGTGAGATAAAACAAAACTATATTCGAGATGGCTGCTTATAGCTTCGTTGGTTTTTGTATTATGCTGATAATTTGAACGTCCATGGGTTTGGTCCCCATGCTGGCCATGGCTTTTTTTCTCCCTGGAAAGGTTGTGGCATTGGATAGATTTAAATTGGACATTGAGGACATTGAGTGGGAGGATGGGTCAGTAAGCGGAGGTTTGGATGGGTGGTTGTATACATTGTCATAATTATATCTGTGAGAGGGTCTTGTCAAAAGGTGAATGTCCTGCCAGTGTTTGTTGATGAACCCTCACCCTACTCTCGTCATCTCCCAACAATTTTTTAAATAAAATACTTTTGGGGTGTGTGTGTGTATATATACATATATATATATATATTACTCTGATGATGTCCCTTTGCCTTGCCTGTCCCCACTATTCTCCTCAGAGCCCCCCCCCCCTCCTTCCAGACAATTTTAGTGGAAACACCGGCTCCCTTCAAGAGCAGCCTGAGCGGGGATCGGGGTGGGTGGGGGGCGAGGGGCGGGGGGGGGAGGGGTGAGGAGGTGGGAGGGGTGGGGAAGGTGTGGCAAATATATTTTGTGCGCCATGAATAATAATCCCCCAGGTCTGCAGCAGTGAGCAGTAAACCACTTGCAATTTGGAACGTGTACAGGCGAAAATCATAAGTCATCTCCTTGATCCCCCCCTGCCCTCCTCTCAGGGAGAGGGGAGGTTGTGCCATGACCTGACTGGGTACTATCAACATATATGTAAAATTCAGTGGAGATGGGCCCAGCCCTGTTTTTCTCTGGTTTTCAGATGTACACTCACACATACACACATACAGGGAATTCCGTTATTGTATACTAGCGAGGTACCCATGCCGTGCACGGGTGAGAGGCAAAATGCAAACGGGCAATGTGGAAATGGCGAATGCCAAACCATGAACCAATAAATTCCACATTCCTGTGCCACCTTCAATATAATTTCAGATGTTGACAGCCGGTTTGTGAAGGACTTGGGCAAAAAACTTACTGCAGCTGAATGTGTACAGTATGCGGGCAATGGCGAAACTGCAAATGGCGAATCCGCGAATGTCACGTGTGGAAACCCTCATATCATTTCCTCATTCTCCTTTAAACTCAATCTCTCTATATTTTTATTTGAATCAGCATCATTCCAATAACAAATTAATACTATAGCATTAATATAACATAATACAATGTTAAAAACACTCGTGAGGTAAACTAATATAGACTCCAATCTATGTGATAAACAATAGACAAATCTGTCAGCGAGAAAGGGCGGATATGTAAACACCTCGTATGGATCAAAACTCAAAATCATAATTGTATTGAGGAATTAATGAAACCTCCCACCTAACTTATGCCACCTGCTGGAACCCAAAAAGGCTCCACAGAAGGTTTGGCAGCATCAGTCCAAAAACTGAGGGAGTAGTTCAGGAACAGACAGACAGATGGACGAACAGACTGACACTCCTGCTTTATTGATATTGATGTACTCCAGGCATAATGAGCCAAATGTCCTCCTGCATTCTTTGGTATGTTATTTCCTTGTGTGTATATACAGTCACGTGAAAAAGTAAGTACACCCCATGTAAAGTTTTGACTTTTTCAACATATTTCAACATACAGCTATTTGACCTTCATTACAACAATATTGATACATAAAGGTGATATAATATAACAAATATCATGAAACATTTACATTTTGTAGTCCATTGTATAATTTAAACAAACATAAATGCAAATTTCACATGTGGAAAAAGTAAGTACACCCTTGGCTCTAATAGGTGGTATTGCCCCCTTTGGCAGAAACAACCTCAAGTAGGTGTTTCTTATAACTGTCTACCAGTCTCTGACATCGACTGGGAGAAATTTTTCCCCACTCCTCCATGCAGAATTATTTCAGCTGTGTGATGTTTGAGGGGTTTCTTGCATGCACAGCTCGTTTCAAATACCCCCACAACATCTCGATGGGATTTAGATCCGGGCTTTGACTTGGCCATTCCAGAACCCTCCATTTCTTTCTTTTCAGCCATTCCTTGGTGGATTTACTGGTATGTTTAGGGTCATTGTCATGTTGCAAGGTCCACCTTCGGTTGAGCTTCAACTTCCGACAGATGGCGTCACATTATCCTCAAGCACTCTTTGGTACAATGAAGAATTCATAGTGGATTCTATGATGGTGAGCTGCCCAGGCCCTGATGCAGCAAAGCTGCCCCAAACCATAATATTTCCACCACCATGCTTTACAGTTGGTATCAGGTTCTTGTGGTCAAATGCTGTCTTTGGTTTTCGCCAAACATGTCTTCTGGTACTGTGGCCAAATAACTCTACCTTTGACTCATCTGTCCAGAGCACATTGTTTCAGAAGTGCTGGTCTTTGCCGAGGTGTTCAGTGGCAAACTTTAGTCTTGCCCTGATGTTCTTTCTGGACAGCAAAGGTTTCCTCCTGGCACACCTCCCATGTAGATCAAATTTGTGCAGCCTCTTTCTAATGGTAGACTCGTGCACTTTGACAACAACAGTGGCAAGAGCTACCTGTAGGTCCCGTGATGACATTCTGGGGTTCTTAGAGACTTCTTTCAGCATCTTGCGGTCTGCTCTCGGGCTGAACTTGCTGGAGCGGCCTGGCCTGAACAAGTTGGCAGTTGTTTGGAATCTTCTCCACTTGTAGATGATCTTCCGGACAGTCGAATGATTGATTTCAAATTGTTTGGAGATCTTTTTTAATCCCTTCCCAGACTCGTAGGCATCTATAACCTTCTTTCTGAGGCCTCAGAGAGCTCTTTTGATCTAGGCATGGTGACGCCGCACACTTCAACAACAAAGAGCAAACCAAACTAAATGTCTGAGGTTTAAATAAGACAGGTTCCTCCAAGATCCTCTCTGACGATGTTCTAATCATTTGCACCTGAGCTGGTGCACCTGATTCTAATTTTAGGTATTTGAAGTGGTGATAAATGTAGGGGTGTACTTACTTTTTCCACATGCGAAATTTGCATTTATGTTTATTTAAATTATACAATGGACTACAAAATGTAAATGTTTCATGATATTTGTTATATTATATCACCTTTATCTATCAATATTGTTGAAATGAAGATCAAATAGCTGTATGTTGAAATATGTTGAAAAAGTCAAAACTTTACGTGGGGTGTACTTACCTTTTCACATGACTGTATATCTGTGTGTGTGTGTGTGTATATATTATATATATATATATATAGTCTGTCTTTTACCTGTATAACTCCAGCCACTCTTCTCACTCCCAATGGACAAATAGCATTGGAAAAGGGGAAAGGTTTCCAAGCTGGCCTCCAAAGCCAGCCGCCGAATGGGCATCGTCCATTGTGTAAGTCCTTCCTTGGCACTACTGAGCTTCTCACCACATGCAATGCTTTCATCCACAGGTTGATGGAGTACTGCTCTCCCCTCTGGGCTGGTGCACCTGCCTCATACCGAGCTCGGCTTTACACTGTAGAATCCAAGGCTATAAGAATCATTGGAATCTCCCACGATGAATCTGATCTGAGGTTCTTTCTCTCTCTCACAGCAGGCAGGTTGGTGGTCTTTTTGTCTTCTACCGACTCCTCTCCAGCCTAGCTCCCCCTGCTCTGTCTGTGCTCTGTCCCTCAAATATTCCTTCAGGATGCACAAGATCTGCCAGCAACCCTCTTATGGTTAAAATTATAAAATCAAGACTCTCCTCTCACCTTCACTCTTTCATTCCTCTTTTCTCCCGCCTCTGGAACAAACTCCCACAATCTCTTTAGTCCCATTCCTCCCCTCAGGTATTGCTGTTCACCACCATCTCTTATCTTCCCCCATCCAAAACCTTGATCTTTTCTTCCCCCGTTAATCCACCCCAAATACACATCCTTCAAATTCCTTGTGTAACTTTAAATCATTCATCCCCACTCTTCCTCATATGTGGTGATTTAAATTGTCACCATGCCAATTGGTTGATTGTTGGTTCTACTTTCACCAGCCATGGCACTATATCAAAGAGCTTTTGCGACTTCATTGAACTGACTCAATCGATGAACTTTCTGATCCAGATCTCTGCCAATGGCAAACTTCCCTTCTGGACTTGATAATGACCCAACTTTCCTTCTGGCGTCTCCTATTCTTCCTCTTCTTCAATTGAATAATTTGATCACATGCTTGTGAGAGCCAACATCTCACTGGCTATTTTCAGAGAGCCTCCGCAGGTCTGTTGAGACTGGCAGTTCATTCAGTTCGATTGGCAGGAACTGCAAGCTGCCCTCTCACTTTAGAATTGGTCTCTTATCTTTGCCCCCCCCCCCCCCCCCACCCCTGATATTAAAGCAGCCTGGGAATTCTTCCACAGATGCCTGCTCTCTCCTTTTTTTTTTTTTTTTTCTTTGTATACTGAATCGAGGCTCGTGAAAGAGCTAACATTTACTTCACAAACAAATCAACCAGACAAACAAAATATATAAAAAGAGGGAGCGGAAGACAAGATGGGGAGAGAAGCGGCAGACAAGATGGGGAGGGAGTAAATGTGGGGAGGGAGTAAAAGAGGGAGCGGAAGACAAGATGGGGAGTTCATATGTGTGTTGTACCGTCCACCAAACAGTGATGACTCCATCTACATCTCGCTGTCTGAGAATATGGACCAACTTCTATCTACCCATCCCAACTCTCTCTTCCTCATATGTGGTGATTTCAACTGTCACCATGCCAGTTGGCTGGGTGTGGGTACCTCTCTCACCAGCCATGGCTCTTCAGCAAAGGACTTCTGTGACTCACTGGGACTGACACAAACTGTCAATTTCCCGACCCGGATTTCAGTCAACGGAGCATCTTCTCTTCTGGACTTGGTTATGACTAACTTCCCTGAAAATGTCTGCTGCTCTTCTTCTGCTCCAATCGGCTCTTCTGATCATGTGCTTGTTAAAGTGGACATCTCTCTGACCATTCTCAGAGAGCCTCCTCAGCGTCGACGAGTCTGGCATTTCACTCAGGCCAACTGGCACGGTCTTCAAGCAGCCATCAATCATCTGGACTGGTCTCCCATCTCTACTGCCTCTGACATAAATTCTTCCTGGGAATTCTTCCAAAGCAAACTGCTCTCTCTCATGCACAGATTTATCCCATCTCGTCTTCTGTTGTCATACCCTTCCTCCCGTCCATGGTACACGGAATCTTGTGGTGAGGCTATTGCCCAGAAACAACTTGCTTTCGTCTCCTGGAAAGCAAATCCAACGGAAGGAAATCTCATTTCCTTTCACAAAGCCCGAAACAAATGTGTGTCCACGCTCAGGAGAGCCAGGAAACAATATCTCTCCGTTCTCAGGACCGAACTCTCTTATCTGTCTCCCTCTTCCAAATCCTGGTGGCGTCTGGTCAAATCTGTTTCTGGTGTTTGTTCCCCCTCCATCCCCTCCCTCACCTCAAATGGCCACACGGCTGACTCCGCACGCGAAAAAGCTGAATGCCTCAACTCTGTGTTTGCCTCTAAATCTTGTGTCCCAAACCCATCCCTCTCTGTACCCACCGTACCCAGTCGTACCCAGCTGCTCCTGGACTCTGTGTCCTTTCCTCCTGACAAGGTGGAAAAGTTTCTGTCAACCCTCGACTCGGATTCTGCAACTGGACCTGACGGCATCAGCCCACGGGTCCTAAAATCCTGTTCTTCCGCTCTTTCACTCCCTCTCTCTGTTCTCTTCACCCTCTCTTTTGCTCAAGGTCATCTTCCATCTGCTTGGAAATCTGCCAACATCACCGCTTTGCACAAAAAAGGTGCAAAAACAGATCCCAGCAACTACAGACCAATCAGCCTTCTCCCAATTATCAGCAAAGTCATGGAATCCATCATTGCTTCAGATATGAAATCTTTCCTCTTCTCAATGGCTTGATCTCTGATCATCAATTTGGTTTCAGACCTGGACACTCTACTCTGGACATGCTGCTTCTGCTTTCTCAACAATGGATGGAGGTCCTCAATGCCAAACAGGAAATTAGAGCAGTCTCCCTTGACATATCACGTGCCTTCGATACGGTCTGGCACCCCGCTCTGCTCACCAAACTCTCCTCTTTTGGTATCCATGGAAATCTCCACGCATGGCTGGCGGACTTCCTCTCTAGTCGTAGTCAACGTGTGGCCCTGAATGGGTTTCTCTCATCTCCTCTTCCTGTTCAGGCTGGAGTTCCACAAGGCAGTGTTCTAGGCCCTGTCCTTTTTCTGGTCTTCATCAATGATCTCTCTGACTCTCTTGAAAATCCTCTGTATCTCTTTGCTGATGACTCTACTCTCTGTCGCTCCATTCTTCATCCCTCAGATCGGCAGTCTGCTGCCTCCTCACTCTCTGCAGACCTGGACAAAATCACAGACTGGGCAAACAAGTGGAACATGTCTTTCAATCCTGACAAATCTCACACTCTTACGATGTCTCTCCGAAAAGACCGACTGGACAACCCTCCCATCCACTTTCTGAATAATCCTCTCCAAGAAGTTCTGTCACTCAAGCTTTTGGGTCTCACTATCTGCCATGATCTTTCCTGGGAAAACCACATTTCAAATCTGGCCTCCAAAGCCAGTCGCCGACTGGGCATCCTCCGTCGTGCGAAGTCCTTCCTTGGCACACCTGAGCTCCTCACCACATACAAGGCTTTCATCCGCAGCTCAATGGAATACTGCTCTCCCCTCTGGGATGGTGCTCCTGCCTCACACCTAGCTCGTCTTCACGCTGTTGAAACCAAAGCATTCAGAATCATTGGAATCTCCCGCGATGAAGCTAACTCCAAGGGCCTCTCACTCACTCACCGCAGGCAGGTTGGTGGTCTTTCCATCTTCTACCGACTCCTCTCTGGCCTTGCCCCCCCAGCTCTCTCTGGGCTCTGTCCCGCAAATATTCCTACAGGTCGCACAAGATCTGCCTGCAACCCTCTTATGGTCAAACTGCCAAAATCAAGACTCTCTGCTCACCTTCACTCCTTCATTCCTCTTTTCTCCCGCCTCTGGAACAAACTCCCTCACTCTCTTCAATCCCACTCCACCCTCCAGGTCTTTAAAACAGCTGTTCACCACCATCTCTTATCTTCCCCCATCCAAAACCTTGATCTTTTCTACCCCCGCTAATTTCACCCCAATTCCACTTTTTTGAAATACCAACTTCTGTCCTGGAAGTCATTGGTGTCCTTGTGTTTTATACTTCTCCCTCCACCCCCCCCCCCCCCCACCCTTCCCATGCCTCCTCCCCCCAAGCCCTCTCCCTTCCACACATCTCCCTGCTCTCAAATGTTGTGTTTGTGTGCTTCACCTTCTCTCCCCATCTTGTTTTCCGCTCCCGCTTTTTATATATTTTGTTTGTCTGGTTGATTTGTTTGTGAAGTAAATGTTAGCTCTTTCACGAGCCTCGATTCAGTATACAAAAAAAAAAAAAAAAAAAAAAAAAAAAAAAAAAAAAAAAAAAAAAAAAAAAAAAAAAAAAAAAGGGGAAGCACACAAACACTTGAGAGCACACAACATTTGAGAGCAGGGAGATGTGTGGGAGGGAGAGGGCTTGGGGGGAGGAGGCGTGGGAAGGGGGTGGGGGGTGGGAGAAGTATAAAACGCAAGGACACCAAGGACTTCCAGGACAGAACTCCTATGTACAGATTCATCCGATCTCGTCCAAAGTTGTCCACGTGTCTTGCCCATGGTGCACCAAATCCTGCTGTATGATGGTTGCATTGAAACAGCTTGCCTTCGCTTCCTGGATGGCAAATCTGACCAAAGACAATCTCAAATCATTCTACAAAGCCCGCAATAAGTGTGTCCACTCTCAGGAGAGCCAGAAAACAACATCTGCCCAACCGCAAGATTGAACTTTCAAACTCGTTTCCCTTCTCAAAGACTGGCTGGCACCTTGTTAAGTCTGTCTCTGTAGTATGCCACCCCTATATCCCTTCCCTCACTTCAAATGGCACCACAGCAGACTCTGCTCATGAGAAGGCTGAATGCCTCAATTTCGTGTTTGCTTCCAAATATTGTGTCGATAAACTCTTGCTCCTTGTATTTTTCTGGACAATCACACAATAATTTCCCAATCACATCCAACTTCTCCTGGACTCTGTCTTTATCACCAGAGAAGGTGAAGAAGGTTTGGCATTCCTTAATTCAGCAACTGCCCCAGACAGCATCAGCGCACGTGTCTTAAAAACTTACTCGACTGCTCTTGCACATCCCCTTTTTGCTTTGTTCACCCTATCATCTGCCCTCAGTCATCTTCCATTTCCTTAAGTCAGACAACATCATCGTATTCCACAAACATGATGCCAACACAGATTTTCTTGACTGCAACTATGAGCTTACTTCCCATTATGAGCAAGGTCATGGAATCAGTCATTGCAGTTGATATCAAATCCTTCCTTTTCTCAAATGGCCTGGTCTAAGTCCGTCAGTTCAGATTCAGATCTGGTCACTCTACCCTGGGCATGCTTCTTCTACTCTTCCAAAAATGGATGAAGGCCCTCAATCTCAGACATGAGATGAGGGCCGTCTATCTGGACATAGCTTGAGCATTTCATAAAGTCTAGCACTTCGTCTTGCTCTTCAAACTCTCTGCCTATGTCATCCAAGGCCACCTCCTCACATGGCTTTACAAACTTTATCCTCTCTCATAGCCAACATATGCCACTGAAGGGGATCCTTTCATCTCCTTTCTCTGTCAAGGCTGGAGTGCTCTTGACAAACCAGATGTGATCTGCTTAACAGAAACTTTCCTCCTTCATGATGTCTCTGATGCCTTGGTATCTCTCCCAGGTTACTCCCTCCTCCGGTATGATAGACCTGAGCCTCGTCCTGGAGGTGGGGTTGCTATCTTTATAAAAAAACTCTTCCTCACTCGCCCTCCACTGCCCTCTCTCCACCTCACCCCCAGGAATACCTTTGGCTACGGCTTCCCCTTCGCTCCCACCTTTTGTTCATATGTGTGTTGTACCGTCCACCAACCAGCGATGACTCCATCTACATCTCACTGTCTGATAATATGGACCAACTTCTATCTACCCATCCCAACTCTCTCTTCCTCATATGTGGTGATTTCAATTGTCACCATGCCAGTTGGCTGGGTGTGGGTACCTCTCTCACCAGCCATGGCTCTTCAGCAAAGGAATTCTGCGACTCACTGGGACTGACACAATCTGTCAATTTCCCGACCCGGATCTCAGTCAACGGAGCATCTTCTCTTCTGGATTTGGTTATGACAAACTTCCCTGAAAATGTCTGCTGCTCTTCTTCTGCTCCAATCGGCTCATCTGATCATGTGCTTGTCAAAGTGGACATCTCTCTGACCATTCTCAGAGAGCCTCCTCAGCGTCGACGAGTCTGGCATTTCACTCAGGCCAACTGGCACGGTCTTCAAGCAGCCATCAATCATCTGGACTGGTCTCCCATCTCTACCGCCTCTGACATCAACTCATCCTGGGAATTCTTTCAAAGTAAATTGCTCTCTCTCATGCACAGATTTATACCATCTCGTCTTCAGTTGTCATACCCTTCCTCCCGTCCATGGTACACGGAATCTTGTGGTGAGGCTGTTGCCCTGAAACAACTTGCTTTCGTCTCCTGGAAAGCAAATCCAACGGAAGGAAATCTCATTTCCTTTCACAAAGCCCGAAACAAGTGTGTGTCCACCCTCAGGAGAGCCAGGAAACAATATCTCACCATTCTCAAGACCGAACTCTCTTATCTGTCTCCCTCTTCCAAATCCTGGTGGCGTCTGGTCAAATCTGTTTCTGGTGTTTGTTCCCCCTCCATCCCCTCCCTCACCTCAAACGGCTTAACGGCTGACTCCGCACGTGAAAAAGCTGAATGCCTCAACTCTGTGTTTGCCTCTAAATCTTGTGTCCCAAACCCATCCCTCTCTGTACCCACCGTACCCAGTCGTACCCAGCTGCTCCTGGACTCTGTGTCCTTTCCTCCTGACAAGGTGGAAAAGTTTCTGGCAACCCTCGACTCTGATTCTGCAACTGGTCCTGACGGCATCAGCCCACGGGTCCTAAAATCATGTTCTTCTGCACTTTCACTCCCTCTTTCTGTTCTCTTCACCCTCTCTTTTGCTCAAGGTCATCTGCCATCTGCTTGGAAATCAGCCAACATCACCGCTTTGCACAAAAAAGGTGCAAAAACAGATCCCAGCAACTACAGACCAATCAGCCTTCTCCCAATTATCAGCAAAGTCATGGAATCCATCATTGCTTCAGATATTAAATCTTTCCTCTTCTCCAATGGCTTGATCTCTGATCATCAATTTGGTTTCAGACCTGGTCACTCTACTCTGGACATGCTGCTTCTGCTTTCTCAACAATGGATGGAGGTCCTCAACGCCAAACAGGAAATTAGAGCTGTCTCCCTTGACATTTCACGTGCCTTCGATACGGTCTGGCACCCTGCTCTGCTCTCCAAACTCTCCTCCTTTGGTATCCATGGAAATCTCCACGCATGGCTGGCGGACTTCCTCTCTGGTCGTAGTCAACGTGTGGCCCTGAATGGGTTTCTCTCATCTCCTCTTCCTGTTCAGGCTGGAGTTCCCCAAGGTAGTGTTCTGGGCCCTGTGCTTTTTCTGGTCTTCATCAATGATCTCTCTGACTCTCTTGAAAATCCTCTCTATCTCTTTGCTGACGACTCTACTCTCTGTCGCTCCATTCCTCATCCCTCAGATCGGCAGTCTGCAGCCTCCTCACTCTCTGCAGACCTGGACAAAATCACAGACTGGTCAAACAAGTGGAACATGTCTTTCAATCCTGACAAATCTCACACTCTTACAATGTCTCTCCGAAAGGACCGACTGGACAACCCTCCCATCTACTTTCTCAACAATCCTCTCCAAGAAGTTCTGTCGCTCAAGCTTTTGGGTCTCACTATCTGCCATGATCTTTCTTGGGAAAACCACATTTCCAAGCTGGCCTCCAAAGCCAGTCGCCGACTGGGCATCCTCCGTCGTGCGAAGTCCTTCCTTGGCACACCTGAGCTCCTCACCACATACAAGGCTTTCATCCGCAGCTCAATGGAATACTGTTCCCCCCTCTGGGCTGGTGCTCCTGCCTCACACCTTGCTCGGCTTCACGCTGTTGAGGCCAAAGCTTTCAGAATCATTGGAATCTCCTGCGATGTAGTCAACGCCGAGGGCCTTTCACTCACTCACCGCAGGCAGGTTGGTGGTCTTTCTGTCTTCTACCGACTCCTCTCCGGCCTTGCTCCCCCAGCTCTCTCTGTGCTCTGTCCCCCCAATATTCCTTCAGGTCGCACAAGATCTGCCTGCAACCCTCTTCTGGTTAAACTGCCAAAGTCTAGGCTCTCTGCTCACCTTCACTCTTTCATTCCCCTTTTCTCCCGCCTCTGGAACAAACTCCCCCACTCCCTTCAATCCCACTCCTCCCTCCAGGTCTTTAAAACAGCTGTTCACCACCATCTCTTATCTTCCCCCATCGAAAACCTTGATCTTTTCTACCCCCGGTAATTCACCCCAGAGTCCTTGCAGTGTTCATATGTTTTAATCCTCTCCCACCTCCCCCCAAGTCCTCCCGATGTCCCTGTTCTCAAATGTTGTGTTTGTGTCCTTCCCCCTCTCTTTTGTGTCCTTCCCCCTCTCTCACCATCTTGTCTACCGCTCCCCTTGTTTTTTGTGTTTTGTGTGTCGGTGTGTCGGTTTGTCTTTTTGTGTGATTAATGTTAGCTCTTTCACGAGCCTCGATCTTGTATACAAAAAAAAAAAAGAAAAAAAAAAGTGCTCCAAGGCAGTGTTTTTGGCCCAGTCCAATTCCTAATCTTCATCCACAATTTTCTGACTCTCTGGAAGATACTCGTTATCTCTTTGCTGATGACACCACCTTCTGCAGCAGCATCCGTCATCCTTCAGATAGGCCGGTAGAAGTCTCTTTCCTCTCTGCAGACCTTGATGGAATCACAAGCTGGTACTTGGAACATATCGTTCAATCCAGGCAAATCTTACACAGTCATTCTGTCTCTCCAAAAAGACGTTCTGAGCGACCTTCCCATCTACTTCCTTAACAATCCTCTTGACAAAGTTCTGTCACTCAAACGTTTGCACCTCAACATCAGCCATAATCCTTCTTGGCCAATTACCACATCTCTAAATTGGTCTCCAAAGCCAACTGCCGACTGGACATCCTCCATTGCGCAAACAACTTTCCTCAGCACTTTTGAACTTTTATCTACTGACAAGGTCTTCGTCTGCAGCTTGATGGAATAGTGATGTCCCCTCTGGGCTGGCACCCCTGTCCCACCTCTTACTCAGCTTGAAGCCATTGAAACCAAGGCCTTTAAGATTACTGAATTATCCCGCTACGAAGCTGAATCTCTGTGCCTATTATTTTCTCATCGCAGACAAGTGCATGGTCTGTCGGACTTCTACTGCCTCTTTTCTGGTCTTGCACCCCCTGGTATTTCTGTGCTCTGTCCCCCACATGTTTCTGCAGGGCACATGCAGTCTGCCAGTAACGTCCTTCTGGTGACACTCCCCAAATCCCAACTCACTGCTCATCTCCACTCATTCGTCCCTCTTTTTTCTCACCTGGGAAACCATCCTCTTCATTCTGTTCAATCTAATCCTTCCCTCCAGGGCTTCACCACAGCTATTCACCACTCTTTCAGGTCAACCCCATCCACAACCATAAAATAAGGTCTGCAGAGAGGGAAGATGCTACTGACTGCCAATCTGAGGAATGAGGGTTGCTGTGGCAGAGGGTGGAGTCATCAACAAATAGATAAAGATGGTTTTCCAGAGTCAGAAAGATCGTTGAATATTCGGAACAGGAGTGGGCCAAAAATACTGCTTTGGGGCACTCTGGCCTTGACATGGAGAGATGAGAGGATTGTGTTGAGAGCCACACGTTGACTACGAGAGCAGAGGAAGTTGGTCAGCCATGAGAGTGGCCTTAGACGCCAAGGTTAAGTGCCACACTCTATCAAATGCTCGAGAAATGTCCAGAAAGACAATGCTGATCTCATGTCTGAGATAACAGAAAAAACTAGAATGGCACTTGCCAGAACACATACCTCCACCAGGCTGAACAGTTTATGTTTTGTATCGCACTGATAGGCTGGATCTACATTCGGACCTGAACCAAAATCGAATTGGCTTGTTCTTGTTACCTACCCAACTCATCCACCAAGTTTTGTCACAACTCATCCACAACTTTTTGAGTTATCACGTCATATATCGTTTTTGGCCCAATCTCTCAAAGGTGAAGAATCACTTAATAATTTTTTTATATTATCCGGACCGGATCTTCACCAAATTCAAATAAATTCGTCCTTGTCACACCCCTAACCTGTCCACCAAGTTTCGTACGAATCGATCCATAATTTTTGAGATACCCTGCTCACAGACAGTCAGACATGGAAACATACAGGGGCGAATACATAACCTCGGTCCACCTTCGGTGATGGAGGTAATGAGAAAAAAGCGCATTTAACAGTGAAAAATACAGACATTGAGAGGAGATAAGGTCTTGCAAAACACTGTCTTGGTCAACCTAAATTGGAGTTGGATATCTCGAAAAACGTGATAGCTCAGTGAGCTGTCACTGTGTAAGTGATGAGGTCCTTGGGTTCAAGTCCTGGGTTGAGTCAGAAATTTATCACACCAGCCCCATGCAGGAATGTATTCCTGTTTGTTAAATTATATATACTAGGGCATGCCCGTACTATATATAAGCTAGGACGTGCCCGTACGTGGGTGCCCGTTCCTTGCCAAAAAAAAAAAAAAAAAAAAATTTGTGTAGGGGTGTGTGTGTGTAAACATCCTAGGGCGTGCCCATACGTGGGTGCAAAAAAACATGCGTGCAAACAACAACAACAAAAAAAAACTTTGAAACCACGTGGCAGTAACGACCACAGAACCCCCCCCCTCTATTTACATGAATGGTTTGGTCCATTCGCAACGACCACAGAACCCCCCCCCCTCTATTTACATGAAATGGTTTGGTCCAAAGCGAACGGCTTGCGGTGTTTGGTAAAGAAATCGCCATAGCTCGGTAACTACTTGTCCGATTAATTTCAAACCTTGAAAAGGCACATCCTCGGGTCCCCAGCAATATACCTGGCAAGTTTCAAGTATATCGGACCGGTAGTTGTCGAGAAACAGCGGTCACAGACAAACATACACACATACACACATACACACATACAAACACACATACACACATACACACAGAGATTAATGGAATTATAGATAGAAGATATCTCGAATACGTCCATTCTACTGTTCTCCAACCTATAGTTTTGTCTCAAGAACGCAACTTTTCGGCCAGCAACCCGGCATGCACTGGGTCTCCACTAGCCTTTTTCAAGAGTAATTCCCTTGTTTACCTCCTCCCAGATATACCTGGGGGAAGGGGGTGGGCCTATTCTATGAACCAATCACAAAGCTGTGTTGCGAGACCTCGTGACCATTGACCCGTGATAGGCTTGTGTTGCAAGTGTCTTGTGCGTGTTTGAGCGGTGTATTGTGTTTGTGTTATCCTTGTCGCCTGTGTTGGTTATGTGCCACCTTGTCCTTGTCCTCCTCCCAGTATCGGTGTCTCTCGAGTGTATTTGCACTGTGTGCATGCGAATGCACTGAGTGAGATTAATAATCTTTACCTACTCACACTGAAGTGCTTGAATTTTTTTTTACCTTTTTTCGATAAGTCCACTTGAATAATTATAGCTGGTAATGAATCCAGATACTCCGAGAGCATCACTAAACCACTGTAAAATTTCACCAAAATCTAATGAGATATGCACTGGCCCAGCCTAAAGCTGTGTGCGAAATTTTATCTTACTCCTTTTTATCTTTCTTGAGTTACTGCACATAGAAATAACCACATAATCTAACCGGCGAATTTCAAGTGCACCAACACAAGATGGAGGCTGTTTTCAAAAGTTCACCTTCTTAAGATGAAGGGTTTTTTAGTTATTGCCTGGACAAACAAACATCCTGACACTGCTATTAATAACTTAAGGTCGGGGGTTTGGGAACGTGTACACCAAATAAACTAAAGTTCATAACACGTGCCATCAATATTATACCTCTATGATGCTCACCTGTGCTCACTCTATGATGCTGGTTGCTTAGCACGTTAGTCACATGAACAGTGTTTATAAATATTAATGGTTATTTATTAACCAGTGTAAACAATGTAGAAAATGACTATTGATTGTTTTGAGCATTTACTAGACTAGCGGGTCCTCTCGTTCTCCGGGGTGGGCGATTAGTACCCTTCTCGGCCCACCTTTGGCTGCAGCACATTCTTGAAAATGCACTTGATAATTTTTCTCATTTTTAAAATAAATTTTATTTATCACAGCATATCATACTCCATGCGATCACTTTCAAAGCTTGCAACACACTCTTGTGACGTCTATTGTGATGAGGATTCCTACTGACCCAAACTACGCCGATGGAAACGAAAACATGTTCATGAAGCATTTTATCATACAAGATGTTTAATTATCTCCATTCTGATTTGTCTCTGGGCCGGAGTGCCCATTTAGCCCCACCTTCGAAGATATAAAGAATGAGTGAAGGGAAAAACGAGCACACCCAATTATTGGATCAGTGCCACAACCAATCAACAAGTGAATATTGGTGACATAGCTACAGCCACACAAGCTCTATTTATTTTGCTAGATGATTGCCGGCACACACTATACTCTGCAGGTAATAGTGAAGCTAACGATGCAAATAACGAAACAGATACAACACAGATAATGATGCAGCTATCAGTGCAGGTACCGATATACAGTCGATTATGTTTGGAGACAAAATTTTGGAATGCAATTGGCATTAACGAATTAATTATTTAAACTCTTCCCTCTCTGCCTATCCTTTCATGATGAAGTGTTGGCCTGCGATTTTAGAAGAAAAATCCCAGTTTCAGAGATACACTGAATGGCCAAAAGTATGTGGACACCCAAACATCACATGCGTATGTGCTCGTAGAACAACCCATTCCAAAATGATGGTCATTAATATGTTGTTGGTCCCCCCCTTTGCTGCTATAACAGCCTCCACTCTTATGGGAAGGTTTTTCACTAGATGTTGGAACATTGCTGTGGTGATTTGCTTCCATTCAGTCACAAGAGCATTAGTGAGGTCGGGCACTGATATTGGGCGATTAGGCCTGGCTCGCAGTCGGCGTTCCAATTCATCCCAAAGGTGTTCGATGGGGTTGAGGTCAGGGCTCTGTGAGGGCCAGTCAAGTTCTTCCACACCGATCTCAACAAACTATTTCCGTATTTCTGTTTTGTGCACGGAGGCATTGTCATGCTGAAACAGGAAAGGGCCTTCCCCAAACTGTTGCCACAAAGTTGTAAGCACATACTCATCGAGAATGTCATTGTATGCTGTGGCGTTAAGATTTCCCTTCACTGGAACTAAGGGGTCCAGCCCGAACCATGAAAAACAGCCCCGACCATTATTCCTCCTCCACCAAACTTTACAATTGGCACTCTGCATTCGAGCAGGTAGCGTTTCCCTAGCATCTGCCAAACCCAAATTCGTCCGTCAGACTGCCAGATGGTGAAGCGTGATTCATCACTCCAGAGAACGCGTTTCCACTGCTCCAGAGTCCAATGGCGGCGAGCTTTACACCACTCCAGCCGACGCTTGGCATTGCGCATGGTGATATTAGGGTTGTGTGCGGCTACTAGGCCATGGAAACCCATTTGATGAAGCTCCCAACGAACAGTTGTTGTGCAGACGTTGCTTCCAGAGGCAGTTTGGAACTCGGCAGTGAGTGTTGCAACCGAGTAGACGATTTTTACGCGCTACGTGCTTCAGCACTCGGTGATCCCATTCTGCGAGTTTGTGTGGCCTACCACTTTGAGGCTGAGCTGTTGTTGCTCCGAGACGTTTCCACTTCATAATAACAGCACTTACAGTTGACTGGGGCAGCTCTAGTAGGTCAGAAATATGATGAACTGACTTGTTGGAAAGGTGGCATCCTATGGCGGTGCCATGTTGAAAATCACTGAGCTCTTCAGCACAGCCCATTCTACTGCCAATGTTTGTCTATGGAGATTCCATGGCTGTGTGCTTGATTATATATACCTGTCACCAATAGGTGTGGCTGAAACAGCCGAATCCACTAATTAGAAGGGGTGTCCGCATACTTTTGGCCATGTAGTGCACCTTATAGAAGAGTCCACTTGGTGTTCTGAAATATGTTCTAACTGCTTTGGGAAGAAGCAATGAGCGTTTCTTCGTTTATATTCCGGCGATTTTTGTTCAGTGGCTTTCGGCTTCCTTGCCCTCGTAAGGGACCTGGCACTACGGCAGCCTGAAGGACCTCAATGCCAGAGATTTATGCTCGACTTACCCACCAAAATGATACACCTGAGTGCAGAGGTTATTTACACCTGTCTGTCTCTCTATATAATAACCCAAGTCTGCCGGTGTGGAACTGATAGCACAATAAAATTCCTTGTTTAACTGGCATTGCCATTTCCATCAATATACAACGAGCTTAATTAACATATCATTAACTACGTGCACTTGAAGAATAATACTGAATTTCCAAATTTCTGATCCAGAATTAAATTTGATTATTCATACATCATCCCTCTGGGATCTCAGGCCGGTGGAGTCGTTTCATAATGCCAGTTGAATATTACATATGCCCAGGGAAAATCGCAGCTGGCATCGAGTCTTACCTTATCTCTGACCACCAGGTTGGATTCGGTCCGAGCCACTCAAATTTTGACATGCTGCTGCTTCTCTTCCAACAATACATGTCGGCCATGAATCTCAAGCAAGGGATCAGGGCTCTCTCTCTCTGGACATAGCTCAAGAATTGGACACAGTCTGGCAGCCTGCTCTGTTTGCCAAGCTTTCTGTATGCGGAATAGAAGGCCACCGTGTTTCCTGGCTTGCTGACCTCCTCCATGTATGCAGCCATTTTTTATCACTCGAAAGACTCCTCATTTACTCTCCCAATACAGGCTGGAGATATCCAAAGCAGCACCAAGGGCCCAGTCCTCTTTCCCATGCACTTCAATGATCTCTCCGATGTTCTGGAAAACTGCTGTTTCCTCTTTGGATGAAGATGACTCGAAATTATGCAGTCGGATGATAATGTCCTACCAACAGGTGCCATTGATGATGACTTGGAAAGGATTAGATGCTGGTCTGATAATGGGAACATGTCTTTCAATTCAAGAAAAAAAAGATTATTGGAATCTCCTGCGATGAGGCCCAAAGCAAAAGGCATTACATTTTTTTACCATCTCTCCTCTGCGGTCTTGCCCCATCTGCTGTCTCTGTCCTGGAACGCTCCAGCAAATCCAGGATGCACATGTTCCTCCATTAATCTTTGTCTCTCGCTCTCTGTCGACCTATATCTATTTTTCTTACCTGCTCATTTATCCCCTTGCCATTTGTAGCCAATTGTTGCGCCACTACCCCACTGTCAATTTAACCTGGTCTTCCATGAGCCTTGCTCTTTTATTTGGAAAAAAAAACGACCAACCAGGTATCTATTTCCATAATCAACCATGGGGAAAAGTTTAATCTCTCAAACTTCTTGGCCCCACCATCAGCCGCAACCTTTCCTCAGCAGGCCATATATCAAAGCTGGCCTGCCAGGACACCAGTAAGCCGGACATGCTCCGTCATGTCGAGTCTTTCCTTGGTAAAATGGAACTTCTCACAGCTGGCAAGGCCTTTGTATACAGCTCAATGGAGTACTGCTGTTCCGTGTAGGCTGGCACTTCCGTTTCACACCTGTACCTCGGGTCTGCTGTGGAATGCAAAGCTCTCAACATCATTGGCTTCTCCCACCAGAAAAGCAGAGGGCCTGCTGTTCTATCATCATAGACAGGTTGGTGGCCATTTTGTTTTGTACCACCTCTGTTCTTCGAGCAACCCACTCCTTGTGAAACCTCCAGTATCCAGGCTCACTGCTCACTTCCGTTGCTTTGTTTCCTTTTTTTCTCTTGCTTTTGAAACCTTCCTCCATCTATTCAATCAAACTCTTCCTTTCAGGACTTCAAGTTAACAATGCACCACCACCTCAGATCATCCTCCATGTTGTTTATGTTTTCACACTTGTTTGTCGGTCTGTTTGTGAGCACGATATCTCAAAACGTTATGGGCAGATTCATACGAAACGTGGTGGACAGGTTGGGTGTGTGACGACGATAAATTGATTAGTTTAGTGTTCAGGTCTAAATCCAAATCCGGTCTATCGGTGGGATACAAATCATAAACTGTTCAGCGCTGCGGAGGTAGGCATGCGACCAAGTGTCGGTCTAGTTATTGGTGTTTCAGGGTAAGCTTTAGTGTTTGTGCTCATGCATAAACCATCTTGGACCCAAGGTTGGGACAACAATACTCTGCAAAGAAATCTGATTACATTTTCCCTTGAGCTTGGTAGAGTCAGGTATTGCAACCATGTGTATGTTCGAGATGGTTGTTGTAAACATATGCCATGATGGAGCCGTTTGGTACATTGAGATTCC
The DNA here is from genome assembly GCF_964187855.1 of Myxine glutinosa. Classification (NCBI taxonomy): domain Eukaryota; kingdom Metazoa; phylum Chordata; class Myxini; order Myxiniformes; family Myxinidae; genus Myxine; species Myxine glutinosa. The sequence continues at coordinate 118,168,459 of NC_136270.1, forward strand.
ATTGAGGAGCCGGTTGTTACAGTCAGGTCCCATTGATGAGCCCGGTTGTTACAATGACTTGCCATGGTGGAACGGATTGTTACAATGACTTGCCATGTTGGAACGGATTGTTACAATGACTTGGCATGGTGGAACCGATTGTTACAATGACTTGCCATTGAGGAACCGTGGGTACAATGACTTGCCATTGAGGAGCGGGTTGTTACAATGACTTGCCATGGTGGAAATGATTGTTACAATGACTTGCCATAGTGGAACCGATTGTTACAATGACTTGCCATTGAGGAACCGTGGGTACAATGACTTGGCATGGTGGAACCGATTGTTACAATGAGTTGCCATCGTGGAACCGATTGTTACAATGACTTGCCATGGTGGAACCGATTGTTACAATGACTTGGCATGGTGGAACCGATTGTTACAATGACTTGCCATCGTGGAACCGATTGTTACAATGACTTGCCATGGTGGAACCGATTGTTACAATGACTTGGCATGGTGGAACCGATTGTTACAATGACTTGCCATCGTGGAACCGATTGTTACAATGACTTGGCATGGTGGAACCGATTGTTACAATGACTTGCCATTGAGGAACCGTGGGTACAATGACTTGCCGTTGAGGAGCGAGTTGTTACAATGACTTGCCATGGTGGAACGGATTGTTACAATGACTTGGCATGGTGGAACCGATTGTTACAATGACTTGCCATTGAGGAACCGTGGGTACAATGACTTGCCATTGAGGAGCGGGTTGTTACAATGACTTGCCATGGTGGAAATGATTGTTACAATGACTTGCCATAGTGGAACCGATTGTTACAATGACTTGCCATGGTGGAACCGATTGTTACAATGACTTGCCATCGTGGAACCGATTGTTACAATGACTTGGCATGGTGGAACCGATTGTTACAATGACTTGCCATTGAGGAACCGTGGGTACAATGACTTGCCGTTGAGGAGCGAGTTGTTACAATGACTTGCCATGGTGGAACGGATTGTTACAATGACTTGGCATGGTGGAACCGATTGTTACAATGACTTGCCATTGAGGAACCGTGGGTACAATGACTTGCCATTGAGGAGCGGGTTGTTACAATGACTTGCCATGGTGGAAATGATTGTTACAATGACTTGCCATGGTGGAAATGATTGTTACAATGACTTGCCATAGTGGAAACGATTGTTACAATGAGTTGCCATCGTGGAACCGATTGTTACAATGACTTGCCATGGTGGAACCGATTGTTACAATGACTTGGCATGGTGGAACCGATTGTTACAATGACTTGCCATCGTGGAACCGATTGTTACAATGACTTGGCATGGTGGAACCGATTGTTACAATGACTTGCCATTGAGGAACCGTGGGTACAATGACTTGCCGTTGAGGAGCGAGTTGTTACAATGACTTGCCATGGTGGAACGGATTGTTACAATGACTTGGCATGGTGGAACCGATTGTTACAATGACTTGCCATTGAGGAACCGTGGGTACAATGACTTGCCGTTGAGGAGCGAGTTGTTACAATGACTTGCCATGGTGGAACGGATTGTTACAATGACTTGCCATTGAGGAACCGTGGGTACAATGACTTGCCATTGAGGAGCGGGTTGTTACAATGACTTGCCATGGTGGAAATGATTGTTACAATGACTTGCCATTGAGGAGCGAGTTGTTACAATGACTTGCCATGGTGGAAATGATTGTTACAATGACTTGCCATAGTGGAACCGATTGTTACAATGACTTGCCATGGTGGAACCGATTGTTACAATGACTTGCCATAGTGGAACCGATTGTTACAATGACTTGCCATGGTGGAACAGATTGTTACAATGACTTGCCATGGTGTAACAGATTGTTACAATGACTTGCCATGGTGGAACCGATTGTTACAATGACTCTAATGGTGGAACAGATTGTTACAATGACTTGCCATGGTGTAACAGATTGTTACAATGACTTGCCATGGTGGAACAGATTGTTACAATGACTTGCCATGGTGGAACAGATTGTTACAATGACTTGCCATGGTGGAACAGATTGTTACAATGACTTGCCATGGTGGAACCGATTGTTACAATGACTCTAATGGTGGAACCGATTGTTACAATGACTTGGCATGGTGGAACCGATTGTTACAATGACCTGCCATTGAGGAGCCGTGGGTACAATGACTTGCCATTGAGGAGCGGGTTGTTATAATGACTTGCCATGGTGGAAATGATTGTTACAATGACTTGCCATAGTGGAACCGATTGTTACAATGACTTGCCATGGTGGAACCGATTGTTACAATGACTTCCCATCGTGGAACCGATTGTTACAATGACTTCCCATCGTGGAACCGATTGTTACAATGACTTGTCATGGTGGAAACGATTGTTACAATGACTTGCCATAGTGGAACCGATTGTTTCAATGACTTGTCATGGTGGAAACGATTGTTACAATGACTTGCCATAGTGGAACCGATTGTTACAATGACTTGCCATGGTGGAAACGATTGTTACAATGACTTGCCATCGTGGAACCGATTGTTACAATGACTTGCCATCGTGGAACCGATTGTTACAATGACTTGCCATGGTTGGAGTTGATTGTTAGTCACGTGTCTCGTTGGAGCCGATTGTTCCAATCACGATTGTTACAATGACTTGCTTGTTACAATGACAATGCTTCTCATACAATGACTTGTTACAATGACTTGTTACAATGATGAAATGATTGTTACAATGACTTGCCATGGTGGAAATGATTGTTACAATGACTTGCCCTGATGGAGCCGATTGTTACAATGACTTGCCACAGTGTAACCGATTGTTACAATGACTTGCCCTGATGGAGCCGATTGTTTCAATCACGTGCCTCGTTGGAGTTGGTTGTTACAGTCACGTGTCTCGTTGGAGCCGATTGTTCCAACCACGTGCCGTGGTGGAGTCGGCGGTTACAATCCCACTTCATGGGCCGCCGTGGAGCCTGGTGTAAGTTCTGGTGTAATTCTCTCCGACGGTCATTCCTCGCACGCTTCATTAAAAGGTTATAAAGTAGGGCCTCGTGGGTTAAAGGTTATCGGCTGCCTCCGTCTCCTGTTAAGCGCTCTTATTGCTTCCCTCAGTCACCGCTTTGAGCAAGAGCAGAGTTAAGCACATTGCAATTTTCGAGATGGAAGATTATGGAGAGAACGGGACATTTGGGCCTTCTCGAAGATTTGCGTTGTTGTTTCTTAAACCTTAGTACAACATTACAATCCAAGCACAGTAACCACATCTGTGTCTATGAATATGGCCCATCTATCGAAACAGGTCCGAAAGGACAGATAAGGCCTGACACGTCGTGCAATGCTGGACCAATTGGCTTTGCGCAACTGATTGGCCCAGCATGTGGTGCTAATTGCACATGAAATAGGCCAATCATTTCAGCCTGATTCAAATTGATATATGATCTGAGATATTGATGAGAAGCTGCACAATGATCATGAAACAATGTGAAGGGCTGCACAATTGGATGGTTCGATTGTCCACACACACCACCTGACCCGAGTTGAACCAAACAGACAAATGGCGTCTCTCGTCTTCATGCTCACCTTTAGCGCCAGCTACGGTGAGCATGTCGCGTTGATGTTGCTTGTTCACGTTTGTGGTTAGTTTTGTGGGCCGGCAGGTAGCCTCGAGGTATATGCCAACTCACCTCTGAGCTGTCGAGTCTGGTTCGAATCTGAACCCAACTATGAACTGCCACCCTGGTGTTTCGCAGGCATGGCGACGCATTCCTTCGCATTTCCCATCTTCCTAGCATTAGGAAGTGGATGTTAAAAATGCCACACCTTTAATTGACAGCAGGTTACCCCGCTTGCCATCTCAGAGTGTGCTTGTTACCTGGCCCAGCAGCTTCTGCACCATAAGCATATTCACACAGCCAGGTTGTTCGTACGGCATACGTAAACGTTGGTACGCACGCCTACCCATGAGCCCGTTGAGGGGCCGGCGCAAACTATTGCATTGCAATCGTCCGTATCGCACGCACATGGTCAGCTCGGCCACGGATTCCCTCGCTCTTGTTTATTCAGGCAGATCGAGCACGATACTTTATAAACGCTCAAACGCTCAAAGCATCAGGATGATTTATAAACCTCGGATGCATTCTTACACGTTGACAAAACGTGTCGAGCACGATGTCTTTAAAAGTCGGACGCGCTCTTCGAGTTGCAAATGATATGCCTCCGATGGAAGACTTTCGAGAAATTGCGGAATAAACATCAGACCTCTGTGCTCGGGATTGCTTAAGAGAATTAGTTTGAAGGATTGCTCGAGAACCACATTTCCTTTGGGGTCGGCGATGCGACCCTCCATGGGTTAGCGGAGACCACAGGATCCATGGAGACCACGTGAACCCCCTTTGTGCCCTATAAAGGATGACATGGGCTCAAACTTAAGACCCTAATATCTTGAGGGAAGTTGTCATGTTTTTTATTTATTTTTAATACATGGTCTGGGCTCGTGGAAGAGGTAGGAGAGAACAGATCAGGACACAACATAGCAAAGGGAACAGCAGGAGAAAGGGAAACGCCAATAGCAGGACCGAGGAAGAAGGTAGACGGAGGCGGACAAACAGGGGATACAGGTAATGATGACGGGTAGGGGAGAAAGCAAGGGGTGGACAAGATGGATACATAGGCCAAAAATTCGGGAGTGGTCGGGGTCAGGGGGGTGGAGAGGGCAGAGCACCGAGAGGGTATAGGGTGCAAGACCAGAAAGGAGACTGTGGAGAGACCAGAAAGGAGAAAGGAAGACAGGGAGACCACTGCCCTGGTGGTAATGGCGAAGTGATAGACCCATAGACTCACCTTCATCCCGAGAGATTCCCATGATATTGAAGGTCTTGGTTTCCATGGCGTCAACCTGAGGCAGGGGAGCCAGGCCAGAGGGTGGGAGCAGTGTTCCATCAAATCCTTGTCGGTGGAAGTATTGTTCATGATGCCGGCGATAACTTGTAAACTCTTCTCAAAAACCACAGTGGGATCTTTAACGTCCTCCGACTAATGCTAGAGGGCTGGCAGGATACCCGAGAGGTGCGCACACTCTATCTCTGAGCCGTCACACCTGGGTTCAAATTTCGGTCCCAGCTACAAACTGCCATCCTGGTGTTTCACAGGCAGGGCGAGGCATCAATGTGTGTAACGTCCCTCGGATGGACGTTAAACTGGAGTCTGCCAGCATTAGTGGGTCGACATTAAAGATTGCGAAGAGTGGGTGAGCTATCGCCGGCACCCTGGCCAAATTGCAAATTCCTGCCCCGGCCGACAGAGGACAAAAAGGTGCATCAGCGGCACAGTCACGATCTCAGCCAATGACGTCACTCGCAGCTGTGCTGCAAAGTAAAGAAGAAGAAGAACTAATGCTAACAAGTGGCACGCACACTTTGTCATGCAACCAATTCCCTCCCTGCCAAGCATCAATCTAAGAGTTCACAGTCGGGTCGGGAATCGAACCCAGACGAGAGAGCTCAGAGATAACCTTCTGCAGTCTATAGCTGCACCATCCTGTCGGACTACAAATACAATAGATGCTTGTATAATATGATCGACTTGTACTGTACACAATGTTAGAGGAACCTTTTATATAAAGGATGCACGTCTTATGTGATCATCGAAACAGCAAATTATATCGATTATATACATCGGAAAATGTAGAGAAAATAATTAATTTCACAAATCTGATTGCGTTTACTTTTGGCTAAGTAAAATAATAAATAAATAGTAATAAATAAAATAAAATAGTAACAAATAGTAATAAAATAAATAGTAAATAGTAACACTAAATTAATATTAAAATAAATAAATCGTATAAATAGTATTTATGAAGTAAATAATTAATTAATTAAATAAAAATACATTTAATAAAATTCTTATTATTATTTAAATAATAAAAATTAATTATAGTAATTTTAAGACAATAATTTTAATAACTTGAATGTATTTATTAAATAAATAATATTAAGTAAATACTATTTATTATTAAATAAATATTAATCGTAAATAAATAGTAATAAATAGTAATAATTAATCTAATAATAATAATAAATTATTAATTTCTCACCTTACTATTTGATATTTTCCAGATTTTTTATATTTTTACAAGATGGCCGCCACATGGTTACGCCTACCCGACCAAAGACGAGCATTACCACCAACACACATCCCATATACCATTTAAAATGACGTTGGTCAAACACCAAATTAGTCAACATCAACTGCAACAGCGGCAGTGTTTGCTGTACTGTGCGTTTGTATGTACTGAACCGGTACTAGATATATGCGGACTTGCTACTGACCTGTGCTGTCTGGTAGTTGTTGATCTGCGATCCCTGGTCAAACTCCCCATTTGAAAATTCGTTGAAAATATGCCCCAGATTTTGGGTTGTGTCGAACACCGTAAGAGCATACCATGGCTTCAAAAACTTTCTGCCAACCTTCCGGATTCATACACAAACGAGATGGTATTCATAGAATACTTACCCTGCGCAGTCAACTTGTTGTGAGCCAACTCTTCTGTTTTTGAACATTGTTTTTCTTTAATCCAATATGGCTGCCAGACCACGTGAGCGATTACATCATAAATTTATATTCTCTAATATAATTGTTGCAGAGATCATGCTCAATAAGTTTCAAACTGATCAGACTAAGCGTTATCCCTGTCGAATTATGACGTCATAATTATGGCACCAATGACGTCATCGTTAACAACACCTATCCCCCATATGGAATTATTTACAATGAGCCACGTTTCAATTTTTTCCATAGAGCGGTTTTGGAGATAGAGGTGCAACGTTTTTCGGTTTTTCCAAGATGGCACCTGGAACACATGACCTATGACGTCATGATTATCATTAAAATATTCTAAAGGAGGAGGTGCTCCTATGGTGAAAATTTTGTGTCCATCAGACCAACAGTTGCTGAAATTTTTAAAATAATGATCGGATGGATAAGTGTTGTATTTTTCGAATTATGATGTCATAACGAAGGCACCGATGACATCATCATTAACATATCTTATTCCCCATGGGGAGTCGGTGACAATGAGGCAGGTCTCAATTTTTTCCATGGGGTGGTTTCAGAGATATAGAGGTGCGAAGTTTCTCCAAGATGGCGCCTGTACAACGTGACATATGATGTCATAATCATTAAAATATTCTACAAGAGGAGGCGCTCCTATGGTGAAAATTTCGTGTCAATCGGACCAAGAATTGCAGAGAAAAAAATTCATACTGATCGAATCAAGCGTTATACTTGTCGAATTATGACGTCATAATTAAAGTACCGATGACATCATCATTAACATATCTTATTCCCCAAGCGGTGTACTTGACAATGAGCCATGTTTCAGTTTTTTTCCATGGAGTGGTTTCAGAGATATAGAGGTGCAATCTTTTTTCGATTTTTCCAAGATGGCGCCTGTACCACTTGACCTATGACGTCATAATTATCATTTTAAAAATTCCACAGGAGCATATTGTTACAGATCCCGGATTTAGAGGAGTTACTATTCATGTCATTGCTTATTAATGTTTATTCTATTAAAGGTTGTTGTGGTTAAAGGGTTAGAGAGGCTCCGGATAACAGGAGACCGGAAACGGGATAGTAAACCGGAAGAAGAAAAAGACACGAGGTCCGGGAGAAGCGGCGATCTTCCTCTTCCTCGCCCAGCTCCGACGCGAGCGGTGTCGATATTGAGCAGCGTGGGGGACGCTGCGTTTGAAAGCCCGTCTGGCGAAAGGAGTTACCTGCGCGGGGTAATTACCGATTACACGTCAAGTTGCCGTGGGTTCGTGCACGGAACCAAGCGTCCGGCACAGTTCGCCTCGACGTCTACAAGGACGCGTACGGGTCGCACCTTGGGCCTCGCGCGCTTTGCCAGCCGCGCTTTGCTTTTGCCCGCTTGGCTGTGCAAGGAGGAGGGCGCTGCAGCAGTTGTTCCCGGTACGTGACGTACACGTTTGGAGCACGTCAGCCAGGGGTCCGTTCAACCGCCCGTGTGCGGAGAAGTCGACCTTCACCTTGGCCCGGAGGGGCCCAGAGACATTGTGAGGGACAGTGACCATTGAGGGGTCGTGAGTGGGGAAAGGGGGGACATACATGAGATGGCCATCTTCGTAATATTGGTGATTGATTATTGATGGTTGTTGATTGATTGGGGAATATATTATTGATGAATCCGGATCCTTGGTGTGGGGTTTCTTATTGACTTGAATTGTTGGGTCTTTCATATTGATTGCGTTACGAAAGCGTATAAATCATAGATCTTTCTGGCGGAGTTCCTCACGGTCCGGGGGTCACCGAGACCAGGTATCACCGGGAGGACCACGTAACAGAATTGGGGGCTCGTCCAATTGAATTCCGGGATCTAAAATTGTATAACATAATAAAATAATAATTTTTATTAATTAAAATTAATTAATTAATTATTAATTGGTAAATTTTTGAGAAATTGTGGTAAAGTCTTGGGTGAAGGTTAACAGGTGTTAACGATAGTCACCATGGCGTTTGTTGCACAGAACTTTGCGGTAACACCTAGTGAGGCACAGTTCCGAGCGTTACTAAAAGCGGACCTCTTGAAATTGGCCAAACATTTTAACTTGGAGGTCCGAACTAATTTGAGGAAGGCAGAGTTGCAGACCACGGTGATACAATCTATGGTGGGATTAGGAACATGGGACGAGTTAGCCTGGCAGTGGCTACCCGAAGAACCAGAAGACGTTGAGCTCCGGAAACTGGAGTTGCAATTACGGAGCCAGGAACGGATCAAAGAAGAGGAAAGGAAAGCAGAAGAGAGGAGAGAAGAGAAACAAGCAGACGAAAGGAGAGTGGAACGAGAACTCCAGGAAAGGTTAAAAGAAGAAGAAAGGAAAGCGGAAAAGGAAAGAGCAGAAGAAGAAAGGAAAGCAGAAAAGGAAAGAGCAGAAGAAGAAAGGAAAGCAGAAGAGAGGAGAGAAGAGAAACAAGCAGAGGAAAGGAGAGTGGAACGAGAACTCCAGGAAAGGTTAGAAGGGAGAAAAGCAGAGGAGAGGAGAGCTGCAAGGGAACTCGAAGCAAAGGAGAGAAAAGCCGAAAGGGAATTAAAGGAACGTGACATGGCGCTTCAGCAAGAAATTAAATTCAAGGAGCTGGAGTTAATGAGAGAACGGGGAGAGGTACCACCCTTGCTGACTGGGCCGACACCTAGCCAGAACACCTGGAATGTGGGCAGACATGTGAGGCTGGTTCCACCCTTCAGTGAAAAGGAAGTCACTCAATTTTTTCCACACTTTGAGAAAGTGGCTCGACAGTTAAACTGGCCGGAGGAGGCCTGGACCATACTAGTGCAAAGTGTGCTGGTGGGTAAAGCTCGAGATTTATTCGGCGCTACCAATGGACCAATGTGCAGATTATGAGGTATTGAAGAAGCACATCCTCAAAGCCTATGAGTTGGTTCCTGAAGCTTCCCGGCAAAAATTCAGGAATGTCAGGAAGAGGGAGAGTGAGACCCATGTGGAGTTTGCCAGAGTGAAAGAAAACATGTTTGATCGGTGGTGTGAGTCGAAAGGAGTCGGGAACGACTTCGAAGCATTGCGTGACCTGATGCTGGTGGAGGAATTTCAACAGTGTGTCCACGAGGACATCAAAGTGTACCTGCAGGAAAAGAAAGTACCAAAGTTGTGGGACGCAGCCACCATGGCAGATGATTATGCCTTAACACACCGGATAGGGGTCCACACACCTAGCTCCTCGCCGAGACTTCAGCAGGGGAGTTGTGGAACACCCGGTGCGGAGAACGACAATACATGGCAGCGGCCTCGAGAGGATTTTGGGGACAACGCGGATACCCCAACTGTTCGAAATCAGAGGGCTACGGGCCCAAGACAAACTTATTTCCCGGGGGGCCCGAGGCAGACCACGAGTTTTTCCTCCGGGCCTACTTGCACTTTTTGCAAGAAACCTGGACACTTGATGTCCAGTTGTTACCTCATGAAAAGGGAAAACCCAGAGCGGAGTCCGACTATTACAACTCCGATTGCGATGGCAAGCGTAAGAAATTGCCCACAGAAGAGTTACCAAACATTTATTTATGAGGGGTTGGTCTCCCTCGAGGGAGACTTGACTAACCCAAGACCTGTTAGGGTATTGAGGGACACAGGAGCCCATCTATCCTTAATGCTTGAAGGCATTTTGCCATTGTCAAAGAGTACCGCAACTGGTGATAGTGTTCGGTTACAAGGGATCGGTGGCTGTGTTAGTGCTCCACTTCATGTCATCCATTTGGAATCCGATTGGGTGTCAGGACCAGTCACCGTCGGTTTACAAGCCACGCTTCCTGTAGAGGGGGTATCTGTGATTATCGGGAATGATTTGGCCAGGGGGCAAATTTATGGTAACCCGAGGGTGGGTAAAGAGCCCCGCAGGGGAAATAACACCACCCCAGCTCGGGATGGTGACAAAAGTGCCAAGTTATTTGTAGGGGGACTGAACTTCAACACAGAGGAAGAAGTTCTGACCTCTGTCTTCAACAGATATGGGCCGCTGGTGGAAGTGCGGGTGGTAAAAGACAGGGAAACGCAACGGTCAAGAGGGTTCGGCTTTGTCACATTTGCAAGCACAAAAGACGCCAGGGAGGCAGAGAAGAATTGGAATGGTAAGGATTTGGAGGGTCGGACCATAACAGTAGGGAAGGCATTTCGTAGGCATCGAGAGGTCTACAGAAGAGGACCACTTGGCGGTAGTTTTGGTGTTGGCAGCAGCCGATATTACTATGGAGGCTCCCAGAGTTACGTCATCTCCCAAAAGAATGATTGGCAGAGGACTGGCCGAGAAGGAGACCGCCAGTCAGGGGACTGCTGGGACAAGGGGTCCCACCGTAACTGTTAGGAGTCCGGAGAAGTTGAAGCACTCTATATACGGTGGAGCCGCCGAGCCTGGGCTCCTACACGGGCTAACCGTGAACGCCACGTTCTTAAAAGGCGTCCCGGTAGGGAACGTTCCTACACGGACTAACCATGAACTCCACGTTCTTAAAGGCGTCCATGTAGGGAGTACTCAGCTGGGTCTCCATCCAAGAGCAACTAGAAGTGGTTGATGCTTGGTCTAGAGGGAATTACCTTGGAATCTCTGGGGGGTTTTGGTGAAAGTTTGTTGCTTTATTTTTGAGATGCGATAATTGTGCCCGGGGGGAACTGATGATTTGGGGTATCGGGTTGGTTTATCAAAGTGGCCGGCACAGAAAGTTTTCGCGGGGTTCAAACTTTCTTTCTTGAAGGGGTGGAGTGTTACGGATCCCGGATTTAGAGGAGTTACTATTCATGTCATTGCTTATTAATGTTTATTCTATTAAAGGTTGTTGTGGTTAAAGGGTTAGAGAGGCTCCGGATAACAGGAGACCGGAAACGGGATAGTAAACCGGAAGAAGAAAAAGACACGAGGTCCGGGAGAAGCGGCGATCTTCCTCTTCCTCGCCCAGCTCCGACGCGAGCGGTGTCGATATTGAGCAGCGTGGGGGATGCTGCGTTTGAAAGCCCGTCTGGCGAAAGGAGTTACCTGCGCGGGGTAATTACCGATTACACGTCAAGTTGCCGTGGGTTCGTGCACGGAACCAAGCGTCCGGCACAGTTCGCCTCGACGTCTACAAGGACGCGTACGGGTCGCACCTTGGGCCTCGCGCGCTTTGCCAGCCGCGCTTTGCTTTTGCCCGCTTGGCTGTGCAAGGAGGAGGGCGCTGCAGCAGTTGTTCCCGGTATGTGACGTACATGTTTGGAGCACGTCAGCCAGGGGTCCGTTCAACCGCCCGTGTGCGGAGAAGTCGACCTTCACCTTGGCCCGGAGGGGCCCAGAGACATTGTGAGGGACAGTGACCATTGAGGGGTCGTGAGTGGGGAAAGGAGGGACATACATGAGATGGCCATCTTAGTAATATTGGTGATTGATTATTGATGGTTGTTGATTGATTGGGGAATATATTATTGATGAATCCGGATCCTTGGTGTGGGGTTTCTTATTGACTTGAATTGTTGGGTCTTTCATATTGATTGCGTTACGAAAGCGTATAAATCATAGATCTTTCTGGCAGAGTTCCTCTCACGGTCCGGGGGTCACCGAGACCAGGTAGTCACCGAGAGGACCACGTAACAATATGCTCATATTCTGAAAATTTCGTACCAATCGGACTAACAGTTGCAGAGAATTTTTTTTTTCATACTGATCAGATAAAGCGCTGTACTTGTCGAATTATGACGTCATAATTAAGGCACCGATGACATCGTCATCAACATATATTATTCCCCATGGTGAGTACTTGACAATGAGCCATGTTTTCATTTTTTCCATTGAGCGGTTTGGGAGATATAGAGGTGTAACGTTTTTCCAAGATGGCGCCTGTACCACAAGACCTATGACGTCATATTATTCATTCAAATATTCTACAGGAGGAGGCCCTCCTATGGTGAAAATTTCATGTCAATCGGAACAACGGTTGCCGAGAAAATGAATTTTTTAAATGTAGACACGTTCGGGCACACGGCACACGGCACACACACGTACGTACGTAGTTGAATGCTTAACCCTGCTTTTCGCTTTGCGAGCACAGGGTAATGAAGACTATTAAGACTACGATATATATATATATATATATATATATATATATATATATATATATATATATATATACACATGTATATGTATATGTATATATATGTATATATATATATGTATATATATGTATTGACCCCATCTTGACGATAGACCAGAAATCTAGACTCATCACTGAAGATTACGTGATTCCAGTGTCCTGGCTGCCATTGACGGTGCTCTCTGGCCCACTGCAATCGGCGCTGGCGGTGTTGTCTGGTCAGGCGTGGCTTTCTCAGGGGACGCCTGGCACGATAGCCTGCTTGAACCAGTCATTGGTTGACTAGCCTTCTGGATACAGGCACATTTGTCAGTTGCTGCCACTCAGCCCTAAGCCAATTAGCTGACTTGGTACGGCCATTGCGGACTAACCGGTGCAGCTGGCGATCATCTCTCCTTGTCGTTCTGCGGGGACGTCCTGGCCTCGGTATTGGAGTAGGGACACCCCTCTGAGCATTTCGTTTCAGGATCTTTGACACCTGACCTTGAGTGATGCCATACTGCCGAGCAATAGCACTTCTTTCATGCCGTAATTTCGTAAAGCCACCACTCCATGACAAACAGCATTGTCGAGTTGACGGACCATCTCCAGAGGAAGCGGCAATAACTTTTGGAGACGTGCAGCAGTTGTTTTCCACTAATACAGAACGCAACAACCCTTGTATACCCGACTGTGAAGCCAATCATCAAATGCACTTGTCCGTACATTTTGCCATGCCACCTGTGATGTAATCCTGTTGTTGATTTCTTGCTGCGACAGACAATCAGTGACATGGTTCTTTTAACAAATAAATCACCAAAGTGTAAAAGAAACTCACCAGATTGATATACTGAGTTAAGAAAGTAAACCCGTCAAGAAAAAATATATATTCCATATTAAATGCCAAGTCTGTATATGTATATGTGTATATGTATATATGTGTATATGTATATATGTGTATATGTATATATATGTATGTATATATATATATATGTACTAGCTTGGCTGGGCTCCTCACGCGTCGTTACAGAGGAACGGGCTTATTTTAGCTGAGGATAATGACTGTACCTGAGTTGCTGTGTTGTCATAATTTACACCAATCATAATTCAAACAATTATTTTGCACAAATGTATTCGTAGTGTTTGTGATATTACATTTTAATAAGCAATTTTGCTTGAAGATTTTGGTTAAAAAAATATAACAATTTTTAAAAATCCCCTCAGCACATACATAGGGGAGGGGTAGGTGCAGACTCGAAGTTTGGGCCGATTACACCTCACCACAACGTAATTTCAAACACCTCACCCCCACATAATTTAAAACACCTCATCACCAACTAATTCAAAACACCTCACCACCACATAATAAAAAACACCTCATCACCAAGTAATTTAAAACACCTCACCACCATGTCATTTAAAAACACCTCACCACCACATCATTTAAAAACACCTCACCACCACATCAGTTAAAAACACCTCACCACCACGTCATTTAAAAACACCTCACCACTACGTCATTTAAAAACACCTCACCACCACGTCATTTAAAAACACCTCACCACCACGTCATTTAAAAACACCTCACCACCACATAATTCAAAATACCTCACTACCACGTGATTCAAAACCACCACCACGTTATTAAAAACACTTCACAACCACGGAAACAAAAGTTTGAGGGAGTACTTCAGTGACACAGACACTGCCCAGATATGTAGATATATAGATAAATGACTGTACCTGAGTTGCTGTTTTGTCATGGTTTTCACCAATCATAATACAAACAATTACTTTGCACAAATGTATTTGTTGTTTGTGATATTACATTTTTATAGGCAATTTAGGTTGAAGATTTAGGTTGAATGTTTTTTTTTCAAGAAAGAACCCCTCAGCACATACATAGGGGAGGGGTAGGTGCAGACTGGAAGTTTGGGACGATTACACCGCACCACCACGTAATTCAAAACACCTCACCACCAAGTAATTCAAAACACCTCACCACCAAGTAATTCAAAACACCTCACCACCACGTAATTCAAAACACCTCACCACCACGTAATTCAAAACACCTCACCACCACGTAATTCAAAATACCTCACCACCATAAAACACGGCATAAAAACACCTCACCACCACGAAATTAAAAACACCTCACCACCACGAAATTGAAAACACCTCACAGCCATAAAACACGTAATAAAAACACCTCACAGCCATAAACACGTAATAAAAACACCTCACAGCCATAAAACACGAAATTAAAAACACCTCACAGCCATAAAACACGTAATAAAAACACCTCACCACCACGAAAATAAAAACACCTCAGCCCTAAAACACGGAATAAAAACACCTCACCACCACGAAATTAAAAACACCTCACCACCACGAAATTGAAAACACCTCACAGCCATCAAGCACGTAATAAAAACACCTCACAGCCATAAAACACGTAATAAAAACACACCACCACAAAATTGAAAACACCTCACAGCCATAAAACACGTAATAAAAACACCTCACAGCCATAAAACACGTAATAAAAACACCTCACAGCCATAAAACACGTAATAAAAACACCTCACAGCCATAAAACACGTAATAAAAACACCTCACAGCCATAAAACACGTAATAAAAACACCTCACAGTCATAAAACACGTAATAAAAACACACCACCACAAAATTGAAAACACCTCACAGCCATAAAACACGTAATAAAAACACCTCACAGCCATAAAATACCTAATAAAAACACCTCACAGCCATAAAACACGAAATTAAAAACACCTCACAGCCACGAAATTAAAAACATCTCACAGCCATAAAACACGTAATAAAAACACCTCACAGCCATAAAACACGTAATAAAAACACCTCACAGCCATAAAACACGTAATAAAAACACCTCACAGCCATAAAACACGTAATAAAAACACCTCACAGCCATAAAACACGTAATAAAAACACCTCACAGCCATAAAATACGTAATAAAAACACCTCACCACCACGAAATTAAAAACACCTCACAGCCATAAAACACGTAATAAAAACACCTCACAGTCATAAAACACGTAATAAAAACACCTCACAGCCATAAAACACGTAATAAAAACACCTCACCACCACGAAATTAAAAACACCTCACAGCCATAAAACACGTAATAAAAACACCTCACAGTCATAAAACACGTAATAAAAACACCTCACAGCCATAAAACACGTAATAAAAACACCTCACAGCCAATAAAACACGTAATAAAAACACCTCACCACCACGAAATTAAAAACACCTCACAGCCATAAAACATGTAATAAAAACACCTCACAGCCATAAAACACGTAATAAAAACACCTCACCACCAAGAAATTAAAAACACCTCACAGTCATAAAACACGTAATAAAAACACCTCACAGCCATAAAACACGTAATAAAAACACCTCACAGCCATAAAACACGTAATAAAAACACCTCACCACCACGAAATTAAAAACTCCTCACAGCTATAAAACACGTAATAAAAACACCTCACAGCCACGAAATTAAAAACATCTCACAGCCATAAAACACGTAATAAAAACACCTCACAGCCATAAAACACGTAATAAAAACACCTCACCACCACGAAATTAAAAACACCTCACAGCCATAAAACACGTAATAAAAACACCTCACCACCACGAAATTAAAAACACCTCACCACCACGAAATTAAAAACACCTCACAGCCATAAAACACATAATAAAAACACCTCACCACCACGAAATTAAAAACATCTCACAGCCATAAAACACGTAATAAAAACACCTCACCACCACGAAATTAAAAACACCTCACCACCACGAAATTAAAAACACCTCACCACCACGAAATTAAAAACACCTCACAGCCATAAAACACATAATAAAAACACCTCACCACCACGAAATTAAAAACACCTCACCACCACGAAATTAAAAACACCTCACCACCACGAAATTAAAAACACCTCACAGCCATAAAACACATAATAAAAACACCTCACCACCACGAAATTAAAAACACCTCACAGCCATAAAACACAAAATAAAAACACCTCACCATCACGAAATTAAAAACACCTCACCACCACGAAATTAAAAACACCTCACAGCCATAAAACACATAATAAAAACACCTCACCACCACGAAATTAAAAACATCTCACAGCCATAAAACACATAATAAAAACACCTCACCACCACGAAATTAAAAACACCTCACAGCCATAAAACACGTAATAAAAACACCTCACCACCACGAAATTAAAAACACCTCACCACCACGAAATTAAAAACACCTCACAGCCATAAAACACATAATAAAAACACCTCACCACCACGAAATTAAAAACATCTCACAGCCATAAAACACGTAATAAAAACACCTCACCACCACGAAATTAAAAACACCTCACCACCACGAAATTAAAAACACCTCACAGCCATAAAACACATAATAAAAACACCTCACCACCACGAAATTAAAAACACCTCACCACCACGAAATTAAAAACACCTCACAGCCATAAAACACATAATAAAAACACCTCACCACCACGAAATTAAAAACACCTCACAGCCATAAAACACAAAATAAAAACACCTCACCACCACGAAATTAAAAACACCTCACCACCACGAAATTAAAAACACCTCACAGCCATAAAACACATAATAAAAACACCTCACCACCAGGAAATTAAAAACACCTCACAGCCATAAAAACACAAAATAAAAACACCTCACCACCACGAAATTGAAAACACCTCACAGCCATAAAACACGTAATAAAAACACCTCACAGCCATAAACACGTAATAAAAACACCTCACAGCCATAAAACACGAAATTAAAAACACCTCACAGCCATAAAACACGTAATAAAAACACCTCACCACCACGAAAATAAAAACACCTCAGCCCTAAAACACGGAATAAAAACACCTCACCACCACGAAATTAAAAACACCTCACCACCACGAAATTGAAAACACCTCACAGCCATCAAGCACGTAATAAAAACACCTCACAGCCATAAAACACGTAATAAAAACACCTCACAGCCATAAAACACGTAATAAAAACACCTCACAGTCATAAAACACGTAATAAAAACACCACCACAAAATTGAAAACACCTCACAGCCATAAAACACGTAATAAAAACACCTCACAGCCATAAAATACCTAATAAAAACACCTCACAGCCATAAAACACGAAATTAAAAACACCTCACAGCCACGAAATTAAAAACATCTCACAGCCATAAAACACGTAATAAAAACACCTCACCACCACAAAATTAAAAACACCTCACAGCCATAAAACACGTAATAAAAACACCTCACAGTCATAAAACACGTAATAAAAACACCTCACAGCCATAAAACACGTAATAAAAACACCTCACAGCCATAAAATACGTAATAAAAACACCTCACCACCACGAAATTAAAAACACCTCACAGC
This sequence comes from Myxine glutinosa, assembly GCF_964187855.1. NCBI lineage: Eukaryota > Metazoa > Chordata > Myxini > Myxiniformes > Myxinidae > Myxine > Myxine glutinosa. The sequence goes on from NC_136270.1 coordinate 118,186,593, forward strand.
CATAAAACACGTAATAAAAACACCTCACAGTCATAAAACACGTAATAAAAACACCTCACAGCCATAAAACACGTAATAAAAACACCTCACCACCACGAAATTAAAAACACCTCACAGCCATAAAACACGTAATAAAAACACCTCACAGTCATAAAACACGTAATAAAAACACCTCACAGCCATAAAACACGTAATAAAAACACCTCACAGCCAATAAAACACGTAATAAAAACACCTCACCACCACGAAATTAAAAACACCTCACAGCCATAAAACACGTAATAAAAACACCTCACAGCCATAAAACACGTAATAAAAACACCTCACCACCAAGAAATTAAAAACACCTCACAGTCATAAAACACGTAATAAAAACACCTCACAGCCATAAAACACGTAATAAAAACACCTCACAGCCATAAAACACGTAATAAAAACACCTCACCACCACGAAATTAAAAACTCCTCACAGCTATAAAACACGTAATAAAAACACCTCACAGCCACGAAATTAAAAACATCTCACAGCCATAAAACACGTAATAAAAACACCTCACAGCCATAAAACACGTAATAAAAACACCTCACCACCACGAAATTAAAAACACCTCACAGCCATAAAACACGTAATAAAAACACCTCACCACCACGAAATTAAAAACACCTCACCACCACGAAATTAAAAACACCTCACAGCCATAAAACACATAATAAAAACACCTCACCACCACGAAATTAAAAACATCTCACAGCCATAAAACACGTAATAAAAACACCTCACCACCACGAAATTAAAAACACCTCACAGCCATAAAACACGAAATAAAAACACCTCACCACCACGAAATTAAAAACGCCTCACCACCACGAAATTAAAAACACCTCACAGCCATAAAACACATAATAAAAACACCTGACCACCACGAAATTAAAAACACCTCACCACCACGAAATTAAAAACACCTCACAGCCATAAAACACATAATAAAAACACCTCACCACCACGAAATTAAAAACACCTCACAGCCATAAAACACAAAATAAAAACACCTCACCACCACGAAATTAAAAACACCTCACCACCACGAAATTAAAAACACCTCACAGCCATAAAACACATAATAAAAACACCTCACCACCACGAAATTAAAAACATCTCACAGCCATAAAACACATAATAAAAACACCTCACCACCACGAAATTAAAAACACCTCACAGCCATAAAACACGAAATAAAAACACCTCACAGCCACGAAAATAAAAACACCTCACAGCCATAAAACACGTAATAAAAACACCTCACCACCACGAAATTAAAAACACCTCACCACCACGAAATTAAAAACACCTCACAGCCATAAAACACATAATAAAAACACCTCACCACCACGAAATTAAAAACATCTCACAGCCATAAAACACGTAATAAAAACACCTCACCACCACGAAATTAAAAACACCTCACCACCACGAAATTAAAAACACCTCACAGCCATAAAACACATAATAAAAACACCTCACCACCACGAAATTAAAAACACCTCACAGCCATAAAACACAAAATAAAAACACCTCACCACCACGAAATTAAAAACACCTCACCACCACGAAATTAAAAACACCTCACAGCCATAAAACACATAATAAAAACACCTCACCACCAGGAAATTAAAAACACCTCACAGCCATAAAAACACAAAATAAAAACACCTCACCACCACGAAATTAAAAACACCTCACCACCACGAAATTAAAAACACCTCACAGCCATAAAACACATAATAAAAACACCTCACCACCACGAAATTAAAAACATCTCAGCCATAAAACACGTAATAAAAAGACCTCACCAACACGAAATTAAAAACACCTCACCACCACGAAATTAAAAACACCTCAGCCATAAAACACATAATAAAAACACCTCACCACCACGAAATTAAAAACACCTCACCACCACGAAATTAAAAACACCTCACAGCCATAAAACACATAATAAAAACACCTCACCACCACGAAATTAAAAACACCTCACAGCCATAAAACACAAAATAAAAACACCTCACCACCACGAAATTAAAAACACCTCACCACCACGAAATTAAAAACACCTCACAGCCATAAAACACATAATAAAAACACCTCACCACCACGAAATTAAAAACACCTCACAGCCATAAAACACGTAATAAAAACACCTCACAGCCATAAAACACGTAATAAAAACACCACACCACCACGAAATTAAAAACACCTCACAGCCATAAAACACGTAATAAAAACACCTCACCACCACGAAATTAAAAACACCTCACAGCCATAAAACACGTAATAAAAACACCTCACCACCACGAAATTAAAAACACCTCACAGCCATAAAACACGTAATAAAAACACCTCACCACCACGAAATTAAAAACACCTCACAGCCATAAAACACGTAATAAAAACACCTCACCACCACGAAATTAAAAACACCTCACAGCCATAAAACACGTAATAAAAACACCTCACCACCACGAAATTAAAAACACCTCACAGCCATAAAACACGTAATAAAAACACCTCACCACCACGAAACTAAAAACATCTCACAGCCATAAAACACGTAATAAAAACACCTCACAGCCATAAAACACGTAATAAAAACACCTCACCACCACGAAATTAAAAACACCTCAGCCAAAAAACACGTTATAAAAACACCTCACCACCACGAAATTAAAAACACCTCACCACCACGAAATTAAAAACACCTCACAGCCATAAAACACATAATAAAAACACCTCACCACCACGAAATTAAAAACACCTCACAGCCATAAAACACGTAATAAAAACACCACACCACCACGAAATTAAAAACACCTCACAGCCATAAAACACGTAATAAAAACACCTCACCACCACGAAATTAAAAACACCTCACAGCCATAAAACACGTAATAAAAACACCTCACCACCACGAAATTAAAAACACCTCACAGCCATAAAACACGTAATAAAAATACCTCACCACCACGAAATTAAAAACATCTCACAGCCATAAAACACGTAATAAAAACACCTCACCACCACGAAACTAAAAACATCTCACAGCCATAAAACACGTAATAAAAACACCTCACAGCCATAAAACACGTAATAAAAACACCTCACCACCACGAAATTAAAAACACCTCAGCCAAAAAACACGTTATAAAAACACCTCACCACCACGAAATTAAAAACACCTCACCACCACGAAATTAAAAACACCTCACCACCACGAAATTAAAAACACCTCACAGCCATAAAACACATAATAAAAACACCTCACCACCA
>NC_136270.1:118192417-118202417 GCF_964187855.1 Myxine glutinosa
GCGGCCTTAAAAAGGAAGTGGGCAGGGATGCGAAACTAATCATTTCTTTTTCAAGGCCTTATTGCCCACCTTTTGGAGCAACTACGATGGCCTAATAAATGGTGTTTCATATAACATAGCAAATCATTATTCTGTGTTGGAATTCTCCCATTTTCGCGACGTCAATGGCATTTCGTCGTGTGACGTCACCACGCTGCCGACACTCCCAACAGCGCACCTGCGTTTCCCAATCTGACGAACTCCCGACTCCGTCTCTCCATTCGCCAGCACCCACCCTCCCAGTAATCCTTAAAACGTCCTCCGTTTAATGGACACCCCGAGGGCACCTTAGTCTCACCCCTTGTAAAACAACATGTGTTAACACCCGACCGAAGCGTCACCACCCCTCTCGTGGACCCTTCCGCCATCATTACAAGTCCCCACGTGGTACCTCACCCGCATTGAACGTGGTATTTAGGATGTCTATTTGCTTTTGTGACCAGCTCTGTCTTTTACGACATCGTTCAGCCACCGTGCTTTTATCCTAATGGACACATCGCATTAATACTTTAACAGGATATTAATTTTGCTTGTTAAACGGAGGGGGAATGGCTCCTTGAACCACCGTATTCGAATCAATAAACGTCCGACATTAAAATTAAAAATTCATCAGCAGCGAGCAATCGGTATTAGCATTTAAATTTAAAAGTCAGGGTGTCAAGTTCTCTTCTGCATCGTTACGGGAAGCAAGTGCCCAAGGCAGAGTGCGATGTGCTTACAGGCCTCTAATGTTAAAGGCCTGTTGACCGATCCGATGGCACGACCTTCCACAGTCGTGGATCATCCTCTCTTCACGTGACCTGAGCCGGTAGTCGGTAATCGTATCGGTCAGAAGATTGTGGAAGCGTCGTGACAAAGTCCAACCTCTGATGTGCAATCTCTTCCGCTTGGCTTTGTCCACTTGATATACCATGATGTCGAGGGAATACCAATTGGGGTAGAACACCACGAGTTTAGGATAGAATATCACTCGATAAGGGTAAATACTACTATATCACTAGATAAGGGTAAATACTACTAGATTATGGCAGAACACTACTAGATTCGGGTAGAACACTACTAAATTAGGGTATACCACTACTAGATTAGGGTACAACACTACTAGATTAGGGTATAACACTACTAGATGAGGGTCGAACACTATTAGATGAGGGTAGACCACTACTAGATTAAGGTAGAACAATACTGAATTAAGGTAGACCACTACTAGATTAGGGTAGAACACTACTAGATGAGGGTAGAACAATACTAGATTATGGTAGAACACTACAAGATGAGGGTAGAACACGAGTATATTAGGGTATACCACTACTAGATTGGGGTATAACACTACTACATTAGGGTATAACACTATTAGATTAGGGTAGACCACTACTAGATTAAGGTGGAACACTACTGAATTAGGGTAGAACACTACTGGATGAGGGTAGAACAATACTAGATGAGGGTAGAACACTACTAGATGAGGGTAGACCATTACTAAATTAGGGTAGAACACTACTAGATGATGGTAGAACACTACTAAATTAGGGTATAACACTATTAGATGAGGGCAGACCACTACTAGATTAAGGTAGAACACTACTGAATTAGGGTAGACCACAACTAGATTAGGGTAGAACACTACTAGATGAGGGTAGAACAATACTAGATTAGGGTATAACACTACTACATTAGGGTATAACACTATTAGATGAGGGTAGACCACTACTAGAATAGGGTAGAACACTACTAGATGAGGGTAGAACAATACGAGATTAGGGTAGAACACTACTAGATTATGGTATACCATTACAAGATTAGTGGAGAACACTACTAGATTAGGGAAGAACACTACTAGATGAGGGTAGACCATTACTAAATTAGGGTAGAGCATGACTAGATTAGGGTGAAACACTAGTAGATTAGGGTAGACCATTACTGGATTAGGGTAGTAAATGACTAGATTAGAGAGAAACACTAGTAGATTAGGGTAGAACATGACTAGATTAGGGTGAAACACTCGTAGATTAGGGTAGACCATCACTAGATTAGGGTAGAACATGACTAGATTAGGGTAGAACACTGCTTTTGAGGGTAAAACACTTCTTGATTGCGGCAGAACACCACTAGATTAGGGTAAAAAAAAACGATGGCATACTGTCACATTGGCGATCAATAAACTACAAATGGAAGGGTCTGCTAGTGAAGGTATACCATGACCATTTTGGACTAGTTTGACCTTCTGCGGTCATCTTCAAAGCATCCAAATGAGCTAGCCGTCATGACACATGACAGCTCCCCTAATTGTGCTCAAGCGAATATGATCTAGCTCAGAACAGGTCATTACTGAAAGCTGTTCAATGGTCTTGCTCATATCAACTAGTTGAGATACCTGAAACCAACCGATAACCATTCATGGTCGTGTTCAAGCCGCTGATTGAACGATCTCCAATCAATCCAGAACCATTTGAGGTGATGCTCAAGCAACTGGTTGAACCTAAATGTCCCTCGTGTGCAGTGCTTGGTTACGAGTTCTCATCATTGCTCGGAAGCACACCTGCGCACCTGATGCCTTCTGTAGATTAGAGCAGGAAGTCGTAATTTGTTCAGGGTGCCATCAATATCTCACCTCTTCGCAAAGGTCTCCGTGGAATCTTTAAGGTCCATCAACTAATGCCAGTACTGTACAAGGGTGCACATGCAGCTTAACGTCGACCCAAGGGTGGGTGCACTTTGTGATTCAACCCTGCCCTCTCTGTGAAGCGCGTCAGGTGGTCAGTTTAGGACCAGACAGGTCAAAGGTAAGTTCAGTACCTCCACATCATATTGTGAGGACTGCTTGAGCTCAGTGGCGCTGATACTGTTAACGGAATGTTGCCGATTGACATATCCCTCGAGTAACTGAAAGTCTTAAACAAATGGCTTGGGCTAAATGGACATCAGGTGAGTGTGGTGCATGCGTCCCCTCATCAGGTGGACAGCTAACACTGTAAGTAACGCCTCGGCCGGTCCACTGTACCTTCTGTATGTGCATCCCTGGACAGCTGACTCCATGCCGTGCTCACACCTCAGGGCCCACTATCTCGGAGCGCCAAACCTTGGTTTTCATTTCATGACGGTTATTATCACCTGCACAGAAATGACACCCAATGCCCGGGGCTGTGGAATGCCTGTGAACCCATTTTTCCAGCACCCCGCACAGCTGGGACAATGAACCTAGCAATTTCCACCTGAAGCATCATTTCTTTTCTTCACTCTATTATCCACCCGGCTCAGTTCCAGCACACTGCCTTGTTTTATTATTGCACCCTTTCTCTCCTTTCCCTATATTTCTGCTCTGCATGTTCTCCGCCATCCCACCAACAAGACCTCCGAACATGGCCTCCCAAGTGCTCGTTCGTCGGCCATTCACACCTGCACTGCCTATCCAGCCCACCATGCTGCTCACATATCATTACGCGCTATGGCATTACAAGGCAGGGGCTCTGCTTGCCTAGCTCGAACAGGGGACCTCTAAATGATCGTAAACGCGTGGGCCGTGCTCAAACTTTCAGCAACATGCAGGACAAACGACATCGTTCCAGGTGGCTTCTTTTACACAAAAGAGAGTCGAGGTCAGCACAACGAAGCAAAAAGGCGAGCTGTTGGTCGGACCCAACTTCCCTCTCCCATTCCCCACAACAACATTGCAAGAGCAAGTGCAGGCATGATGACAAAATATCCCCAACTGTTCTTCCACATTTCTCCACCAAACGATCAAAGGTTAACTTGGAATCTCAGCATATTAACCTGGTTTGCCTTAATGGTGACGTCTCAAACCACAAAGGTTGCCAATACTGTTCCTTAAAATTCTGAGCTTGCAGACATTTATTTAGGGATTGGTGTCTTTTGTGAGATTTGGTTATTGGGCAAATGCTTGACTATATATATATATATATATATATATATATATATATATATAGTCACGTGAAAAAGTAAGTACACCCCTTGTGTAAAGTTTTCACTTTTTCAACATATTTCAACATACAGCTATTTGATCTTCATTTCAACAATATTTATAGATAAAGGTGATATAATATAACAAATATCATGAAACATTTACATTTTGTAGTCCATTGAAAATTTTAAATAAACATAAATGCAAATTTCGCATGTGGAAAAAGTAATCACACCCTTGGCTCTAATAGGTGGTATTGCCCCCTTTGGCAGAAACAACCTCAAGTAGGCGTTTCTTAGAACTGTCTACCAGTCTCTGGCATCGACTGAGAGAAATTTTTGCCCACTCCTCCATGCAGAATTCTTTCAGCTGTGCGATGTTTGAGGGGTTTCTTGCATGCACAAGAACACAACACAACATGCATTTTAAGGCCATTTTCCCTGCTCGAGCGGGGGTTAGCCTTGCAGTCCCCGTGACAATCTTCTCCATTTTGCCCTATTTTCTGCATCTCCCCTTGTCAACCCCCTTGCCCGCATTTCTTCTTCCACCACCTTTAACCAAGTCTTTCTCGGTCTTCCCCGTCCTCTACTTCCTTCTACATTCATTTCCATCACTCTTCTCAACCAGTCACTTTCATCCTTCCTCAACACATGACCAAACCATCTCAAACTGTTTCTCTTCACAGCATCCATCACAGGCTCTATTCCCATCGTCTTTCGCAATTCATCATTTGTCTTCCTCTCTCTCAACGATACTCCACACATCCACCGAACCATTCGCATTTCCACCCTTTCCAGCCTCCGTTGCTGCTCTACGTTCATTACCCATGTCTCACTCCCATAAATCATAACACTTCTCACACATGCAGCATACACCTTTACCTTCAACTTCAACGACACTCCCCTTCTCATCAGCACGCCACTCAGTTCCCGAAACGTCTTCCATGCACATCTCACTCCAGCAACTGTTGCCGATTCTGATCCACCTTCTCCATTCAGCATGTCTCCTAGGTAACAAAATGTTTTCACACCTTCCAGCTTCATGCCGTCTTCAAGATCCAACTCAACATTTCCTCCATCTGCAGCTCCCTCTGTGCACACCTTACACTTGAATGTAGCTGCCACACTGGTTAATGACCCTCTCAAACCACTACATTTTTGATGAACCCACTCAGCGCACATTGTACATTGAAAGGAATTCACTCCGACACCCTTCCTGCACACAGCACACGGCCACTTCCCAGTTCTTTCCACCTCACCACATGCTTTACCACTTGCCATCACCTTCGTTTTTCCGATATTCACCTTCAGACCTTTTGTCTCAATACATTCCTTCCACTTGTTCATCTTCTCCTTCAGTCCATCCATACTTTCTGCAATCAACACCAGATCATCTGCATACAACAACTCCCACGGTAAACCCCCCTTTATGTTCTGAGCCAGCACCTCCATCACAGCTACAAATAGTAGTGGACTTAGTACCGACCCCTGATGCACTCCCACCTTCACCTCATACTCACCACTGTTCCCGTCCTTCATCCTTACAGCTGTGCGCGCTCTTTTGTACATTGCCAGCACTACTCTGATCAACCATTCCTCCACTCCTAACTTCCTCAATGCCCATGCCACTACTTCACGTGGAACCCTATCGAATGCTTTCTCCAGATCAACAAACCCAAGAAACAACTTCTTCCTCTTCTCCATGTACTTCTCCCGCAACTGCCTCACAATAAAAAGCACGTCTGTCATTCCTCTTCCTGGCATAAATCCAAACTGCATTTCGTCAATCTTCACTTTCTTCCTTATCCTCCTCTCCAACACCCTTTCCAATACCTTCATTCCATGCTCCAATGATTTATCGCTCGATACGAGCCACAGTCCAGAGGATCAACCTTTCCCCTTGTATAGACGGATAAGGGTACTCGGTTCCCAATCCACTGGAATGCGGCCTTCTTTCCCCACCAGATTGCAGATCTGTCATTCTCTTCACACCCCAATTTCCCGCTGCCTTCAACATATCTCACACAACTCCTGTCGGCCCTCCCGCTTTTCTACTCTTCATTGCTTTTACCGCTTCCTCAACTTCCTTCTCGGTTATCTTCTCTGCCGGTCCTAAAACTGGGTTACTCTCTATGTTGTCGTCCTAATCATTCTATGCATTAAACAGCATTTCCATATATCTCTTCCATCTTCCTTTAATTACATCTGGGTCCACAACGATTTGTTCCACTTCATCCTTCAAGCAACTCACCCCCATCACATCACACCTCTCTTTCGCTATCTGCTTTGCAATCCTGAATACCGCTCTCTGACCCTCTTCCAAATCCAAGCGTTCTCCGAACATTTTCCTACATGCCTCCTGTGCCTTTGCTACCTCTTTCTTTGCAGCCTTCTTGGCTGCCTTATAACTTTCATGCTCTGCCTTTTCTGCCCCCATACCCTTCGCCTTCTGCCACTCCTTGAACCTCTTCCTCTTCTCGTTTCTTGCATGCACAGCTCGTTTCAAATCCCCCCACAACATCTCGATGGGATTTAGATCCGGGTGTTGACTTGGCCATTCCAGAACCCTCCATTTCTTTCTTTTCAGCCATTCTTTGGTGGATTTACTGGTATGTTTAAGGGCATTGTCATGTTGCAAGGTCCACCTTCGGTTGAGCTTCAACTTTCCGACAGATGTCCTCACATTATCCTCAAGCACCCTCTGGTACAATGAAGAATTCATAGTGGATTCTATGATGGTGAGCTGCCCAGGCCCTGATGCAGCAAAGCTGCCCCAAACCATAATATTTCCACCACCATGCTTTACAGTTGGTATCAGGTTCTTGTGGTCAAATGCTGTCTTTGGTTTTCGCCAAACATGTGTTCTGGTACTGTGTCCAAATAGCTCTACCTTTGACTCATCTGTCCAGAGCACATTGTTCCAGAAGTGCTGGTCTTTGCCTAGGTGTTCATTGGCAAACTTTAGTCTTGCCCTGATGTTCTTTCTGGACCGCAAAGGTTTCCTCATGGCACACCTCCCATGGCGATCAAATTTGTGCAGCCTCTTTCTAATGGTTGACTCGTGCACTTTGACATCAGCAGTGGCAAGAGCTACCTGTAGGTCCCGTGATGACATTCTGGGGTTCTTAGAGACTTCTTTCAGCATCTTGTGATCTGCTCTCGGACTGAACTTGCTGGGGTGACCTGGCCTGAACAAGTTGGCAGTTGTTTGGAATCTTCTCCACTTGTAGATGATCTTCCGGACAGTCGAATGATTGATTTCAAATTGTTTGTAGATCTTTTTAAATCCCTTCCCAGACTCGTAGGCATCTATAACCTAATTTCTGAAGGCCTCAGAGAGCTCTTTTGATCTAGGCATGGTGACACTGCGTACTTCAACAACAAAGAGCAAACCAAACTAAATGTCTGATGTTTAAATAAGACAGGTTCCTCCAAGATCCTCTCTAACGATGTTCAAATCATTTGTACCTGAGCTGGTGCACCTGATTCTAATTTTAGGTATTTGAAGTAGTGGTAAATGTAGGGGTGTACTTACTTTTTCCACATGCGAAATTTGCATTTATGTTTATTTAAATGATACAATGGACTACAAAATGTAAATGTTTCATGATATTTGTTATATTATGTCACCTTTATCTATCAATATTGTTGAAATGAAGATCAAATAGCTGTATGTTGAAATCTGTTGAAAAAGTCAAAACTTTACACGGGGTTCACTTACTTTTTCAAGTGACTACATGACCAAACACTACATGACCAAACGTATGTGGACACCCGAACATCGAACATCTCATTCCAAAATCATGGGCATCAATATGGAGTTGCCCCCCCCCCCCCCCTCCTTGCTGCTATAACAGCCTCCACTCCTCTGGGAAGGCTTTCCACTGGATGTTGGAACATTGCTGTGGGGATTCGCTGCCATTCAGCCACAAGAGCATTCGTGAGGTCGGACACTGATCTTGGGCGATTAGGCCTGGCTCGCAGTCGGCATTCCAATTCACCCCAAAGATGTTTGATGGGGTTGAGGTCAGGGCTCTATGCAGACCAGTCAAGGTCTTCCACACCGAACTCAACAAACCATTCTATATGGACCTCACTTTGTGCACACGGGCATTGTCATGCTGAAACAGGAAAGGGCCTTCCCCAAACTGTTGCCACACAGTTGGAAGCACACACTCGTCTAGAATGTCATTGTGTGCTGTCGCGTTAAGTTTTTCCTTCACTGGAACTAAGAGGCCTAGCCCAAACAATGAAAAACAGCCCCAGACCATTATTCCTCCTCCACCAAACTTGACCGTTGGCGCTATGGATTCGAGCAGGTAGTTTTCTCCTGGCATCCGCCAAACCCAGATTCGTCCGTCGGACTGCCAGATGGTGAAGCGTGATTGATCACTCCAGAGAACTCGTTTCCACTGCTCCAAAGTCCAATGGCGGTGAGCTTTACACCACTCCAGCCGACACTTGCCATTGCGCCTGGTGATCTTGGGCTTGTGTGCGACTACTAGGCCATGGAAACCCATTTCATGAAGCCCCCGATGAACAGTTGTTGTGCTGTCGTTGCTTCGCGAGGCAGTTTGGAACTCGGTCGTTTGTGTTCCAACCGAGGACAGACTATTTTTATGTGCTACGTGCTTCAGCACTCGGTGGTCCCGTTCTGTGAGCTTGCTTGGCCTACCACTCTGTGGCTGAGCTATTGTTGCTCCTCGACGTTTCCACTTCACAATAACAGCACTTACAGTTGACCATAGCAGCTTTAGCAGGGCAGAAATTTGACGAACTGACTTGTTGGAAAGGTGGCATCCTATGACGGTGCTTCGTTGAAAGTCACTGAGCTCTTCAGTACGGCCCATTCTGCTGCCAATGTTTGTCTATGGAGATTGCATGGCTATGACATGTGGAGCTTACAGTTATCGTTCATGTTACAGTTTGTGCATGTGCATATACAAATAAATATATATATATATACATACATACATAAACACACAAGCATATATTCATATACCATTTATATTCATATAATATATTTCTATATTTATTTATATATTTATATAAATGACATATAAAGGTAGAATGACATTCATTGACAATGACAATGACATTTAAATCTCTGCCATTGAATCAATTACAAATCGATCACACACCACGATTATGAAACGTGAGTCCTTTTAGACACATAATCTTCGGACAAAAATCCCTCATGGCATAAATTTTGATGATAAAAGAATGTTTCAACATCAACCCAATCAAATCATTAACCGTAACCCATTCATTCACTCATTCACTCATTCATTAATTCTACCTTTATATGTCATTTATATAAATATATAAATAAATATATAAATATATTATATGAATATAAATGGTATATGAATATATGCTTGTGTGTTTATGTATGTATGTACATATATATTTGTATATGCATGTGCACAAACTGTAACGTGAATGATAACTGTCAGCTGCGCTTCACTTCCGCTGAACTTGGGGACGGTGAGTGAGCTTTAGCGTGGCTCTTCCTTTTGTATGCATCTTCTACACATATCACACGTCTTACACACATATCACTACACATACTTGTCTGATATACATGCCTGTTGTTTCTGTAGACTAAGAAGAAGACCTTTGTTGGTCGAAAGCTTGTCGAGAATTATAGATCGACCATCCTGAAGCTACGGCTGTGTCTTATTCAATCTCCTGATTATATATATATATATTGTATATATATATATAATTATATATATATATATATATATATATATATAGATATATAATCATCATCCCTGTGCAACACCAGCCATATATATATCTACAGGAGTATATTGGTATGTGGAAAAAGGGGGGATCCATAGCTAGAATGTGTTAAGAATAGTTTGGTCTGCGTGCTCGAGTAGGCTAGCTTAACACTTGTATTAGGGGCACATCGGAGATAAGTTCTATGTCATATTTTCACTGTGGGGAAAGTGATGACTCTCCATTATAGAGCAGATTATGGTGAAGTTGTATTGTGTAAAAACCTCCTGTACAGATGAGGACAGGTGGAGGACTT
>NC_136270.1:118207417-118318128 GCF_964187855.1 Myxine glutinosa
TGTCCCATAATGTGTTATTTCTCTCCATGCATATATACATGTGTGTGTGTGTGTGTGTGTGTGTGTGTGTGTGTTTGTGTTTGCATGCCCCCTCATCCCCACTTGTGTCTGTCGACCACTTGGTTCATCCTTTTTAACTCAACTGGACTATGTCCAGCTGAGTTTTTGTCGACACCCAGTGTCCGTCGTCCGTCGTCCGTCTGTCATCTGTCTGTCTGTCTGTCGTCTGTAAACAATTCGACGTCTATGCTCTAAAAGTCACGAATATTGATCAAATTTGATGAAACTTGTTATGCAGCATCTTTAAGACATAAACTAGTTTGGGATTGCATTTTGGCGTTGCACGCCCAAAAATGGGCACGGCAGGGCGGCCATATTGAAAAATCAATTTTTGTAAATCTGGTACTTCCTAATGTAGCTAGAAGGCTGAAACTTGGTGTGTACACAGTATGTAACAAACCTCAACACATATAACTAGAGGTTCCAGGGAACCTGAACTCAACTGGTCTATATCAATATGGTTAGAATATGCATAATAGAACCACAAACTATATAGTTTATATGTGCTAAAGAGGTACAGTAACGTTGAAGGTATCTCATGTTTAAACAGGAAACTAGAAAAAATTGAGTTTTAAGTGAGGCACGAAAAGTAAAACTACAATTACTTTTCTCAGATTTCAAAGTTGAATGTATTTAGAAAGACTTGGTCAAACAATATACATGTATGGTATTGAATCAAGATATGTTGAATATTTCAATAGATGTGTTCAACAGGGTTTAAGTATTCATTCATCAAATCCCCACCTCCTCACACACACACACACACACACACACATAGTCATTATTCATTGAATTAGACTCAAGTGACATTACAACTTAGTCATTTTCTCTTGAATTATCCATACATTCTCACACTGTCAATGGTTTGAGAGACTAGTACATAGACAGGAAAAACAGTTAGCTTAGTTGTGGAGTGGACAAATGCTAGATGCTCTTTTACTCTGTTCCTAGCTGATTGTTCGAGTAAACAGCTTTCCAACATTTCGATCTTGAACTGTGCGACTGTTCTTCAGGAATCTGTTGTGGCCAGAGTTTATTTTCGATGAACATATATAGTCGGTGTGGAAAGTGGTAATGCGTTGAACTCTGTGTACAACAACATTTAGAGCAAAACCATTACGATATTAAAGTACGCAATTTGCATGCTGTGATGATGAAAAACATGCCACGTGTCTTTTCGGAGAATGTCCACATATAACTTGGGTGACGGATTGATTGCACACAGAAGTGATAGTCTATTAGTCACACACATGGGTCCATTTGTTGCATACTTTCAGGAGTTCAGTATAGAGATTTGTGCTGAAAAGAAAGAATGTCTTTGAAAATAACGATGCAAATAGATGCAGACCTGCAGACATTATATATATTGTTGCGAATATGGAATTTGGCCTCCATATCCGCTTGTAAATATTCCCCTATTTTCTCCAATACTCCCCAACTTTCCCCAATCCCCCATTCCCTAGTCCCATTGCATATAAACAACAATCAGTAGAGCCGACCTTCCCCTTATTCCCCCATTAAATGTCGTGCCCAGGTCCACCGCACCACACGTAGACAACTTTCGGACATCTTCCTAGTTATTCTTAATCTATGTCAGTTAAGGCCTCGTTTCCATTAATTATGACTCTTCGTTGCACCAGAATGTGATTATATGGCATCAGTAGTGAGTTTAGGACCTTTCCCATACCTCCTCCCATCTTCTTCCCCAAACAACAACAATAACAACAACTACAACAACAATTACAACTACAACTACGACTACAACAACAGAGGGGCGGGGAGTGTGCGTCCTCACACCGGCTCGGTTACCCGCCATGACCATGCGCTCCACGGCGTTACCCCGAAGGGGCTGGCTGTCAGCTCCTCGTCAGGGGCGGAGCCAGTAACCCCCCCACGCACCCAATGAGAAGCAACGTGCCGATTCCATCTGGGGCGGAGCTAACGAGCCGAGGGCGTGTCACTCCCCGCCGGATATACGCGGCCCCGCGCCGGAAGTGACGTCAGATGCGCCTCAGCTTGGAGAGAGAAGCCACCGCCACCCCCAGCGCGACGATACCTCCCCGCATCTTTGGACCGGACCGGACCGTACTGTACCCTGCCCCGAGCCCAGGAGGACCTGGAGCCATCGATACCCGCTTTCCTGCCATCAACCCCCGTGTGAGTCAGCCGTTGTCCCGTTTGTCTGTCGTCTGTCCGGGGTTAATATAAGAGTGTGTCTAAGTGCCTGTCTTTCTGTGATTATACCTCTAGCCCCTGTAATCTGACCTTTCCGTACGAATATAATCTCCTCCGGAGGTCTTGAGAATTGAAACATTGGTGTCGTATTGTGTTATTGTAATCCAGCCGGGTGTCTTCTTTTTCTTATTGAGCCAGCATCGCGCGACTAGTCAACGTTCGGGCACAATCGGGTAACTTGTGCAGACGTGGTCATACCATAAAACCGCTCGGTAAATAACATCCAAGCCACGTCTGTAACAATTGGTGTCGAGGAGTGGAATTCGAACCCGGGACTAAATTTATTAGGCCCAAATTGGTAACAAGTAGAATCGATTCGGAGCGCGTTTCCCGCGCGAAATTATAACGGCGAAATTTGAATTTGTTTTACGAAAATAAAATAAAAAACCGAATTTTGAAAGTCGCGCTATGGCGGGTCAAGACAGCTGGGGTCCGGTAAAGGAGAGTGAGGTAGGGTCGATCCAGGACCAAATTGAGGGACAAGAGGAGAGCGAAGCAGTGAGGGCGGCAGGTTCGCAAAATAGCGCCGTCACGCACGAAGTAGCGGGCGCGCAAAATGGCGCCTCGCAAGAGCGCGTGGTAGCCGAGGCCGCTGTATCAACGGGCTTTAACATGCAGCCGATTGACATACAGGCCCTCATTGCGCAGCTACAGGCAGCTGTACAGATGAGTATGGGGAGCCAAATTGAGCGATTGGGGAACCGGATGGATGCTCAGAGTGAGCAAATGAGGGTTAATAGTGAGCGATTAGAGGGCCAAATGGGGGTAATGGGAAACCAAATGGGGGTAATGGGAAACCAAATGGGGGTAATGAGGGACGAAGCGAGGGGTACCGGTGAGGGGTTAGACAACGGGATAAAAGAAGTAAAACATGGGTTAACGGGGGTAGAAAACAGAATGGCCGCTCAAGAGAATCAAATGGAAGGGATGCAAAAAGGGTTAGAGGGGTTAGAAAACAGTATGGAAGGCAAATTGAGGGACATGAGGGACCAAGCGGAAAGGGAAGTTAACCAAATGGGGCAGCAGATAGAGGGGGTCAGAATGGGGGTAGAAGCCAAACTGGATGCTCACAGGGAGGAAATGGAGCAGATGAGGGTGGCATCTGGGCAGGAGATGCAAGTGATGGGAGAAGAGATCAGAAGAGGAGTGAGTGAGGAGGTCGGAGGAGTGCGCGAGGAGGTGAGGCACTGTAAGGAGCACATGGAGAAGGAGGTGAGAAAGGGGACTGTAAAGTTACAAGGGGGCATAGAGGTCCTGACGCAGGAGGTGGAACAGCTGACGGAGGGACAAAAAGAAGTAAAGGAGCAGGTTCAAAGGAACACTGCGGTATTAGGAGGATTAAAAGCGACACAAAACGACATAAAAAACGACTTGATAGCGACAAAGAGGGAATGTCAGATGGTACGTGAGGGACTGACAACGAGGCTGGACGAGGTGATAGAGGTTATGGAGACGACGGACCGGCAGGTGAGGACGCACATGGAAACGGTCAAGGTAGCCTTAGAGGATGAGCTTGAGGAGACGTACCGGGACATAAAAGAGGTGAAGCAGAAATTAGAAGAAGTGGAAGAAGGGGTGAGCGAAATTAAGAAGCGACGGAGAGAGGATAACAAAGAGATAAAGGAGGAAGTAAAAGAATTGGTCCAAAGTCTGTGTTTGGATCGTGATGATGTGCTCATTAACCGGATGAGGGATTCGCAGGTGATGGAGGAGAAGCGAAGAGGAAGAGGACCCGGTGTAAGTGGTGACCAATATGGTCGTGCGTATGATGCGCCAGGGGATTTAAGAAGCTTGGGGATTGGTTTGGATCCGGGTGTTCGTGAAAGGCCGTTGGTGAGGTGTGTGACAGGTCTGGTGTGCGAAAGAGGAGGTGTGCGAGAAAGTCCGACTCTGGGGTGTGTGAGGAAAAAGTGTGTGCCAAGGAGTGAGGGTGCTGGCGAGAGTGAGTCGGTCGTAGCGCGTGTGCGAGGGGGCACATGGAAGCGCGGGGTGGTGAGTGTTACAGAGGGTGTGACGGGAGAGTGTGCGCAAGAGTGTGCGCGAGAAAGGTGTGTGACGGACAGGTGCATGGGGAAAGAGTGCGCTGTCAGAAGTAAGGAAGAGTGTCCACCTGTGGTGAGTGTTACAGAGGGTGTAATGGGAGAGTGTGCGCGAGAAAGGTGTGTGACGGACAGGTGCATGGGGAAAGAGTGCGCTGTCAGAAGTAAGGAAGAGTGTCCACCTGTGGTGAGTGTTACAGAGGGTGTAATGGGAGAGTGTGCGCGAGAAAGGTGTGTGACGGACAGGTGCATGAGGAAAGAGTGCGCTGTCAGAAGTAAGGAAGAGTGTCCACCTGTGGTGAGTGTTACAGAGGGTGTAACGGGAGAGTGTGCGCGAGAAAGGTGTGTGACGGACAGGTGCACGAGGAAAGAGTGCGCTGTCAAGAGTAAGGGTGAGTGCGCTGTCAAGAATGGAGGTGAGAGTAGTGAGAGTGACAAGGAGAGTGAGTTGGTTGTGACAGGTGAGCGAGGATGTACACCTGGGATGGAAGGATGCACACCTGGAAGGGTAGAGCGTGAGTGGGAATGCACGCTGGAGTTGGTGGTGAGGCACGTGGTTGGGTGTGCGAATGAGGGCACACCTGTGATTGTCACAGAGGAGGTGACCGAGGAGGGGGCGCGAAGCGGTGTATTGGTGAGGTGTGCGAGCAACAAATGTGTGCCAAAGTGTTCGGTGGTCAGGTGTGTGACCAAGTCTGTGAGTGGAATGAGAGTACCTGGGTGTGTAAGGAAAGGTACGAGGAGCATGGGCACAGCTGGATGTGTGAGCAAGGAACGGGCTGCGGGGTGTAAGCGTCCAGGTGAAGCATCGACGTTAGACGGGGTAGAGTTTAGAACGACTTTTAGCCGAAGCAGGCCCTCGGTGCGTGCCGGGCCTCGCTTTGAACGGCCGCGTCCAGGCTCCACTAGGCGGAGCTGGCAGCCCGATAGGAAGGGTCGTCATGGCGACCACTTTTTGGTGAGACGTGCCGGCAGGTCTAGATCGGGGCATTGGATGGCTCCACGCCGAGGTGGTGTGTGGGATCGCGGCACGGGTAAGCCCCCGTCCCTGCACCGAGTGCCGGACGCATCCAGCCGCTGGCACAAAACAACCAGCATCCATTGCTTGGCTTTACGAAGCCGGGCTTTGGACAGGGATTGGCGCACCGAGAGGTATTAGTAAGTCGACTGGGTGATGAGGTTAGTGTTTTGGACCCAAAATTAGAGAAAAACAAAATTTGATGATTGGCAAGGGATTGGCAGTAGTGATTGGCAGATGATGGGCAGTGATTGGCAAATTTTTAATTTGTTGAAATTTGATGTGCAAAATTGGTAGTGAGAGACCCCCGATGTGGTGGGATGGCATCCCTGCCACCCTTCCCATGTGGGGCAAATGCGCTATAGCTTATGGGGGTGTATGGCAGTGAAAACTAGCCCGGGTGGGTTAGGATATGGTGTGTAGGGATCTAGCGAGGATTGACATTAGGTGACGTTAAGTTTAGTTAGTGACTGATACCTGTAGTGGGGACGCAGGTAGTTTAGTGTGGATGATAATGACGTGGGAGCGCAATAGTTTAAAGGGACGACTGGGAAGCGCAAGTTTCAGAAGGGAGTAGTTAGCTGAGATGATGCCGTGTGTGTGTGAGAATTGAACAGGTGTGATTGCACAGGTGTGCAACTGGACAGGTGTGTGGAGCAGTGGATGAGTAGTGAGTGTTGTGGATCAGCGCGAATGCGCTTGGGGAGAGAAGGGTGCGGGTGGCACCAAGTGTGAGAGCACAGGTGTGCAAGTACAGGTGTGTGGAGAGAGTTGGAGTAAGTGGTACGGAGTGGTGTGCATGGTGCGAAGGTGTGGATGGGGGAAGAGTGGACCCCTTTCACGAGTACCCGGGGCGGGTAGTGTAAGTGTTAGGTAGAGGCTACAGGTAAATTGTGGTTGGATATTGGCATCTGTGGTGCGGTTGCAGAATGGTGTTGTGGATGGGTGCATTAGTGTTGTGGAAATGGCTGGGCGTGTAGCCTGTTAGTGTGTGTAGTTGGTTGGGCACTCCACCACTGTGAGGATGTCGGCCAGGTGAGGCCGCAGGTGGGCTCTGGGAGCCGGTAGAGTTGTGGATGGGGCCCGAGGATCCGGAGGATGGACCCGGGTAGCCCAGTGCCAGAGAGGGCACCGAGTGGGGAGAGTGCCAGAGGGCCTTCCCCAGGTAGTTAGGTTAGGGTGAGGAGCAGGTAAGCTCGGAGGCAACTGCAGTGGTGGAGGTGTGCAGGTGGGTAGACCCACTGGGAGAGGTACACGCCACAGCCCAGAAATTGTGCGAGGGCACCGGGAGATGAATCGGGGGAGTGAGACCCCAAATTGAAGAGCACCACAGTCTGGCCAATGGGAATTGGTTTTTAGAACCAATAGTGTAAGAGGGCCAATGGTTTGGCCGGAGAAAGACCCCGGGTAGTGTAAAGTTGTAAAGTCATTTAGGAAATAGTTAGGATTGATGAACCTGTCGCACCATACGCAGCCACTTACCTGTGGTGATGATGATGACTCCACACCTGTGTTTTCTTTGTTTTGTTGCAGGAAATGAGATTGCTGTGGATTTGTGAGACGCATCACGACGTGGATGAGACATTGGGGTGATTCCATCTCTCCCTCCCTAGGAGGGACTGATGATGAATTGGTAATGGCAAATTTTGATGTGCAGTTGGAGATGGCAAATTTTGATGAGAGTTGAAAATGGCAAATTTGATTGGTTAGGAGGGAGAGAAGACGAATTTGGTTTATGGGAGGAACGGGGAAGACAGTAGGGATGTTTGTTGATTTGTAAAGTAGATGTTTATGGGTAGTGTTGTGTTGTGTGGATACAGTAAGGGGTGAGGGAGGGGCCATGTAGGTTACCTGGTGGGGGGGGGGGCATACGATAGGAACGTACCTGTCTCACCTGGTTCCCATGTGCCCCCAGTGTGCATCACCTTACATTGCGTGCACTTTTGCGCCCTTACCACCTTACTCACTTGTCTGCTTCTTTTGTCTCCCACCTCCGAGGATCTGGCTTTGGGGTAGAGAGAGAGGAGAGAGAGGTGCTGGCTGCGCAGTTGTGGGCCTGCACTTTCGCTGTTTGCTGCCGGGATCGATACACCATATGGACCGCAATGTTTGTGGCCACCCACAATGGACCGCAGTTCGTTTGCGGCCAAGCACCACCCGTTGATGGACCTATGGGTCAACGTGGCACCTATGCCATAAAGGTGAACCACTGTTAGTTAACACCAAGTGCACCACAAGAAGAGCAAGAGACACCTGCAGGGTTAGGGGTTGTCGAATTTATTTTTATTCCAATGAACAATGGTGACTGCACCGATTGGTGGTGGGGTGGTGCTGTTGATGCTCGGGAAGGGTGCTCTGCACGTTATTAAAGGCCGTCGGCCACAGAGCACTCGTGGGTTGGTGTATCGATGTTGGCAAGCGCGCTCTCTCTATGCATAACATCTGCATGTGTTCCTCCAAAAACAGGTCCTGGATCGTAGTGTAAATAGCAGCGTAGTCTTGTAAATAATGCTCCCTACCGGCTGTATGTTTAGTTTGAGGATTCTTTCCGGAATCGGTTATCCTGTGGGTGTGTTTCTGTGAGGAGAAGGGTGCAACGTCGCAGGGGGACATATTTACTCATTTGTGAATATCTGTAAAACTGTCGCACTCAGGGTAGAGTTAATAGTAGAGGGAACTACATTGCGTGCCACACTAAAGTAGGTAAAAATTTATCGGGTCGGGACGCCCCGAGGGTAGAGAAGGGTGCAATGTTGCGAATATGGAATTTGGCCTCCATATCCGCTTGTAAATATTCCCCTATTTTCTCCAATACTCCCCAACTTTCCCCAATCCCCCATTCCCTAGTCCCATTGCATGTAAACAACAATCAGTAGAGCCGACCTTCCCCTTATTCCCCCATTAAATGTCGTGCCCAGGTCCACCGCACCACACGTAGACAACTTTCGGACATCTTCCTAGTTATTCTTAATCTATGTCAGTTAAGGCCTCGTTTCCATTAATTATGACTCTTCGTTGCACCAGAATGTGATTATATGGCATCAGTAGTGAGTTTAGGACCTTTCCCATACCTCCTCCCATCTTCTTCCCCAAACAACAACAATAACAACAACTACAACAACAATTACAACTACAACTACGACTACAACAACAGAGGGGCGGGGAGTGTGCGTCCTCACACCGGCTCGGTTACCCGCCATGACCATGCGCTCCACGGCGTTACCCCGAAGGGGCTGGCTGTCAGCTCCTCGTCAGGGGCGGAGCCAGTAACCCCCCCACGCACCCAATGAGAAGCAACGTGCCGATTCCATCTGGGGCGGAGCTAACGAGCCGAGGGCGTGTCACTCCCCGCCGGATATACGCGGCCCCGCGCCGGATGTGACGTCAGATGCGCCTCAGCTTGGAGAGAGAAGCCACCGCCACCCCCAGCGCGACGATACCTCCCCGCATCTTTGGACCGGACCGGACCGTACTGTACCCTGCCCCGAGCCCAGGAGGACCTGGAGCCATCGATACCCGCTTTCCTGCCATCAACCCCCGTGTGAGTCAGCCGTTGTCCCGTTTGTCTGTCGTCTGTCCGGGGTTAATATAAGAGTGTGTCTAAGTGCCTGTCTTTCTGTGATTATACCTCTAGCCCCTGTAATCTGACATTTCCGTACGAATATAATCTCCTCCGGAGGTCTTGAGAATTGAAACATTGGTGTCGTATTGTGTTATTGTAATCCAGCCGGGTGTCTTCTTTTTCTTATTGAGCCAGCATCGCGCGACTAGTCAACGTTCGGGCACAATCGGGTAACTTGTGCAGACGTGGTCATACCATAAAACCGCTCGGTAAATAACATCCAAGCCACGTCTGTAACAATATATATATATCAGTTGAGTTTTAAAAAAAGGAAAAAAATTTAAAATGCCATATATAGCAAAAGGTACGAATTTATCTTCATGTTAGTGCACATGCAAAGATTTGTTACAAAATGTGCAATAACTGTCCTAGAATAGAGCCCCACCTAATAAAATGCACTAAGTCCAACTTGTCTCCATGGAAAGCAGAAAAATAAATTTTCTTTAAAATCTCTAAGTGGCAAAAGGCACCAGGTCAGCGCCTAACTAATATGTGTACAAAGTTCGGTTAAGATATATTGAACGGTTTTTGAGTTCTGCTCCGGAAACGAAATGTATAACAAAATGCACTATGTCCAACTTGTTTCCATGGAAACCAGAAAAATGAAAAAATTCAAATATCTTTAAGTGGCAAAAGGCACAAGTTTCATCAAATTTGATCAGTATTTGTGACTTTTAGAGCTTGGACGTCGTCCAAACTGATGTTTATGGGTCAAGTCATGTCATAGGTCACGACGAGGTCATTTTTCGGACATCGTCAAAACCCGTAATATATGTGTTGAGGTTTGTTACATAATGTGTACACACCAAGTTTCAGCCTTCTAGCTATATTAGGAAGTACCAGATTGACAAAAATTGATTTTTCAATATGGCCGCCCTGCCGTGCCCATTTTTTGGCGTGCAACGCCCAAATGCAATCCCAAACTAGTTTATGTCTTAAAGATGCTGCATAACAAGTTTCATCAAACTCAATCAATATTTGTGACTTTTAGAGCGTAGACGTCGAATTGTTTACAGGCGACAGACAGACAGACAGACAGACAGATGACAAACGGACGACGGATGACGGACACTGGGTGTCGACAAAAACTCAGCTGTACATAGTCCAGTTGAGTTAATAAATTCAAGTCTGAAATCTGAGAAAAGTAATTGTAGTTTTACTTTTGATGCCTCTTTTAAAACTCAATTTTTTCTAGTTTCCTGTTTAAACATGAGATACCTTCAACGTTACTGTACCTCTTTAGCACATATAAACTACATAGTTTGTGGTTCTATGATGCATATTCTAACCATATTGATATAGACCAGTTGAGTTCAGGTTCCCTGGAACCTCTAGTTTATTGATAGCGTCTTCTCTGCCCTTATTCCTGTATTTCCTTTAATAAACCCAACTTTAATAAACCCAATAACCCCGTGTTTCCCCCCCCCCCTCCCCTTCCCACGCCTCCTGCCCCCAAGCCCTCTCCCTCCCACACTTCTCCCTGCTATCAAATGTTGTGGTTGTGTGCTTCCCCTTCTCTCCCCATCTTGGCTTCCGCTCCCTCTTTTGTATATTTTGTTTGTCTGGTTGATTTGTTTGTGAAATAAATGTGAGCTCTTTCATGAGCCTAGATTCAGTATACAAAAAAAAAAAAAAAAAAAAACTAAAAGCGACGTTTTCTCGCCTTTTGCCTCCCGCGTGTTGAGCCGCGAGGTTCGGCCTTGGATTGGAACGATCCTTGGATTTTGTTAGGGTAAGGAACAGTTAATTGAATGCAGTATGAATTTGCTAAGTTCAGTAATCTTCATGAGTAGCAAAAGCTCCTAGCGAGTTGAGTGATCATCTATAAACGACACAAAAACCCACAGACACTTCTCGAATCATATCGCTGTAAAACATAGAAACACCCGTGAGCGATTGTGCACGAGCAAGATTACATGATGTGCCATTGTCTCTGGTCATGTGACCCTCCGTAAGCAATGGTGAAGCTCCATGCATGAATATGTTGATGCATATGCCTCTGCCCACGTTCGATGGCAACCCACTTATGTTTGATCTCAATTAAAGGTCGCATGAAAAACGAGAACGGCACTCGGTATAGCGCATACCTCCGTCAGGCTGAACCGTTTACGTTTTGTATCCCATAGGTCATATCTGGATCCGGACCTCAACCACAATCAAATCATTTTGTCCTTGTCGCATACCCAACCTCTCCACCAAATTTCGTCTGAATACGACCACAACTTTTTGAGATATCCTGTTCACAATCAAACAAGCAGACAGACAGACAAACAGACAGGGGTGAAAACATAACCTCGGTAAACCTTTGGTGGTGGAGGTAATTAAATGTCACATGACAGAGAAAGGAGAGATGAGAAAAGGGACAACATAAGATGCTTCTAACTCAAATTATAGTCTGCAAAATCATTTTCAAAGGGCACATGACCTTTGCCCTTTTAAATCTAAACAGTTCATACTTTTATTACAGAGGTGTTATTATTATTAATGTTTTTTTCTTTTGTTTTATTTTACTTATTATTACATACTTTGCCAGGTTTGGTTGAACTCCTATCTCTTTCAAATCAAATTTCCTGGTAACAAAAACCTGATAACGCACTGATGCAGTGCCCCGACACCCTATTTTAAAGTGCCCAATTCCCCGTATGAAAGTGCCCCGACGCCCCTTCTGAAAGTGCCCTGATGCCCCCATATTAAAGTGCCCTGATGCTACGTCTGAAAGTGCCCCGATGGCACGCTGTAAGTGCCCCCACACCCCATCTGAAAGTGCCCCGATGGCACGCTGAAAGTGCCCCACACCCCATCTGAAAGTGCCCCGATCGCACTCTGAAAGTGCCCCCACACCCCATCTGAAAGTGCCCTGATGCTACGTCTGAAAGTGCCCCGATGGCACTCTGAAAGTGCCCCCACACCCCATCTGAAAGTGCCCCCACACCCCATCTGTAAGTGCCCCGATGGCACTCTGAAAGTGCCCCCACACCCCATCTGAAAGTGCCCCACACCCCATATGAAAGTGCCCCGATGGCACTCTGAAAGGGCCCCCACACCCCATCTGAAAGTGCCCTGATGCTACGTCTGAAAGTGCCCCGATGGCACTCTGAAAGTGCCCCCACACCCCATATGAAAGTGCCCCGATGGCACTCTGAAAGTGCCCCCACGACCCATATGAAAGTGCCCTGATGCTACGTCTGAAAGTGCCCCGATGGCACGCTGAAAGGCCCCCCACACCCTATCTGAAAGTGCCCCGATGCCCGCATATGAAAGTGCCCGATGCTCCATCTGAAAGTGTCCCGATGCCAGCTTCTGAAAGTGCCCCGAGGCTTCTGAAAGTGCCCCGAGGCATCTGAAAGTGCCCTGATGCCCCCACCTTAAAGTGTCCCGAGGCATCTGAAAGTGTCCCGATGCCCCCATCAGAGTGTCCCGATTCCCCTATCTGAAAGTGTCCGGATACCCACATCTGAAAGTGTCCCGATGCCCTCATCTGAGTGTCCCGATGCCCCATCTGAAAGTACCCCAATGCCCCATCTGAAAGTTCCCCGATGCCCCATTTGAATGTTCTCCGATTCCCCATCTGAAAGTTCCCCGATGCCCCATATGAAAGTGCCCGATGGCCCATCTGAAAGTGCCCCGAGGCATCTGAAAGTGTCCCGATGCATCTGAAAGTATCCCGATGCCCCATCAGAAAGTGTCCTGATTACCCTATCTGAAAGTGTCCCGATGCCCCCATCTGAAAGTGTCCCGATGCCCCCATCTGAAAGTGTCCTGATGCCCCTTCTGAAGGTGCCCCCCGATGCCCCATCTGAAGGTGCCCTGATGCTCCTCTGAAAGTGCCAGATGCCCCTCTGAAAGTGCCCGATGCCCCATCTGAAAGTACCCCAATGCCCCCAACAGAAAGTTCCCCGATGCCCCACCTGAAAGTTCCCCGATTCCCCATCTGAAAGTTCCCCGATGCCCCATATGAAAGTGCCCGATGCCCCCATCTGAAAGTGTCCCGATGCCAGCTTCTGAAAGTGCCCTGATGCCAGCTTCTGAAAGTGCCCCGAGGCATCTGAAAGTGCCCCGAGGCATCTGAAAGTGTCCTGATGCCCCATCTTAAAGTGTCCAGAGGCATCTGAAAGTGTCCCGAGGCATCTGAAAGTGTCCCGATTCTCCCATCTGAAAGTGTCCCGATTTCTCTATCTGAAAGTGTCCCGATGCCCCCATCTGAAATTGTCCTGATGCCCCCACCTGAAAGTGTCCCGATGCCCCCATCTGAAAGTGTCCCGATGCCCCCATCTGAAATTGTCCTGATGCCCTCATCTGAAAGTGTCCCGATGCCCTATCTGAAAGTGTCCCGATGCCCGCTTCTGAAAGTGTCCTGATGCTCCCATCTGAAAGTGTCCCGATGCCAGCTTCTGAAAGTGCCCCGAGGTATCTGAAAGTGCCCCGATGCATCTGAAAGTGTCCTGATGCCCACATCTTAAAGTGTCCCGAGGCATATGAAAGTGCCCCGAGGCATCTGAAAGTGTCCCGATTCCCCATCTGAAAGTGTCCCGATTCCCCTATCTGAAAGTGTCCCGATGCCCCCATCTGAAAGTGTCCCGATGCCCCCATCTGAAAGTGCCTCGATGCCCCCCATCTGCAAGTGTCCCAATACCCCCATCTGAAAGTGTCCCGATTCCCCCCATCTGAAAGTGCCTCGATGCCCCCATCTGAAAGTGTCCCAATACCCCATCTGAAAGTGTCCCGATGCCCCCATCTGAAAGTGTCCCGATTCCCCCCATCTGAAAGTGCCTCGATGCCCCCATCTGAAAGTGTCCCAATACCCCATCTGAAAGTGTCTCGATGCCCCCATCTGAAAGTGTCCCAATACCCCATCTGAAAGTGTCCCGATGCCCCCATCTGAAAGTGCCTCGATGCCCGCCCCGGCTCAATGTGCCCCGATGCCCCGACCGAAAACACCCTGACATCCCGACAATCTGCCCAACAATGTAATGCAAACAGTCTTTGGTTGTGGAACATAGACAATCGTAAAGAATTGCAAGCAACCTGAAGGCCCAAGGTTTGAGAATATTTCTTCGCTTATATTTTACCTTCGTTAGTTCGTCTTCATTTACAATGTTAGTGTTTGTAGCATCCTTTAATTTCTCTTTTCTCCCCATCTATCTATTTATTTATTTTCGTCTTGCACCCTCCGGTATTCAATTCCTATTAATGATGCCTTCTCCCAATTCAGCTGGAATGTTATTATTTTGAAAAGCATTTTGAGCAGCATAATATGGTCGTCGATTTGAGCTGAGGTTTCATCAGACCACGTTTGCTTATTCTTCACTCCATTATTTCTGCAGTAACATTTCGCTGTGCCACAGGCAATTTTCAATTGCGAAATGTGTTCCACATAGATTGCTGTGAAATTCACATTGCCTCTTGATTTTCAAGCTTACCTCTTTCTTTTTATTCTTTTTCTTCCTCTTTCATTCCTTCTTTCTCTTTATTTTTCAGTCTATCTTTCCGTCGGATTGAATGACCCCTGTGTGCACCATCGGTCGTGAACCCACTGTTCAGAAAGGATCTAGGCTCAAATGCCGGTTCCCAGCTGATGATCTGGATAGCCATTGATTCAGGCATGTCAGTAACCTGAAGAAATTCTTCAAATCATTATCTTTCTCTCTCTCTGTCTCTCTCTCTGTCTCTCTCTCTCTCTCACTAGTACATATCTATATGTATATAAACGCGAGTTGTCTGTGTGTGTGTGTGTGTCCGCGTTTTATTCAGAGATGGCTGAACGGATCTTCATCAAACTTGCAGAGGTTCATCAGTGAGTGCCTGGGAGTGTTTTAGGCCAAAAGAAAAATTGAAAAAGAAAAAGCTCGTTTTTTTGGAGTTAAAAAAAAAAATCAATAAATAATAATCGCTCGATAGTGCTGAAGCCTTTTTAAATTAATGACAGTTATATACAAGTACACATTCGCATAAATAAATACAAAACAATCACCAGACATTTGAATACAAATAAATCAAACAATTCCGGAAGTGTACAAAGTTGGTAGTACGGCTTCTTCTTCTTCCTGATCGGCATCACACTTAACTCAGAAACGTGATGAATGCCACATTCACAAACCAGCATATATATGAACCCCCTTCCTCTTCTGACTCCCCCCCTCCCCTCCCCTTCCCCCTTCTCCCCCCACTTCCTCCCCTTCCCCTCCTCCCTGCCCCTTCCCCCCTCCCTCCCCCTTCCCCCCTTGCTCTGCCTTCCCCCCCTCCAACCCCTTCCCCTCCCTCCCCCCTCTCCCCCTCTCCCCTCCCCTCACCCCTCCCATCCCTCCCCTCCCCCTCACCCCTCTCCTTCCCCCTCCCTCCCCTTCCCCCTCTCCCCCCACCACACCCTTCCCTCCCATTACCCCCTTCCTCTCCCCACCCCCCACCCGGCAATGCTGGGTACTTCTGCTAGTATGTATATAAAGCTCGCCGCCATTGGACTCTGGAGCAGTGAAAACGCGTTCTCTGGAGTGATGAATCACCCTTCACCATCTGGCAGTCTGACGGACGAATCTCGGTTTGGCGGATGCCAGGAGAATGCTACCTGCCAGAATGCATAGTGCCAACTGTAAAGTTTGGTGGAGGAGGAATAATGGTCTGGGGCTGTTTTTCATGGTTCGGGCTGGGCCCCTTAGTTCCAGTGAAGGGAAATCTTAATGCTACAACATACAATGACATTCTGGACGATTGTGTGCTTCCAAGTTTGTGGCAACAGTTTGGGGAAGGCCCTTTCCTGTTTCAGCATGACAATGCCTCCGTACACAAAGCGAAGTCCATACAGAAATAGTTTGTCGAGATCGGTGTGGAAGAACTTGACTGGCCTGCACAGAGCCCTGACCTCAACCCCATCGAACACCTGTGGGATGAATTGGAAC
This sequence comes from Myxine glutinosa, assembly GCF_964187855.1. Taxonomy (NCBI): domain Eukaryota; kingdom Metazoa; phylum Chordata; class Myxini; order Myxiniformes; family Myxinidae; genus Myxine; species Myxine glutinosa. The sequence continues at coordinate 118,223,285 of NC_136270.1, forward strand.
ACCGACTGTAAGCCAGGCCTAATCACCCAACATCAGTGCCCGACCTCACTAATGCTCTTGTGGCTCAATGGAAGCAAATCCCCGCAGCAATGTTCCAACATCTTGTGGAAAGCCTTCCCAGAAGAGTGGAGGCTGTTATAGCAGCAAGGGGGGGACCTATTCCATATTAATGGCCATGATTTTGGAATGAAATGTTGGAAGAGCACATACGGTTGTGATGTCTGGGTGTCCACATACTTTTGGCCATGTAGTGTATAAATATATAGCTCTTTCTAACCACTGGCTGACTGATATTAACGTTTGGTGCCTTCTGGGTGTCGTAAAGCTGAAATTTGGTATGCCAATGGACATTGAAGCCGGTACACCGGAAAAAATACCAGAACCATCAGGATGTGTCCGCAAATAAAAATTTACTTTAAAAAAACCGGAGACTTTTTTAAAAAATCGTATAAAAACAAAACAAAAAAATCTCAATTGATATCTAGCATTTGAGAATTGTAATTCCTAAAACTGTAAAATGTGAAATACAAATTTCAAACTTTACCTAAAAACCGTAAACGCATCTGTAAAATAAATAAATAAATACCGTAAACAGATATCTAACAGCAGGTCAGTGATGCTTGCCTTTAATCATAAAGCTTCTATTTATTATGTACCTGCATACGAAGCACAGTTTGGTATTGCTTTCCCCACTAGTATGTATGTATGTATGTATGTATGTATGTATGTATGTATGTATGTATGTATAATATATGTATGTATGTGTATATATATATATATTCACTCTCTCCTGTTATGCTTTGTGCATTTCCCAGCATTCTCTCGGTATTTGTTCTCCTTTTTGATTTGTACGTCTCCATGGCCGCTATGCCGGCCTTTTCACCTTGGACTGCGGTGTGCGCCTAGCGCGGAAGGCGTGAGACGAATGGCAGGAACCAGGCGCCATGTATCATGCTGTAATTCCCGGGTTCACTGCTGTCGCGGTGGCTTAGACGCTAAAATCTCGCAAATTTGATCCCGCAGTAGAAAATATGGGGCGCTTTAGCGACGCTGGCAGCTGAGTATGAGGCAGGCGCACCGTCCAGGTAATGGTACCCTTGCCACACGGATGATGGCGTTGTGCTGGGTTCGCACTGCATATCGAGTGACGTGCGAGGCGAACAGCTTGCATTAGATGAGTGGTGGCTCTGAGGGTGTGTTTTTGCATCCGTTGTGTCTTGGCGAGCATGAGGGTTGAATGAACAAAATGTTTCTGCATGATGATTGTTTGGGACCACACCAAGGAACCTCACCGTTTACACGGTCTTGGCATCTCACTGCATGCTGCAGCCTTGGGCATCCCCTGCCCTGGGGAGTAATGCACCAAATTACGCATGATGTGTGTTCCATCATGTACTCGTAAATCAAAGTGAAGACGACACTTCCGACATGTTGAAAAAGTTCTGCTTCAAAGATCTGGTGTTATAATATGAGCAACGTTGTTTCCTCGAACACGTCGAATTGTCACGGATATTCAAAATATGGTTCGGTCACTTGTCACTGACTAGATACTCGAAATGGAACATCATCCTGCTCGACAAGGAAGATTGTTCTCATAAAATCATCTGCACTTGCACGTTTACAATGGCCGTTCCAAATTTCTGCCGAGATACAATTGTCCAATACACAGCAAGGTTTCTTTATGTCCCAATATCGAAGTGTGTCGAAATAGTAAATAAATATAATAATGTAATTTTTACATTATTAAATAAATAACTAGAACCGTAAAGCAGGTCGGTGTGCAAGTGCAGGTGATTAATTAAATTAAATAAATCAGTTAAAATAACTAGAACGACACTTCGACGTCACGACACATTATTACATCATTATATATCCTTGTACCAAGTTTGATTTATATCCATTCAGCTGTTCTCAAGTTATCACATTTTTACCTGACATGACCTCTGACCTTTGACCTCGACCCCAAAACTAATCAGTTCATCTTTTCATCATTATACATACCTGTACCAAGTTTGACTTGGATCCCTTCAGCCGTTCTTAAGTTATCGCAGTAACAAAATAATTGTTACTTAATATGACCTCTGATCCTTGACCTCTTCACCCCAAAATGTAATCACTTAATCTTTTCATCATTATACATCCCTGTACCAAGTTTGAATTAGATCCCTTCAGCTGTTCTCAAGTTATAAACCTATTATGGACTCTGACCTTTGAATTATTGGCCCCAAAATCAAATTGGTTCATCTTTGCGTCATAATACATACTTGTACCAACTTTGGTCAGAATACCATCACTGGTTCACAAGTTATCGTGGTAACAGGATTTTTACCTAACATGACATCTGGCCGTTGACCTCATGACCCCAAAATATAAACAGTTCATTTTTTCATCATTATACGTACCTGTACCAAGTTTGACTCAGAACCTTTTAGCCATTCTTAAGTTATTGCGGTAACAAAATAGTTGTAACTTAACATGACCTCTTATCTTTGACCTCTTGACCCCAAAATCGAATGAGTTATCTTTGCATCATAATATATAATCATACCAAGTTTGGTGAAAATCCCATGACTGGTTCACAAGTTAGCTCTGTAGCAGAATTTTTACCTGACCGGACGTCTGCCATTTGACCTTTGACCTCGTGACCCCAAATCTAATCATTTGATGTTTACATAATAATATATACCTGCACCAAGTTTGAATGACATCTCTTCAGCCGTTCATGAAACCGCGGTAATGAACACCTATCATGGACGGATAGACAGACAGACAGACGGACGGACGGATGGACAGCCAGAAGGACAACCCGAGACCATAATGCCTCTGATGACTTCATCGGTGGAGGTATAAATATACATCTCGTTCAATGTATCTCGTTCATGGAACCTTTTTGAACATCCCTCATATCTGACATCATCACACCAGAACTAATCCTCGAATCGTTTAACAGCTGGTGAGATTCTACCTTTTGATTAAAACGTTTAGCACAATGAGGAGACACACACTTGTTCCGGGATTTCTGAACGGAAATGAGATTGCCTTCCGTTGGATTTGCCTTCCAGGAGGCGAAGGCAAGTTGTTTCAGGGCAACTGCCTCACCACAAAATTCTGTGTACCATGGACGGGAGGAAGGGTATGACAACTAAAGACGAGATGGGATAAATCTGTGCATGAGAGAGAGCAATTTACTTTGGAAGAATTCCCAGGATGAGTTGATGTCAGAGGCAGTAGAGATGGGAGACCAGTCCAGATGATTAATGGCTGCTTGAAGACCGTGCCAGTTGGACTGAGTGAAATGCCAGACTCGTCGACACTGAGGAGGCTCTCTGAGAATGTCCAGAGAGATGTCCACTTTAACAAGCACATGATCAGATGAGCCGATTGGAGCATAAGAAGAGCAGCAGACGTTTGCAGGGAAGTTTGTCATAACCAAGTCCAGAAGAGAAGATGCTCCGTTGACTGAGATCCGGGTTGGGAAATTGACAGATTGTGTCAGTCCCAATGAGTCACAGAAGTCCTTTGCTGAGGTGCCATGGCTGGTGAGAGAGGAACCCACACCCAGCCAGTTGGCATGATGACAGTTGAAATCACCACATATGAGGAAGAGAGAGTTGGGATTAGTAGATAGAAGTTGGTCCATGTTATCAGACAGCGAGATGTAGATGGAGTCATCACTGTTTGTTGGACGGTGCAACACACATACAGTATGAACAAAAGGTGGGAGCAAAGGGGAAGCTGTAGCCAGAGGTACTCCTGGGGGTGAGGTGGAGAGAGGGTAGTGCAGGGAGAGTGAGGAAGAGAGTTTTTGATAAAGATAGCAACCCCACCTTCAGGACGAGGCTCAGGTCTATCATACCAGGGAGAGATATTATCAATCATGAGGGAGTAACCAGAGATAGATATTAAGGAATCAGAGACATATTGAAGCAGGAAAGTTTCTGTTAAGCAGATTAAGTCTTGTTTGTCAGAAGCAACCTGTATACAATAACAACATGCATTTTAAGGCCATTTTCCCTGCTAGAGTGGGGGTTAGCCTTGCGGTCCCCATGACAATCTTCTCCATTTTGCCCTATTTTCTGCATCTCTCCTTGTTAACCCCCTTGCCCGCATTTCTTCTTCCACCATCTTTTGCCAAGTCTTTCTCAGTCTTCCCCGTCCTCAACTTCCTTCTACATTCATTTCCATCACTCTTCTCAACCAGTCACTTTCATCCTTCCTCAACACATGACCAAACCATCTCAACCTGTTCCTCTTCACAGCATCAATCACAGGCTCTATTCCCATCATCTTTCGCAATTCATCATTTGTCTTCCTCTCTCTCAACGATACTCCGCACATCCACCGAACCATTCGCATTTCCACCCTTTCCAGCCTTCGTTGCTGCTCTACGTTTATTACCCATGTCTCGCTCCCATAAATCATAACACTTCTCACACATGCAGCATACACCTTTCCCTTCAGCTTCAACGACACTCCCCTCCTCATCAGCACGCCAGTCAGTTCCCAAAACTTCTTCCATGCACATCTCACTCTAGCAACGGTTGCCGAGTCTGATCCACCTTCTCCATTCAGCATGTCTCCGAGGTCGCAAAATGTTTTCACACCTTCCAGCTTCACGCCATCTCCAAGATCCAACTCAACATTTCCTCCATCTGCAGCTCCCTCTGTGCACACCTTACATTTGAATGTAGCTGCCGCACTGGTTAATGACCCTCTAAGACCACTACATAAGTCAGAAGCAACCTGTATCAAGAGATCAATCAGGTTTGAGCGAAGGCCCCGGATGTTTGAGGTCCATACCGTTAAGGAAGAGGAAGTGGGAGCATCAGATACAGGGGAGGAGAGAGGTATGGTAAGACGAGGAAGAGGAGGGGGAGGTAGGGAGAGCTGTTGATAGTGTGTCAAAGATTTCAGAAGAACTAGGAGAAAAGGAGGGAGGATGAGGTGAAAAGGTTTGATGGTGATTGGATGAGGCACAGTGAGGTGTTGTTTGAGGAGGGCAGAGCGAGGAAGAAGGTTGGAGGAGATGGGGGTAAGAGTTGGAATGGAGAGGAAGCACAGAGGACGCATTGAGAAGGAGGGGTGAGAGGGGAGAATTGGAGAAAAAAAGGAGGGTGGGGAGATTTGAAGGGGAGGAGGGGAGAGAGTTCTGAAATGGAGGGGTGAGGAGGGAATTTAGGAGGAGAGAGGTGAGGGGGGAGTTTGGGAGGGGAGGGGTGAGGGGGGAGTTTGGGAGGGGCGAGGGTGGAGTTTAGGAGGGGAGGGGGTGAGGAGGATTTTAGGAGGGGAGGGGCAAGGGGGGAGATTTGAAAGGGATGGGTGAGGGGGGAGTTTGTTTTTTTTGTTGTTGTTTTTTGTATACTGAATCGAGGCTCCTGAAAGAGCTAACATTTACTTGACAAACAAATCAACCAGACAAACAAAATATATAAAAAGAGGGAGCGGAAAACAAGCTGGGGAGAGAAGGGGAAGCACTCAAACACAACATTTGAGAGCAGGGAGATGTGTGGAAGGGAGAGGGCTTGGGGGGAGGAGGCGTGGGAAGGGGGGGGTGGGGGAGGGAGAAGTATAAAACACAAGGACACCAAGGACTTCCAGGACAGAAGTTGGTATTTCAAAAAAGTGGAATTGGGGTGAAATTAGCGGGGGTAGAAAAGATCAAGGTTTTGGATGGGGGAAGATAAGAGATGGTGGTGAACAGCTGTTTTAAAGACCTGGAGGGTGGAGTGGGATTGAAGAGAGTGAGGGAGTTTGTTCCAGAGGCGGGAGAAAAGAGGAATGAAGGAGTGAAGGAGAGCAGAGAGTCTTGATTTTGGCAGTTTGACCATAAGAGGGTTGCAGGCAGATCTTGTGCGACCTGTAGGAATATTTGCGGGACAGAGCCCAGAGAGAGCTGGGGGGGGGGGGGCAATGCCAGAGAGGAGTCGGTAGAAGACGGAAAGACCACCAACCTGCCTGCGGTGAGTGAGTGAGAGGCCCTTGGAGTTAGCTTCATCGCGGAAGATTCCAATGATTCTGAATGCTTTGGTTTCAACAGCGTGAAGTCGAGCTAGGTGTGAGGCAGGAGCACCAGCCCAGAGGGGAGAGCAGTATTCCATTGAGCTGCGGATGAAAGCCTTGTATGTGGTGAGGAGCTCAGGTGTGCCAAGGAAGGACTTCGCACGACGGAGGATGCCCAGTCGGCGAGTGGCTTTGGAGGCCAGATTTGAAATGTGGTTCTCCCAGGAAAGATCATGGCAGATAGTGAGACCCAAAAGCTTGAGTGACAGAACTTCTTGGAGAGGATTATTCAGAAAGTGGATGGGAGAGTTGTCCAGTCGGTCTTTTCGGAGAGACATCGTAAGAGTGTGAGATTTGTCAGGATTGAAAGACATGTTCCACTTGTTTGCCCAGTCTGTGATTTTGTCCAGGTCTGCAGAGAGTGAGGAGGCTGCAGACTGCCGATCTGAGGGATGAAGAATGGAGCGACAGAGAGTAGAGTCATCAGCAAAGAGATACAGAGGATTTTCAAGACAGTCAGAGAGATCATTGATGAAGACCAGAAAAAGCACAGGGCCCAGAACACTGCCTTGTGGAACTCCAGCCTGAACAGGAAGAGGAGATGAGAGAAACCCATTCAGGGCCACACGTTGACTACGACTAGAGAGGAAGTCCGCCAGCCATGCGTGGAGATTTCCATGGATACCAGGATTTTAGGACTCGTGGGCTGATGCCGTCAGGTCCAGTTGCAGAATCCGAGTCGAGGGTTGACAGAAACTTTTCCACCTTGTCAGGAGGAAAGGACACAGAGTCCAGGAGCAGCTGGGTACGACTGGGTACGGTGGGTACAGAGAGGGATGGGTTTGGGACACAAGATTTAGAGGCAAACACAGAGTTGAGGCATTCAGCTTTTTCACGTGCGGAGTCAGCCGTGTGGTCATTTGAGGTGAGGGAGGGGATGGAGGGGGAACAAACACCAGAAACAGATTTGACCAGACGCCACCAGGATTTGGAAGAGGGAGACAGATAAGAGAGTTCGGTCCTGAGAACGGAGAGATATTGTTTCCTAGCTCTCCTGAGGGTGGATACACACTTGTTTCGGGCTTTGTGAAAGGAAATGAGATTTCCTTCCGTTGGATTTGCTTTCCAGGAGACGAAAGCAAGTTGTTTCTGGGCAATAGCCTCACCACAAGATTCTGAGTACCATGGACGGGAGGAAGGGTATGACAACAGAAGACGAGATGGGATAAATCTGTGCATGAGAGAGAGCAGTTTGCTTTGGAAGAATTCCCAGGAAGAATTTATGTCAGAGGCAGTAGAGATGGGAGACCAGTCCAGATGATTGATGGCTGCTTGAAGACCGTGCCAGTTGGCCTGAGTGAAATGCCAGACTCGTCGACGCTGAGGAGGCTCTCTGAGAATGGTCAGAGAGATGTCCACTTTAACAAGCACATTATCAGAAGAGCCAATTGGAGCAGAAGAAGAGCAGCAGACATTTTCAGGGAAGTTAGTCATAACCAAGTCCAGAAGAGAAGATGCTCCGTTGACTGAAATCCGGGTCGGGAAATTGACAGATTGTGTCAGTCCCAGTGAGTCACAGAAGTCCTTTGCTGAAGAGCCATGGCTCGTGAGAGACGTACCCACACCCAGCCAACTGGCATGGTGACAGTTGAAATCACCACATATGAGGAAGAGAGAGAGTTGGGATGGGTAGATAGAAGTTGGTCCATATTCTCAGACAGCGAGATGTAGATGGAGTCATCACTGTTTGGTGGACGGTACAACACACATATGAACAAAAGGTGGGAGCGAAGGGGAAGCCGTAGCCAAAGGTATTCCTGGGGGTGAGGTGGAGAGAGGGCAGTGCAGGGCGAGTGAGGAAGAGAGTTTTTTATAAAGATAGCAACCCCACCTCCAGGACGAGGCTCAGGTCTATCATACCGGAGGAGGGAGTAACCTGGGAGAGATACCAAGGAATCAGAGACATCATGAAGGAGGAAAGTTTCTGTTAAGCAGATCACGTCTGGTTTGTCAGAAGCAACCTGTATGGAGAGATCAGACAAGTTTGAGCGAAGGCCCCGGATGTTTGAGGTCCATACTGTTAAGGAAGAGGAAGGGGGAGCATCGGATACAGAACAGGGGGGGGGGAGCGGTAGGGTAAGATGTGGAAGAGGAGGAAGAGGTAGGGAGAGCTGTTGAAGGTGTGTCGGAGATTACAGAATAGCTTGGAGAAAGGGAAGAATGGGGCAGACAAAAGGTTTGATGGTGATTGGGAGAGGCGCAGTGAGGTGTTATTTGACGAGGGGGAAGAGCGAGGCAGAAGGTTGAGGGAGATGAAGGTGAAAGTTGGAAGGGGGAAGAAGCGGGGAGGACGCTTTGAGGAGGAGGGGTGAGAGGGGAGTCTAGGAGGGGAGGAGCGAGGGAGAGTCTCGGAGGGGAGGGGTGTGGGGGGAGATTTGAAAGGAATTGGTGATTGGGAAGATTTGGAGGGGAGGGGCAAGGGGGAAGATTTGAAAGAGATGGGTGATAGGGATGATTTGGAGGGGAGGGGCAAGGGGGTAGATTTAGAGGGGAGGGGTGATGGGAAATGGGATTTTGGGGTGATGGGATTTTGAAAAATGTACGATTAATGGGAAACGAACATTTATTGCAAAATGAGTTTCTTGAGACATTCGAGTCAAAAATACGTTTGAGGACGCTGGAGGGAGGATGGAGTGCTGGGGAGTTTAGGGAATGAATGAAAGATGCACTATAAGAGATGGAATTTTTTTTTGGAATGAATAGATTTGGTGAGCAAGTCGAAAGCATCCTTTTATAGAAGAAGAAGAAAAAGGTGTTATAGAATATGACAGAATACAGGTCTTCAGGGGTCAGATGAGACATTTTTTAACAACGTGGTCACGTGATCAGTGATCACAAACAACGTGGTCAAAGAACGAACGAACAAATAAGAACGAATAAATGAATAAGAACAGAAGGAAATGTTGTTGTTTTTTTTGTTGTTTTTTTGAGATTTTAAAACAAGGAAGTATGGGATGAAAAGACCGTGAAAAACAGAGACCGGAAAGTAATTGCAGCGCGATCGGAGAACCGCTGAGACAAAAACAAAGCCTCAAGCCAAGGTCGGACACGGTAGCCTAGTACTACACTTAGGCCTCAGAATACGCGATAAGAAAGACCGACGATTCTGTATACAGGTATGAAAAACCAACGCCAATAATACTATTAAAGACACCCCAATAGGTACATACACCGAGAGAAAGATACAGTTTCGACAAAAACACAATTGTGAAAAGTTACTTAACTTCGAAAGCGAGCGCGCATGGACAGCTTTGAAGAGACGAGACCTCCAATCTTGCGCATGCGCAGATCTCGGTTTAGGAGGGGAAAGATGAGTTTGGATTTTCGAAAGTGTTGGACGATTCATGGAAAACGAACATTTATTGCAAAATGTGTTTCTTGTGATTTTCAAGTCAGAGATCCGTTTGAAAACGTTGGAGGAGGAGTGGAATGCAGGTGAGTTAGAAGAACTGAAAGAGATTTAATATTTTTTGAATTGAAGAGATTTGGTGAACGAATCGAAAACAACCTTTTAAAGAAGAATAAGAAAGGTGTGTTATAATATACAACAGAATACAACACTTCAATGGAAAGTTTAAACATTTTAAAACTAAACCGTGAAAACTATCTGGGGAAATTCCCTAAATGAGGGCATGAAGGATTCCTAAGGGGGATGAATGATTCCAGCACAGGTTCAGAAGCAGGAACAGAAGAATAGGAGATTGACAGCCAGCAGAGCAGAGAACAAGCGAATTTAGGATTATAGGATTTTTAGAGCAATTTTAGGATTTCTGTGTGGAATAAGCTAAGATTTAGTAATTTTTTCAGCTTTTTTTGTTTTGTTCCACTGCAAATCAAAGAAATACAAATGTGGATACCAAAATATTTTTTTATTTCAAAAATGTTCTGGAAGAAATGATGCATTATTTGAAAAGAGTGCAAGAGTGCCAATATTTTTGGCTACGACTGTATGTAAACTTGGTTGAAATAGAAATAAGGTTATCTATTTATTACATACACAAGAAGAAAGAATTCCTCTTCCTCTTCTTTCTTTCCTCTTCTCCAATGGCTTGATCTCTGATCATCAATTTGGTTTCAGACCAGGTCACTCTACTCTGGACATGCTGCTTCTGCTGTCTCAACAATGGATGGAGGTCCTCAATGCCAAACAGGAAATCAGAGCTGTCTCCCTTGACATATCAAGGGCCTTTGATACGGTCTGGCACCCAGCTCTGCTCACCAAACTCTCCTCCTATGGTATCCATGGAAATCTCCATGCATGGCTTGCGGACTTCCTCTCTGGTCGTAGTCAACGTGTGGCCCTGAATGGATTTCTCTCATCTCCCCTTCCTGTTCAGGCTGGAGTTCCCCAAGGAAGTGTGCTGGGCCCTGTGCTTTTTCTGGTCTTTATCAATGATCTCTCTGACTCTCTGGAAAATCCTCTCTATCTCTTTGCTGATGACTCCACTCTCTGCCGCTCCATTCCTCTTCCCTCAGATCGGCAGTCTGCAGCCTCCTCACTCTCTGAAGACCTGGACAAAATCACAGACTGGTCAAACAAGTGGAACATGTCTTTCAATCCTGCCAAATCTCACTCTCTTACTATGTCTCTCCGAAAAGATCGACTGGACAACCCTCCCATCTACTTTCTCAACAATCCTCTCCAAGAAGTTCTGTCACTCAAGCTTTTGGGTCTCACTATCTGCCATGATCTTTCTTGGGAAAACCACATTTCCAAGCTGGCCTCCAAAGCCAGTCGCCGACTGGGCATCCTCCGTCGTGCGAAGTCCTTCCTCGGCACACCTGAGCTCCTCACCACATACAAGGCTTTCATCCGCAGCTCAATGGAATACTGTTCTCCCCTATGGGCTGGTGCTCCTGCCTCACACCTGGCTCGGCTTCACGCTGTTGAATCCAAAGCTTTCAAAATCATTGGAATCTCCCGCGATGAAGCTATCTCTGAGGGCCTTTCACTCACTCACCGCAGGCAGGTAGGTGGTCTTTCTGTCTTCTACCGACTCCTCTCCGGCCTTGCTCCCCCAGCTCTCTCTGTGCTCTGTCCCCCAAATATTCCTACAGGTCGCACAAGATCTGCCAGCAACCCTCTGATGGTTAAACTGCCGAAATCTCGGCTCTCTGCTCACCTTCACTCTTTCATTCCTCTTTTCTCCCGCCTGTGGAACAAACTCCCACACTCCCTTCAATCCCTCTCCTCCCTCCAGGTCTTTAAAACAGCTGTTCACCACCATCTCTTATCTTCCCCCATCCATAACCTTGATCTTTTCTACCCCCACTAATTCACCCCAGATCCACCTTGTTTGAAATTCCAACTTATTTCCTGGAAATCCTGGCAGTGTCCATATGTTTATACCTCTCCCACCCCCCCCCCCCTTCACATGCCTCCCCCCCTTCACATGCCTCCCCCCCTTCACATGCCTCCCCCCCAAAGCCCTCTCCCTCCCACAGATCTCTCGATGTCTCCATGTCTCTCGGTCCCTGCTCTCAAATGTTGTGTTTGTGTCCTTCCCCCTCTCTCCCCATCTTGTCTACCGCTCCCGATGTTATTTGTTTTATGTGTCTGTTTGTCTTTCTGTGTGATTAATGTTCGCTCTTTCACGAGCCTCGATCTTGTATACAAAAAAAAAAGGAAAAAAAAAAGAAAGAACCGCCTTTCGAGGCCATTTTTCCCCGCAGAGCGGGGGTTGGCCTTTTTTGGGCACCGTGGTCCCCTTTTTGAAGCAATGTTTTACAGCCGGATGCCCTTCCTGCCACCAACCCTGTTAGTCACCTCTTTTGACACACAGGGAATTACCAGTAAACTGGTACTCAATTTGCCAACCTCGGAAGGATGACAGGCTGAGTATTTATTACGTACACAAATATGATGGAAATATAAATAAGGTTATCTATTTATTACGTACACAAATATGATGGAAATATAAATAAGGTTATCTATTTATTACATACACATATATGATAGAAATATAAATAAGGTTATCTATTTATTACGTACACAAATATGATGGAAATAGAAATAAGATTATCTATTTATTAGATAAACAAATATGATGGAAATAGAAATAAGGTTTTCTATTTATTACATACACAAATATAATGGATATAGAAATATGGTTATCTATTTATTACATACACAAATATGGTGGAAATAGAAATAAGGGTATCTATTTATTAGATAAACAAATATGATGGAAATAGAAATAAGGTTTTCTATTTATTACATACACAAATATAATGGATATAGAAATAAGGTTATCTATTTATTACGTACACAAATATGATGGAAATATAAATAAGGTTATCTATTTATTACATACACAAATATGATGGAAATAGAAATAAGATTATCTATTTATTAGATAAACAAATATGATGGAAATAGAAATACGGTTTTCTATTTATTACATACACAAATATAATGGATATAGAAATAAGGTTTTCTATTTATTACATACACAAATATAATGGATATAGAAATAAGGTTATCTATTTATTACGTACACAAATATGATGGAAATATAAATAAGGTTATCTATTTATTACATACACAAATATGATGGAAATAGAAATAAGATTATCTATTTATTAGATAAACAAATATGATGGAAATAGAAATAAGGTTTTCTATTTATTACATACACAAATATAATGGATATAGAAATAAGGTTTTCTATTTATTACATACACAAATATAATGGATATAGAAATAAGGTTATCTATTTATTATGTACACAAATATGATGGAAATATAAATGTTATCTATTTATTACATACACAAATATGATGGAAATTGAAATAAGGTTATCTATTTATTACGTTAACAAATATGGTGGAAATAGAAATAAGGTTATCTATTTATTACATACACAAATAAAGTGGAAATTGAAATAAGGTTATCTATTTATTACATGCAGTAATATTATGGAAGTAAAAATAAGGTTAGCTATTTATTATGTACACAAATATGGTGGAAATAGAAATGAGGTTATCTATTTAGTACATACACAAGTATGGTGGAAGTTTTGACCCTCTTCTGTTTCCTGTCATCCCTTATTCTCCTTCCTTTTCTCCCTCAAATATGTATTTTCTCAATTTACCCTACCCCTTCCATTTTCCTGCTGTCTGCATAATAAATAGATGGTCCATATGATACTCCTGCCATTTGGATGAAGGGGATTGAGATGTCAGGAGACAATGACATCCATTGAATTATATATACTCAAATAGACATGAAGAGTAACAAAACTTGAAAGAAAACATAAGAGGAACGAGTGGGAAAATGGGGTGGGGGCGGTGGGGTGGAACATGAAGGATCAATGGATTATCACTTTGAAAGCAAGGAAAGTAGAGTGTCTTCTTGATGACGAACAGCACTAGATTCGGTTTTGAAGTGTTCTGCAGGTGTGAGAACAGAGGGAAGAGTAAGTGGAGATAGACAAGACAATTTAAACTTCAGAAGACAGGGGTTGAGGGGGTTAGCCTACACCCTCATGAGAAATGGCAGTGTTTGTGATACACAGGTTTTTTAAAAGGCAGGTGGAAGAAAGCTGGAAAAAGGTTGAATAAAGGGAGGACGCCACCAACCTGCTTCAAGTACCAAGCGGGTTCACCAAGGTCTCCCCTTCATGGTGAAAGAAACAGATGATGTGCACGGTCTACGATTTCACAGCACCAAAGTGCAAGATAAAATGCCATGTTTCTGGGCAACAGAGGTAAGACCTAATCCATAACACAGCATACAAAACAGCTGAGTGTTGAGGAAAGACTTGACATGATGGATAAGGCTGAAGCATCAAACTTTGGAGGTCAGCTTGGCGATATGGTCTATCCGAGACAAGTCTTGACTGTTGGATTAACCATAGGTTGTTCATCCTAACGCCAGCAATCGTTTTAAGCAAGTTTCTGATTGCAGAAAATACTCCGAAGGTTTGCCGGGGATGCTTTCTATGGAGTCTTGAATGTCATGTTTCACACTTTTTGTCATCCAGATCACCAGAGTGAAGTCTCTTTCATTTCTGAGGAAATAAGCTTATCTATTTATTACGTACACAAATATGGTGGAAATAGAAATAAGGTTATCTATTTATCACGTACATAAATATGGTGAATCATCCCGCTTCTAGCAAAAACAATCTGCTTCTAGCAGGTGGATCATCTTCAAATTGCTGGGAATTAAAAACGACAGAACAGACCATCTTTTGTTACTATAAGGAGAATTGTCTGTCCATCCATGTACCACACTTCATTCTAAAGGGTTCCTTTTGTCATAGAATAATAAAAATGGTACCTCGGGTAATAATTTATTTTCTTGTTTTTTTCTTTTTTCTTTTTTACAGATTTACAGTTTACGTTTTGTATCCCACTGATAGGCCGGATCTGGATCCGGACCCGAATCAAAATCTAATCAATTCATCCTTGTCACAAAACCAACCTGTCCACCAACTTTCGGCCGAATCCATCCACAACTTTTTCAGATATCTTGCTCACAGCCAAACAGACAAGGGTGAAAAAATAACCTCCATCCACCTTCGCTGCCGGAGGTAACAACTACAACAACATCGTGCTAAAATACACAATTTGGTGTCTGTCTGTCTGTATTTTTGACCGCAATACATTTAGTCATTACTTATCCAATATCAACCAAACTTGACAGGAGGACTAACGGTCACATGCTGGAGGTTATAACACCTTCATTTGCTCCCCTCCCCAAGGTGGTTTTCCTCCTTGGGCGAAATCCATGTTAAGGTGTATATCCATGTTAAGAAAGCTTGTCGTGGTGTTTTTATAAGGCCGCTTCTAATAACTTTTTATCAGGCTGCTTCTAATAACTTTTTATCTGGCCACTTCTAATAACCTTTTGGCACAAAATTGACAATTTTAGGCTATCTTTATCTTTTGACCTCAAAGGCAATATGCTTCAGTGACCCAATATGCAAACCCTGTTGAAGTTTCAAATAAATCAGATAAAAATTGACGATTTCATGCAACTTGACCTTTGACCTTTTGATCAAAAAAAACAATCCGCTTCTAGCTTTTGATTGGTGAACCAATTCAGTGACCCAATATGCAAATTCTTAAAATTTCAAGTCAATTGCATGACAATTGATGATTTTATGTGATGCTGACCTTTGACCTTTTGACCAAATTATTAATTTGGCTTCTCCATACTGTCATAATACAGGTTTGTTGAAAAATTGATGACAAATGCTCAAATGGTAAAAAAAAAAAAAAAGTCGGGAGACGACGATGGTTCACGAGCGAGCGGTATTCAATGACAAAGGACGGACTATAACCGAAACAGGCCCGGACTGGGGGGTCGGAGGCCCACGTGGCAGGTGTCGGCCCCCGACATGCGGTGTACATGCCTATTTACAAAGGGCCCCAATGCGCTGCGTGCACAGGCCTTTAAGAGCCAGCTGTACGTAATTGTGTGTGGTGCTGGCCTGGAAATGTCAAAACGAAGGTTACTGACCTTGAAATGAGATAGAAAATAATGTATAATCAGTTATGAGGTTAGTTAGCTACACAATACCGAAAATTCGGTTCGATTCCGACAACTTTGAAACTTTGACCTTTGTGACCTTCAAAGGTCAACGGTCGAAGATTCTGAAATCTGTTGGAGAACTTGTATGTCCTGATGTATGTGATAATATAAGATCATGTACGACAGACATTTCACCCTATCCGGCAGCGAACAATGTAATAAAACCATCAAAAATCGACTTTTCTAAATTTAGTGACATTGTGACCTTGACCTTGGGGCGAAAATGAAAAATCGAGCTCCGTGGGGCTAGACACGTGACATTGGCCTAACCAAATATCGAAACCCCTGTCAGATTCCACTAACTCCCTCGGAGAAGATGTAGCTTGAACTCGATTACCCCCTAAAAAGACATCTTTTTCGGGCGTGGCTCCGCCCACAAAGGGTGCAATACGCCCACTCTCGGCAGGACACAACTAGATCATGATATCAACCTCCCACCCAAGTTTCATCAAGATCGCATGATATCATCGGGTAGTTATGCTGCGGACAGACACACAGACACACAGACACACAGACAGACACACACCCATGACGAATATAGTGGTCACTCTGTTTGATAATTCGGGAACCAATTATGGCACGGACAGACACACGCACACACAAATAATTGCAAAAACCTGTCTCCCACTGTGCGGAAGAGCGCATACCTCCGCCAGGCTGAACAGTTTACGTTTTGTATCCCCCTGTTGGGCTCGATCTGGATCAGGTCATCCAAAATCGAATCGGCTTGTTCTTGTCACCTACCCAACTCATCCACCAAGTTCCCTCCGAATCCGTCGACAATTTTTTGAGATATCATACTATGTATCGTTTTTGGTCCTCGTTCTACTATAATCTATATACCCCACAGAGGATAATAACGTGACCTTTCCTGCCGATCCCATCGTGTCTCACCTCATTTTACATCCTCATTGAAATTCACATATAGACATGCAATATGTTTGTGAAATACAACACGATGTCTTTATATTATGAAACCCGTCAGTTAAGCAATGGGTAGGTACACCTAGTTTGCACGAAATACTGGATCAGACCACCTTGCGCGACATCTTGTGCTTGGCCTGAAGGAGAAGGTACAGCATCAAGGGCCTAACACTGCATAGAGGGTCTAGGGAAGCTGTGAATAAAGGGTTCTCTTAGTTTCGTGTTGAGACTCCAAAATGAGACATTAAAGGCAAATTCATGCAACATGTTAATTTGCATGCAAGCAGCAGAAGTTGACCACTTTGCGTACGCTCAATGCAGTCAGGCATAATGGTGTCTCGATCAGAGCTACCTGAGTTTTAATTGTCATATTCGTGTTGAAATGTTCATCATATTATACGGCTTCATGTTATCACGCCGCAGAATAAATCTCGTGGAATAAATCTGTTTCGGTGGACATTAACCTTCAGAGTGAAGTTGTGTTTCCCATCGTTTTTGCCTATTGTTCAATTGACCTTGGCCATCTGGGATTTCCGTTCGATTATAAAGACGCATTGTTTTTCCCTTTTTGGCACAATTGAGGCCTTGGCCCCAGGATGCTGCCAAGGACATTTTTGAACGTAGATGCATCTTAATTGCATAGAAATCTGTGGTCACAAAAGGGGAATTAGACAATAGGCAAACAAAAGGGGAAATGCGACTTGACCCTGCAGCTTTATGTCGACTTTTAAGTGGGAACAATCTGTTCATGAAAGGAGGTGTTCACTTAGCACACGTTATGAGTGATCGTTGGCAAGGTCGTTGGGAGTTTTCATTCGAGCTGTGAGTTGGAGTTCTGTGCTGTGTGTGCCTCGGTCGGGTATGAATGACGTGCCGAGTACCTTCACATCTCGTTCCTTCTACCTGTCTGCCCACCACTAACATCACTTGCCACACAGGTGAGAGATCATTGCTCTGTATCAAGTGTGCTGCGAGGGGACTTAGCAAAGGTGAGATGAGCCAAATGGACTTTTCCTGTGCTTCGTTAACTCTGCGTTAATGTGAGGGAAGAGAAATGCAAAAGGAGCTCAGTGGGGAGAAAGGCGAAGCGAGGGAAAGGGAATGTACATGACGAATGGAGGATGTAGGAGGTATAGGGGGACATTAAAAAAATTCTACCATCTTATACATCGTTTGGTAATGGCAACTCGTTATCTCCACCGCCGAAGGTGGATGAAGGTTATGTTTTCACCCCTGTCTGTCTGTGTGTTTTTTGTTGTTGTTTGTTTATTTGTTTTTGTATACAAGATCGAGGCTCGTGTAAGAGCTAACATTGATCACAAAAACACAAACTGAAACATAAAACATAAAACATATGATAAAGGGAGCGGGAGACAAGATGGGGAGAGAGAGAGGGAAGCACACAAGTGCAACAGCAGAGAACAGGGACATCGGGAGATCTGTGGGAGGGAGAGGGCTTGGGGGAGGAGGCAAGGGAAGGGGGAGGGGAGGTATAAAACACATGGACATTGCTAGGACTTCCAGGAAAGAAGTCGGAATTTCAAAAAAGTGGATCTGGGGTGAATTAACGTGGGTAGAAAAGATCAAGGTTTTGGATGGGGGAAGACGAGATGGCGGTGAACAGCTGTTTTGAAGCCCTGGAGGGAGGAGTGGGATTGAAGAGAGTGAGGGAGTTTGTTCCAGAGGCGGGACAAAAGAGGAATGAAAGAGTGAAGGTGAGCAGAGAGTCTTGATTTTGGCAGTTTAACCATAAGAGGGTTACTGGCAGATCTTGTGCGACCTGTAGGAATATTTGGGGTACAGAGCACAGAGAGAGCTGGGGGAGCAAGGCCGGAGAGGAGTCGGTAGAAGACAGAAAGACCACCAACCTGCCTGCTGTGAGTGAGTGAAAGGCCCTCGGAGTCAGCTTCATTGCAGGAGATTCCAATGATTCTGAAAGCTTTGGTTTCAACAGCGTGAAGCCGAGCTAGGTGTGAGGTCGGAGCACCTGCCCAGAGGGGAGAACAGTATTCCATTGAGCTGCGGATGAAAGCCTTGTATGTGGTGAGGTTATGTCTGTTACTAATTTGTCTTATGTCTGTTACTTGCAAAATCGAAGATTCGCAAGTTTATTGGTTGGTCTGGTCTGTGATTCCATCTTGTTTGTCTGTCTTTCTGTCCTTCAATCGCCTTATATGTCAAAAATTTAAAGTGATCTTCACGAAACTGCACCAAATGGTAGCGCTGCTCATAAGGAAGAAGCCTATTGATTTTGAAGTCAAAAGGTCAACATAGGCCAAAGGTCAACAACTTCCTCGAATTTCTAAAATCCTCAATTTTCATCCGATTGACTTGACATTTGAACAGGATTTGCATATTTGGTCATTTAATTCCACTACCAGTTATTTTTTAGGGAAGCATTGGCGAAAAGGTCAACATAGGCCAAAGGTCAACAACTTCGGTGAAATTTCTAAAATTATCAACTTCATCTGATTGATTTGAAATTTGAAGAGGATTTGCATATCAGTTCACTGAATTCAACCACCAATTATTTTCAGGTCAAATTTGTTGTAGGGATTTCGCAAGTATCTGCATGACGTCTTTCTTGTTTGTGTGTGTGTGTGTGTGTGGACAGGATATCTCAAAATGTTATGGACGGATTCAGACGAAACTCGGTGGACAGGTTGGGTGTGTGACAAGGACGAATTGATTAGATTTCGGTGAAGAACCGAATCGAATCATCAAAATCGAATCAATTCATCTTTGTCACACAGCCAACGTGTCCACCAAGTTTCGTCTGAATCCGTCCTCAACTTTTTGAAATATCATGCTCACAGATAAACCGACAGACAAACAAACAGGGGTGAATACATAACCTCCGTCCATCTTAAGTAGCGGAGAAAATATAAGTTCTCTTGCATTTGTCTGGTGAAATTGCTAAAATCAAGACTCTCTGCTCACCTTCACTCTTTCATTCCCCTTTTCTCCCGCCTCTGGAACAACCTCACTCGCTCTCTTCAACCCCACTCCACCCTCCAGGTCTTTAAAACAGCTGTTCACCACCATCTCTTATCCTCCCCCATCCAAAACCTTGATCTTTTCTACCCCTGTTAATTCACCCCAGATCCACTTTTTAGAAATACCGACTTCTTTCCTGGAGGTCCTAGTTGTGTCCATTTGTTTTTACCTCTCCCACCCCCTCCCCTTCCCATGCCTCCTCCCCCCAAGCCATCCCCCTCCCACATTTCTCTCGATGTCCCTGCTCTCAAATGTTGTGTTTGTGTCCTTCCCCCTCTCTCCCCCATCTTGTCTCCCGCTCGCTTGATCATATGTTTTTTGTGACGGTTTGTTTTTGTGTGATTGATGTTAGCTCTTACACGAGCCTCGATCTTGTACACACACTAAAAAACAATCTTGCACACAAAAACAGCTGGCAGACCAGCCCTACCAGAATAATTGGGTTGACTATTTCTATAATAGATTTTACTTCCGGAAATGTCGTCACGTTCCCAAATTTGGCCATGTTTTATTGGTCGTGAAGGTGTGGCATGGCGGAAGTGCCTTGATATTACCTCCATGTATGTGTTGGTGATACACATCATTAATAACAATGGCGTCTCCTTTTGTGTCACGATGTTATCTGCACAATAGAAATTGCCTTCTCTTCGACTCATTAAAAGCTCGTGAGAGCATGATGAACTCTTGAGATTACAGCGAGAGGTAACAGGTGAAGAAAAGTGAGTCATGGACTCGTGACATAATTCCAGGAAACAAGCTTGTCTGGACACTCGATGCTCGTCTGCATGTATAAACGCTTTGCTGTTGACTTGGACAGCCTCGGCGGCCATTTTGGATAGGTCAGCTTGGATGTTAGTGCAGTACTATACACGGGCCTGATATTTCTACTTCCTGTTATATTATCTGACCGGATAATGACAGATACGCTCACCGATGGGTTACCAGGGAGCACCTCGCCAGAAGGAGGCCGCGTTGGTTGTGAAAGGATTCAGGTGACTTCCTTGGTATCCTTTGTGTGTGAATGGTCCAGGACCACTGGTCGGCCGGAAGTTGGAATTGGACTTAGGTTCAGACACACAGTCGCCTACGTTTTTGTCGTCAGATTATATTCCAATCGAGAATCAAATCCAAAGTAGTCAACTTAAATGCAAGTATGCCACCCCTGAGCTACCCAGTCAGTCTTCTTCTTCTTCATTTTTTAACAGCATCAATTATTTCCACGTTCTTGTGGGGTTGGCCACGATTAATTTTTGGCCAAAGTCTTTCACGAACCGACTGGCCAGGCACTGACATTTGACTAAGTAGTCAAGACAGGAATTTTGGAATTTTGTCCCTGGTTCCGACGATAGCTCGGCTACGCTTTGCGAAGGACACCGTACAGGATCTGTAAGGTCCATCACCTAGGGAGGGCACACACATTGACTCGTTCTACCCTTGTAACACTGGGATTCGAACCCAGGGTAGACAGCATTGACTGGAGTGTACCTGCCAGCCCATATCCAACCGGTCTGTAAATGGGGGAAAAAAAATCTTATCATATACAGTATAAAATAATGTTTTACCCTCTCATTAATTTTCACAACTAGCAACGGTACCCGCCCTATGGGCGGGGCTTCAATTGGGAGGCCCAAATGAAAAGGCAAAATATCAGAAATTGAAGGCTTTTTTTCTTTATAACGATTTATATAAACATCCGTTAAATCATATCACACGCAAATCATCAAAATCTAAACAGTATTTGTAAAATTTCAACAAAAGCCGCATCACTGTTCATATCGGTAAATATTATTGCATCGTGTTTGGAAAAACTGGAAAATTGGAAATATTGGAAAAACAACATAGCCTATTTTACTCCAAGGGGTCCCAGGATTACCCACCCAAAATATCGTTGCGATCGCTTCAGCCGTTTTTGCGGTACCTGGGAACAGACAGACAGACATGCAGACAGACTGGTGAATTATAGTAAGATACTTCCAGATTAGAGTATAAGCCGTCTGATTGGTGCATCGTAGATATCGTCAGGTTCACTATGTTAACAAATAGAATTTCGTTCACAATTTTGGGATCAGCAAACCTGTACATTTTTGGAATATTCAGACCATGGAGAATCCGAAAATCAATGTTGGCATTTGCACAGACACCTGCATGGCCGCCATTTTGGGTTTTCAAAATGGCCGCCATAAAATACATATTTTGCGCGATCTCGGCTTCTAGTCAACCTAGAAACTTAATTAAATATGCTAATCCTATGTTTTCTGGGTCAAGGAATCCAATAAAGGCCTCAAAATAGTGCTCAGGATTATAGAAAAGCAACAAACAAAGGTAATTGAAAACCATTGTCTTTATATTTGTGATATAACTGTATTACATAATACATGATATTGCAAGTCCTTTGAAGTTATAGGTTGTTACAGGAAGTTATAGGTAGTATCAGATTGAACTATAAGTCCTATACACAGGATCTACGAGGTCTATACCGTTCAGGAATATGCTTTTACAGATCTTCATCACTGTCCTGAGTGTCATTTTCGCAAAGGTGTCTACGCAAATGTAAACATTAATTTTTGGATTCCTCATGCCCTGAATATTCCAAAAATGTATAGTTTTGCTAATCTCCAAAAAATTTGAACAAAAAAACATAGTGAACCTGACTAATAGGGCGTTGCTTTACAAAGTATGTCGCCCCTCGGACTAGCATTAAGCCGGGTGTCCCATCTCCTAGCTTTGGTTGCTCCGAGTGGAACTTAAATATGCCACCGTGTCTTTTTACGAGTAGTCGAGTTTTTGCCTGCATCATGAACAAATGGACTTCCTGCCCAAATGTCCTCTTGTCGAATGGCAGGCCTAACAGGCCTAGTCTTGAAAGTCTGGGCCCAAACCTCCCCCTTGGCTGACCCAGAAAGAAGATGGGATTAATTGGGGCCGTTAATGAAGTAACGGCCCCAATTAATCCCACCTTCTTTCTATTAGTAGATTGCCATTTCACCTCCCGGCAGCCGACGCAACGTGTTATTTCTACGGGCTGGGCCTATGCAGGCATGGTGCGACCCATCGTTAAGCATTTCCTGAGCGTGGTAATGGCGAACGACGAGGACGTCTTGCTGTTCTCATTGTTGATTCATTAACTGACCACGACATGGATGACGGAACACACACGATGACGGCTGAAAAGTGAACGTACAGCATTAGGGCCTTGGTTTTATGGCGTCCTGTCACTGACGTCGGCAATGACGTCACGCGGCTGCCGCTCTCGCCCAATGGGCTTGCCGGGCCGGATTTTCGAATCCCGCCCGAACGAGTCCAGTCCAGTGAAGGTCCCACAACGTCTGATCTTTATGATCAAGTATTAAATTAACCTGCATTTAAGACGACCTACTGACCTCCATTTATCCTCATGTAACCGTGGTAACCTTGGTTCATGATATTTTACATCGCTCATCCTCTTTTTACCTTCTAATTATTCTGCACATCACTTCCAAGAAAAAAAAAAAAAAACCTGTCAGTACATCACGTGTATTCCCCTCGGCGTGTGGTGATGTGTACACGGGTCCGATAAATAACTGTTACGTCATTAAATAAGTTTTCAGTTGCCTGCGATAACATGGTTTGATTTCCGAGGAAAGGACTCCCGAGGTTCGTGTAGTAGTCGTACTGTAGTCGTAGTACTATACTAGTGGCAGTAACAGTGGTGGCAGCAGTAGTAGTAGTCGTAGTCGTAGTCGTAGTCTTAGTAGTAGTAGTAGTAGTAGTAGTAGTAGTAGTAGTAGTAATAGCAGTGGTAGTAGTAACAGCAGTGGTAATTGTAATAGCAGTGGTAGTAGTAGTGGAAGTGGTAATAGCAGTGGTAGTTGTAATAACAGTGGTAGTTGTAATAGCAGTGGTAGTATTAACAGCAGTGGTAGTAGTAGTGGTAGTTGTGGTAGTAGTAATAGCAGTGGTACTTGTAATATCAGTGGTAGTTGTAATCGCAGTGGTAATAGTAATAGCAGTGGTAGTAGTAGTGGTAGTAGTAATAGCAGTGGTAGTAGTAATAGCAGTGGTAATAGCAGTGGTAGTTGTAATAGCAGAGGTAGTGGTAATAGCAGTGGTAGTAGCAGTGGTAGTAGTAACAGTGGTAGTAGTAATAGCAGTGGTAGTAGTAGTCGTAGTAGTAATAGCAGTGGTAGTCGTAGTGGTAGTAGTAATAGCAGTGGTAGTAGTAGTGGTAGTAGTAGTAGCAGTGGTAGTGGTAGTAGTAATAACAGTGGTAGTAGTAATAGCAGTGGTAGTAGTAGTGGTAGTAGTAATAGCAGTGGTAGTGGTTGTGGTAGTAGTAATAGTAGTGGTAGTAGTAGTGGTAGTAGTATTAACAGTAGTAGTAGTAATAGCAGGGGTAGTAGTAGTGGTAGTAGTAATAGCAGTGGTAGTGTTAGTAGTAATAGCAGTGGTAGTAGTAGTGGTAGTAGTAATAGCAGTGGTAGTAGTAGTGGTAGTAGTAATAGCAGTGGTAGTAGTAGTGGTAGTAGTAATAGCAGTGGTAGTAGTAGTGGTAGTAGTAATAGCAGTGGTAGTAGTAGTGGTAGTAGTAATAGCAGTGGTAGTAGTAGTGGTAGTAGTAATAGCAGTGGTAGTAGTAGTGGTAGTAGTAATAGCAGTGGTAGTAGTAGTGGTAGTAGTAATAGCAGTGGTAGTAGTAGTGGTAGTAGTAATAGCAGTGGTAGTAGTAGTGGTAGTAGTAGTAGTAGTGGTAGTAGTAATAGCAGTGGTAGTAGTAGTGGTAGTAGTAATAGCAGTGGCAGTAGTAGTGGTAGTAGTAGTAGCAGTGGTAGTGGTAATAGTAATAGCAGTGGTAGTAGTAGTGGTAGTACTAGTGGTAGTAGTAGCAGTGGTAGTGGTAATAGTAGTCGTCGTCCCTGACAGTTTTCTCTGACACACTCGCGGCAGGGAAGAGTGGGAATGATTTGGTCCCAGACTTGCGTTGCGATAACTTGTGATTGAAGCGGCAACGAAAGTCTATTTGATTCGTATTATTTATATGTTTTATTTCATTGATTTCTGCGAATCAAAGTGCTCCGAACGTGCTTTTCCCCTTCCGTGGGCCTCGTCCTCGTCCTCGTCCTCGACTCCAATTTGGACAGATATCTCTCATTCATTCATTGCACTTGATCACAATGTTCTTGCACCTCGTCGCACATTAAGCGGCGCCACGTATGTCGGCTCATGTGTATTCATACTCAAATTAATGGCATTAAATGAATAATTCATGTGCGAGCAGCAGTGGTGGGATCGCTCGCCCGGAGCACGAATCCGGAACAGATGCTCGGCTCCACACGCCATCATTGCACCTGCTTCTCAAGAACCTTTCTCTTGACCCTGACCTCAAGTCGTCCGTGCACTGTTAGTCGGCCATTCGACAAAACTTCATTTAATGGGGCTCATCAGCATATGCAAATAGGACCTAATCAGTGCGGATTAACTTGCTCGGTAAATGTATGCATGCAAAATGTCACAAAAACATGTGTTTAATCCTCCGATCAATCTTTCCCGATTTGATAATTGCCGAATTCGATTAGCATATGCAAATGGATATGAGATAGAGCTATAAGGACCTTATTAAACACGTCCTTGTGGGTATGTAAATTGTAAATCGCCTCCTGAACTTTTTTGTATGTTAAACTCGCGTGGCGCCGCATTTCTCCCCTGCCCGCCTTGCCCTCCTTCCTTGCCCCCTTGCCTACCTTCACTGCCCCTTCCCTGCCCCCTTCCCTGCCCCTTGCCCCCATTCCCTGCCCCCTTGCCCCCCTTCCCTGCCCCTTTCCCACCTTCCCTTTCCCCCTTGCCCACCTTCCCTGCCCCCTTGCCTACCTTCCCTGCCCCTCCCTTCCATGCCCCCATTGCCCCCTTCCTTTCCCCTCTTGTCCACCTTCCCTGCCCCATTGCCTACCTTCTCTGCCCCTTTGCCCACCTTCCCTGCCCACCTTCCTTGCCCCCCTCGCCCACCTTCCCTGCC
This sequence comes from Myxine glutinosa, assembly GCF_964187855.1. Taxonomy (NCBI): domain Eukaryota; kingdom Metazoa; phylum Chordata; class Myxini; order Myxiniformes; family Myxinidae; genus Myxine; species Myxine glutinosa. Next base: position 118,248,796 of record NC_136270.1, read on the forward strand.
CCATTGCCCCCCTTCCCTGCCCCCTTGCCTACCTTCCTTTCCCCTCTTGCCCACCTTCCCTGCCCCTTGCCCCCTTTCCCTGCCCTATTGCCTACCTTCCTTGCCCCTTTGCCCCCCTTCCATGCCCCCATTGCCCACCTTCCCTGCTCCCTTGCTCTCCTTCCCTGCCCCCTTGCCCACCTTTCCTTCCCCATTGCCTACCTTCTCTGCCCCTTTGCCCACCTTCCATGCCCACCTTCCCTGCCCCTCCCTTCCATGCCCCCATTTCCCCCTTCCTTTCCCCTCTTGTCCACCTTCCCTGCCCCCTTTCCCCCCTTCCCTGCCCCAGTGCCTACCTTCTCTGCCCCTTTGCCCACCTTCCCTGCCCACCTTCCTTGCCCTCTTTGCCCACATTCCCTGCCCCCTTTCCCCCCTTCCCTGCCCTCCTTGCCCTCCTTTCCCCACTTGCCCACCTTCCCTGCCCCTTGCCCTCCTTCCCTGCCCAATTGCCTACCTTCCCTGCCCCATTGCCCACATTCCTTGCCCACCTTCCCTGGCCCCTTGCTCTCCTTCCCTGCCCCCTTGCCTACCTTTCCTTCCCCCCTTACCCCCTTGCCCACCTTCCTTGCCCCCTTTGCCCACCTTCCCTGCCCCCTTGCCTACCTTTCCTTCCCCCCTTCCTTGCCCCCATTGCCCACCTTCCTTGTCCCCTTTGCCCACCTTCCCTGCCCCCTTCCATGCCCCCATTTCCCCCTTCCTTTCCCCTCTTGTCCACCTTCCCTGCCCCCTTTCCCCCTTCCCTGCCCCATTGCCTAACTTCCCTGTCCCTTTGCCCAACTTCCCTGCCCCCTTCCATGCCCCCATTTCCCCCTTCCTTTCCCCTCTTGTCCACCTTCCCTGCCCCATTGCCCCCCTTCCCTGCCCCAGTGCCTACCTTCTCTGCCCCTTTGCGCACCTTCCCTGCCCACCTTCCTTGTCCCCTTTGCCCACATTCCCTGCCCCCTTTCCCCCCTTCCCTGCCCCCTTGCCTACCTTCCTTGCCCTCCTTTCCCCACTTGCCCACCTTCCCTGCCCCTTGCCCTCCTTCCCTGCCCCATTGCCTACCTTCCCTGCCCCATTGCCCACCTTCCCTGGCCCCTTGCTCTCCTTCCCTGCCCCCTTGCCTACCTTTCCTTCCCCCCTTACCCCCCTGCCCACCTTCCTTGCCCCCTTTGCCCACCTTCCCTGCCCCCTTGCCTACCTTTCCTTCCACCCTTGCCCCCTTGCCTACCTTCCTTGCCCTCCTTTCCCCACTTGCCCACCTTCCCTGCCCCTTGCCCTCCTTCCCTGCCCCATTGCCTACCTTCCCTGCCCCATTGCCCACCTTCCCTGGCCCCTTGCTCTCCTTCCCTGCCCCCTTGCCTACCTTTCCTTCCCCCTTACCCCCCTGCCCACCTTCCTTGCCCCCTTTGCCCACCTTCCCTGCCCCCTTGCCTACCTTTCCTTCCACCCTTGCCCCCTTGCCTACCTTCCTTGCCCTCCTTTCCCCACTTGCCCACCTTCCCTGCCCCTTGCCCTCCTTCCCTGCCCCATTGCCCACATTCCTTGCCCACCTTCCCTGGCCCCTTGCTCTCCTTCCCTGCCCCTTTGCCTACCTTTCCTTCCCCCCTTCCCCCCTTACCCCCTTGCCCACCTTCCCTGCCCCCTTAACCACCTTCCCTGCCCCCCTATCGTCACTCGTTCGTGTATTCAATGGCGCGACGCACTTGCCGAATATGGACCGCATTCCCAATATCAGATGTAATCGCCGGGTCCTTTACATGGTGAAGCGTTGGTGTTTTCGGCGAAAGCGAATCGGTTCAAGTATTCCGAATCTCCACATTCAAAAGGAAAGTCCTCGTTTTAGAGCCTTTCTGACCTTTTTAGCATATGCTAATTTTCTTTAATTACGCGCAATTGCCAGTCTGGTTCCATAAGTGGACCCGAATGTCTCGAGGCGAGGAAGGGAACAAGGAGGAATCCCGTGGAAGGGAGAATTCTGGCTCGCCTGTTCAACCACGAGGCTTCCTCTGATTCCCTCCACCACCGAAAGTGGGACCGAGGTTACGTTTTCAATCCGATCTGTCTGTCCGTTTGTGAGCAGAATATCTCAAGAAGTTGAGGACGGATCCGAACGAAACTTGGTGGACACATTGGGGGTGCGACAAGGACGAATTGGTTCGACTTTGGTGATGATCGTTATCCGGATTCGATTATTTTTAAGTGATTCGTCATTATTCAGAGATATGGCCAAAAACTATACACAAAGAATTAAGTTAAGCACCCCCCCCGTTTTTTTACAACCTCGCACATTACAAGTTTGTTGTCGTCAAAACAGTGTAATATACCCATGATATTGCTATATTTTCTGGAGAAGTGATATTATGGTCACATAAAAACATAACAATCATGCCGTTTTCAATATTTTATTCTGAATAATTTAAGGTGAAATTTTTTGGGAATTTTAGGCATATTTTCACCTCAATTTAAGTATGGAGCTATAGGTCCATCACGGACAGTGTGGATGACGTTTATGTTTTCTAACGTACAGTCATTGTTCTGAGAAGACCTCTAGCGATCTTTGCGTCAATAACGTGTGTAGGACCCACGTGATCGGATCACTGACTCAACCCTACGTCTCATAGACCCTGTAAGCCGTCGTATGCGTTGCTGTGGCAGGTTGAACCCCCTCGAGCACGTTTGGGACATGTTGGGACGACAAATTGCGAAGATGGTCCCTCCAATAGCCAATCTGGATGAATTGGAACGTGCATTACATCGGGAATGGAACAACCTGCCACAGCAACGCATACGACGGCTTACAGGGTCTATGAGACGTAGGGTTGAGTCAGTGATCCGATCACGTGGGTCCTACACACGTTATTGACGCAAAGATCGCTAGAGGTCTTCTCAGAACAATGACTGTACGTTAGAAAACATAAACGTCATCCACACTGTCCGTGATGGACCTATAGCTCCATACTTAAATTGAGGTGAAAATATGCCTAAAATTCCCAAAAAATTTCACCTTAAATTATTCAGAATAAAATATTGAAAACGGCATGATTGTTATGTTTTTATGTGTCCATAATATCACTTCTCCAGAAAATATAGCAATATCATGGGTATATTACACTGTTTTGACGACAACAAACTTGTAATGTGCGAGGTTGTAAAAAAACGGGGGGGGTGCTTAACTTAATTCTTTGTGTATATATACAATATAGCCAGACATCTCAAAACGTTGTGGGCGGATTCGGATGAAACTCGATGGACAAGTTGTGTGTGTAACAAGGAAGAATTGATTCGATTTTGGTGATGATCTGAATATGGATTCAGACTCTCAAAATTTTTTTGCCAAAAAACGATCTCAAGAAGATGTGGATGGGCTATGTCAAAACGTGGTGGATCAGTTGCTAAGGTGACAAGAAAAAGTGGATTCGATTTTGTTGAAGATCAGGATGAAGATCCGGATGCGATAATTCGTTTTATTTATTTGTGGACAAGAGTGTGTGACAAGGAAGAATCGATTCGATTTCGGTGAAAATCTGAATCTAGATCTGAATGCGGTATTTTTAATTTTTAAGTGATTCTTCACCATTGAGAGACGCGGCCAAAAAACGATATGCAGAAGGATATCTCAAAAAGTTGTTGATGGATTCGGACGAAATTGGGTGGACAGATTGGGTATGTCATGTGTGACACGGACGAATTTATTCGATTTTGGTGAAGATCGAGATCCGGATCCGATAATTTTTTAAGTGATTCGTCATTATTCAGAGATATGGGCAAAAACGATATACAATATAGCAAGACATCTCAAAAAGTTGTGGGCGGATTCGGATGAAACTTGGTGGACAGGTTGTGTGTGTAACAAGGAAGAATTGATTCGATTTTGGTGATGATCCAAATCCGGATACGAGAATATTTTAAGTGATTCTTCACCACTGAGAGATAGGGCCAAAAAACGATGTCTCAAAAAGTTGTGGATGGGCTATGACAAAACGTCGTGGATCAGTTGCTTCGGTGACAAGAAAAAGTGGATTAGATTTTATTGAAGATCCGGATACGATAAAAAAAATTATTGCTTTGAGTGATTCTTCACCATTGAGAGATGGGGCCAAAAACGGTATATAGCATGATATCTCAAAAAGTTGTGGACGGATTCGGACGAATCTTGGTGGACAAGTTCGGTGTGTGACAAGGAAGAATTGATTCGATTTTAGTGAAGATCAAAATCCGGATACGAGAATTTTTAAAGTGAGGATTCTTCGCCACTGAGAGATAGGGCCAAAAACGATATATAGAAGGATATCTCAAAAAATTGTGGATGGATTCGGACGAAATTCAGTGGACAAATTGGGTATGTCATGTGTGACAAGGACCAATCGATTCGATTTTGGTGAATATCGGGATCCGGATCCGATAATTTTTTAAGTGATTCGTTATTATTGAGAGATATGGCCAAAAAACGATCTCAAATTTTTTTGGATGGATTCGGACGAAATTCGGTGGACATATTCGGTATGTCATGTGTGACAAGGACGAATTGATTCGATTTTGGTGAATATCGGGATCCGGATCCGATAATTTTTTTAAGTGATTCTTTATTATTGAGAGATATGGCCAAAAAACGATCTCAAAAAGTTGTGGATGGGCTGTGACAAAACGTGGTGTATCAGTTGCTAAGGTGGCAAGAATACGTTCATTCGATATTGGGGAAGATCCGGATCAGGATCTGGATCAGAGAATTTTTTTCTAATTTTTAAAATAATTCTTTACCATTGAAGACCTGATGTTCGTTTTCACCACGTGTCACTCTATTGTTCTCTCCCTCATCCTCGATGCCATGATGTCCCTTTGCCATCGCGCACCGGGACGACCCCTGGCCTCATGCGCAAGATGGCGCGGTGGATGTTCGAGGCTGCAGGACAACGTAGCGTTGAAGGCAGAGTCGCATATGCGGTTTGCATTAATCAAACTTTATAATTAGCTCCGGAGTTCTGCAGTCATTTAGAGGAAATTATCTTTAAAGATCTTTCCTTAGATCGTTCGTGGAATTAGAGGGAGTTTTAGAAAAAGTAAGCTTCATTAACCCTATTGATTTTATTAATTTTTGGACATTAGATGGGCTTATGTAAATTAGTCTTCCACTACACTGTGATCATTTGATTTACTTAGTGAACCGCAGACAGGTTTCTTCACACGCTGTCTGTTTTGATTACGAAGAGCGTGTGGGCGGGGACAGCGCGGGGGGGGCGTGGCGTCGAGATTTCGCGCGCTTCGCTCGCCAATAACACGTGCGCGATGTTTCCGTCCTCACTGCACATGCGCAAATAGGCTACAGGTGCGATTTTCGTCTATCTCCTCCATGAGCCTCGACCTCCGCATTATCAAATTTATTTTCGTTTGTGCTCCTTGCGTGAATCGACGGAATCACCCGGTTCGTAATGCGCGCTGTACACGATAAAAGCCCCGAACAGGTATCGGAGCCGGATCCTTTGTTCAGGTGCAAGTGCTGCCTGCGCTTTGTGCGGTTATACATAAAACACACCGGACATGCACGAGGAGCGCTCGCACCGGTGTTCTCCAGACGCCTTCGCGATTCAATCCGAGGAGACCGGTGCAAACTACTGTTGGAGATTTAGAACAAGTGTTCCGCCGGATGAAAAATTAATAACATTTCATTCCTTTAGAGGGGCCTTGGGAGCATTTGGCGGTAGCGAAATGCAACGGAAAAGTAAATGAATTTTATATTGGAATTCATTGGTCTTAAGTAGCATTTATTCTGTAATTATGTAGCGAAGACGTATACGCTGTAAAAATGTTCGCCTTCCAAATTATGACGAAATTGATGCAGCTCTTGGCACATCGAGCGCGCACGAGCCGAGCCCCGTGTTCCATCACCCGATCGATTTTCCAGGGAGATTATTCACGGGTCTGAACGCGAGGCTCCGGCCGCGTCTGTGCGTTAAATTTATTCCACTAATAACGGGCAGACGTGCCGCGGCCTCTCCGACTCCTGTCTCTTCGTTTTGAAGCTTTGCTTTAGCCTGAGCGTACTGATCCCGCCGCTCCCTGCTGCGCCCCCGGGACATCGACTGACTGCACGTGTGGCGCGAGGAAATGGTTCATTGGATGTGTGTGTGGATGTGTGTGTGGGTGTGTGTATGTGTGTGTGTGTGTGTGTGTGTTTGTCTGTGTGTGTGTGTGTGTGTGTGTGTGTGTGTGTGTGTGTTTGTTTGTCAGTGTGTGTGTGTGTGTGTGTGTTTGTGTGTTTGTCTGTGTGTGTTTGTGTGTGTATTTATGTGTGCGTCAGTATGTGTTTATGTGTGCGTCAGTTTCTGTGTTTGTCAGTGTGTGTATGTATGTGTGTCTGTGTGTCTGTCTATGTGTGCGTGTGTGCATGTGCATGTCCAGACGCGTGTCTGTGTGTGCGTCTGTGTGTGCATGCATGTGCACACATCTCGTCCATCCCAAATGTCAAACCTTTTGAGGAAATTAACGGGAAAATGCTGTCTGTTTGGGTCCCCGGGTCCATTTTCATCTTGGAATTCATGTGTATAAATACACATACATGTGTGCAATACGGCATACTGTAAATGTGTGCATGATGACATAATGTAAATGTGTGCAAGATGTCATACTGTAAATGTGTGCACGATGGCATTCTGTAAATGTTTGCTCAAAGGCATACTGTATATGTGTGCACAATGGCATACTGTAAATGTGTACACTATGGCACACTGTAAATGTAAACAAGATGGCATACTGTAAATGTGTGCATGATGGCATACTGTAAATGTGTGCATGATGACATACTGTAAATGTAAACAAGATGGCATACTGTAAATGTAAACAAGATGGCATACTGTAAATGTGAACAAGATGGCATACTGTAAATGTGTGCATGATGACATAATGTAAATGTGTGCAAGATGTCATACTGTAAATGTGTGCACGATGGCATTCTGTAAATGTTTGCTCAATGGCATACTGTATATGTGTGCACAATGGCATACTGTAAATGTGTACACGATGGCATACTGTAAATGTAAACAAGATGGCATACTGTAAATGTGAACAAGATGGCATACTGTAAATGTGAACAAGATGGCATACTGTAAATGTGAACAAGATGGCATACTGTAAATGTGAACAAGATGGCATACTGTAAATGTGTGCATGATGACATAATGTAAATGTGTGCAAGATGTCATACTGTAAATGTGTGCACGATGGCATTCTGTAAATGTGTGCACGATGGCATTCTGTAAATGTTTGCTCGATGGCATACTGTATATGTGTGCACAATGGCATACTGTAAATGTGTACACGATGGCATACTGTAAATGTAAACAAGATGGCATACTGTAAATGTGAACAAGATGGCATACTGTAAATGTGAACAAGATGGCATACTGTAAATGTAAACAAGATGGCATACTGTAAATGTAAACAAGATGGCATACTGTAAATGTGAATAAGACGGCATACTGTAAATGTGTGCAAGATGGCATACTGTAAATGTGTGCAAGGTGGCATACTGTAATTGTGGGAGTAATGTCGTATTGTTAATGTGTGCACAATGGCTTACTGTAAATGTATGCAAGATGGCATACTGTAAATGTGTGCACGATGGCATACTGTAAATGTAAACAAGATTGCATACTGTAAATGTGAACAAGATGGCATACTGTAAATGTAAACAAGATGGCATACTGTATATGTAAACAAGATGGCATACTGTAAATGTAAACAAGATGGCATACTGTAAATGTAAACAAGATGGCATACTGTAAATGTGAACAAGACGGCATACTGTAAATGTGTGCAAGATTGCATACTGTATATGTAAACAAGATGGCATACTGTAAATGTAAACAAGATGGCACACTGTAAACGTGAACAAGACGGCATACTGTAAATGTGTGCAAGATGGCATACTGTAAATGTGTGTAAGATGGCATACTGTAAATGTGAACAAGATGGCATACTGTAAATGTGTGCAAGATGGCATACTGTAAATGTGTGCATGAGGGCATATTGTAAATGTGTGCAAGATGGCATACTGTAAATGTGTGCACGATGGCATTCTGTAAATGTTTGCTCAATGGCATACTGTATATGTGTGCACAATGGCATACTGTAAATGTGTACACGATGGCATACTGTAAATGTGTACACGATGGCATACTGTAAATGTAAACAAGATGGCATACTGTAAATGTGAACAAGATGGCATACTGTAAATGTGAACAAGATGGCATCCTGTAAATGTGTGCATGATGACATAATGTAAATGTGTGCAAGATGTCATACTGTAAATGTGTGCAAGATGGCATACTGTAATTGTGGGAGTAATGTCATATTGTTAATGTGTGCACAATGGCATACTGTAAATGTGTGCAAGATGGCATACTGTAAATGTGAACAAGATGGCATACTGTAAATGTGTGCAAGATGGCATACTGTAAATGTGTGCATGAGGGCATATTGTAAATGTGTGCAAGATGGCATACTGTAAATGTGTGCACGATGGCATTCTGTAAATGTTTGCTCAATGGCATACTGTATATGTGTGCACAATGGCATACTGTAAATGTGTACACGATGGCATACTGTAAATGTGTACACGATGGCATACTGTAAATGTAAACAAGATGGCATACTGTAAATGTGAACAAGATGGCATACTGTAAATGTGAACAAGATGGCATACTGTAAATGTGAACAAGATGGCATACTGTAAATGTGTGCATGATGACAATGTAAATGTGTGCAAGATGTCATACTGTAAATGTGTGCACGATGGCATTCTGTAAATGTGTGCATGATGACATAATGTAAATGTGTGCAAGATGTCATACTGTAAATGTGTGCAAGATGGCATACTGTAATTGTGGGAGTAATGTCATATTGTTAATGTGTGCACAATGGCATACTGTAAATGTGTGCAAGATGGCATACTGTAAGTGTGTGCGCGATGGCATACTGTAAATGTTTGCTCAATGGCATACTGTATATGAGTGCACACTGGCATACTGTAAGTGTGTGCACGATGGCATTCTGTAAATGTGTGCATGATGACATAATGTAAATGTGTGCAAGATGTCATACTGTAAATGTGTGCAAGATGGCATACTGTAATTGTGGGAGTAATGTCATATTGTTAATGTGTGCACAATGGCATACTGTAAATGTGTGCAAGATGGCATACTGTAAGTGTGTGCGCGATGGCATACTGTAAATGTTTGCTCAATGGCATACTGTATATGAGTGCACACTGGCATACTGTAAGTGTGTGCACGATGGCATACTGTAAATGTAAACAAGATGGCATACTGTATATGTAAACATGATGGCATACTGCAAATGTGAACAAGATGGCATACTGTAAATGTAAACAAGATGGCATACTGTATATGTAAACATGATGGCATACTGTAAATGTAAACAAGATGGCATACTGTAAATGTGAGCAAGAAGGCATACTGTAAATGTGTGCAAGATGGCACACTGTTTTCGATGACCACACAAGTTTTCATCAAAACAGGGCATTTATTAACAGTGCAAATGAGGAGAAGGGGAGAAAGCACGGCCGCACAGTGGTGATCACAATTAAATAGATAAACTAGACGGTATTCATAGAATACTTACCCTGCGCAGTCAACTTGGTGCGAGCCAACTCTTCTGTTCTTGAACGTTTTTTTTTTCTTTGATCCAATATGATTGCCAGACAACGTGAGCGATGACATCATAAATTTATATTCTCCAACTAGCAAAGGTACCTGTCAATAACGGGGGTTCGTAGATGTCTCACCTGAAATGAGCAAATAATTTTGGAGTGCGTCGTGGTAGAAACGGGAATTCATTGTAAATATTCACCCGTTCGATGATCCACATATCAGTGGCTTCAGTTTCACGTTTAAACATCAGTTTCACTTTGAGATATCAGTTTAGATTCGTCATTGCAACTTGTGATGCGACGCGAATAGTGCACGGAAAAAGTCATCAAAACTGATTTGGGGAGGAAATTTATTTCGACGTTTCCAAGGGGTCTAAAGTGTTTTTAGGGTCATAAAGGGGACTCAAGTGGTTAAAGAATCAAGGCTCTTAAAAGGGCCTAATGGGGCCTAAAGGTGTCTTAGGATGAAAGAGCAAAATGGATGAAAAATGTCCAAATGGCCATAAATTGTCCAGAGGCTCTTAAATTGTCCAACAACAACAACATGCATTTTAAGGCCATTTTCCCTGCTAGAGCGGAGGTTAGACTTGCGGTCCCCATGACAATCTTCTCCATTTTGCCCTATTTTCTGCATCTCTCCTTGTTAACCCCCTTGCCCGCATTTCTTCTTCCACCATCTTTAGCCAAGTCTTTCTCGGTCTTCCCCGTCCTCGACTTCCTTCCACATTCATTTCCATCACTCTTCTCAACCAGTCACTTTCATCCTTCCTCAACACATGACCAAACCATCTCAAACTGTTTCTCTTCACAGCATCCATCACAGGCTCTATTCCCCATATTGTTCCCAAATCTTAAATTGTCCAAATTCTCTATTCCCAAATCATAAATTGTCCAAAGGGTCTTAAAAAGTCAATAGGTCTGAAAAGTGTCGAAGAAGTTGGATGTGTCTCAAAAGGGTCGAAATGGGTATGATGGGGTCTAAATGGTGTCAAGGTCTGAGGGATGCAAAGGGTACAAGAGGTCTAAAGGGGTCCAAGGCATGTAAAGGGTCAAAAGGGATCTAAGGGGAGTAAAGTGTCTACAGGTATCAAAAGGGTGTAAAGGGGTCTAAAGGGTGTAAAGGGGTCTAAAGAGGTCTAAGGAGGTTGAAGGGGTGTAAAGGGGTATAACGGGTCTAGAGGGGTTTAAGGGGTATAAAGGGTCAAAAAGAGTCTAAGGGGTGTAAAGACTTTTACGGGGTCTAAGAGGTGTAAAGGATGTAAGGGGTGTAAAGGGTGGATAGGTGTCTAAAGGGGTTCTGAGAGGTGTACAGGGTCAATGGGGTCTGAAGGATTCTGAAGGGTCAAAGGGATGTAAATGGTTGAAAGGGGGTGGAAGGGATCTAATAAGGCGGAGGTCTAATTCTACAGGCCTTTTTATTATTTTATTTATTATTTTTTATTATTCTATTATTTAGCGCTCCTATGGTAAAATTTCGTGTCAATCGGACCAATGATTGCCAAGAAAATTAGTTTTTAAAATGCGGACACATACGTAACCGAATGCCTAACCCTGGTTTTCGCTTCTCAAGTGCAGGGTAATAAAACGATGTGCCTCAAAACCAAGACGGCTTAGCAGATAACTTTATTCATTCACTGGGGGAAACACGGGACACAGCATGAGGTTGGCGAGACAAATAACCTATCTGCACAGCATTGCTGCAGTGCACGGTGTAGGTCTGTTCTCAGCCCGGACGACCGCTGGGCTGCTGTCCGGGCGCGCAGAGGTTCGGGTCTCAGCTCACGGCTGCGACCTCTCCCCAGCAACTGCATAACAGCCCGCAAATGAAGGGCGAGGACCAGTAGCAGGCACAAAGACATGAGCGCAGGCCCCAAAGACTGGACAGCAGGTACCGACACTGACCTCAGCATGATGAACACCAACCACACAGCATACTTGCCATATGGGGCTCATATTAGTGCCCGTAGCGCGTGCTCATTGGACAGCGCAGCCAGACGGATGTTGTTATACGGGCATGTCCTTGACCTGTCTGTTGTCTGTGTTGTGTTGTGTTGTGTGTGTGTGTGTGTATGTGTGTGTGTGTGTGTGTGTGTGTGTGTGTGTGTGTGTGTGTGTGTGTGTGTGTGTGTGTTTTTTTTTTTTTTTTTGTGTATACAAGATCGAGGCTCGTGAAAGAGCGAAAACTGTGTTGTGTTGTGTTGTCTGTGTGTCTGTTGTTGTCTGTGTTGTCTGTTGTCTGTGTTGTCTGTTGTGTTCTGCTGACCCCACCATTGTGGCGTAGGTCATACTCTTTGGCTTTTGCTGGGAAGAAATTCCATATAATGTCAGATAAATGACTGGGAAGCCTCAATAATGCTCGACACGTTTTATCACATCCAGGAAATACACCACACTTACGCTAACAGGTACTATGAAATAACTACTCTGATATATCCCTCATTTTACCCCCGAGACCAGATCCGTAACAATATATTACATTATACTCAGGGAATCTTTAAGGATTTGAGTCAAATCATCCTGTCGTGGTCCTCTACAAGGTGCAGGGAAAAGCGTGCAGTATTAACATAAATTCACTCAATTTCCTATTGCAATTGTAAATTAACTTTCATTAATATATTTCCTTTTGACAAGTATCGGGGAACAAACTCCTCTTCTCGACTAAATACAAATCCCATCTGGGGTATCTTCCCACGGGAATAGACAGATGTTTTGAGTTTAGCTTTATTTACAGATGTTAAGGCTCATACAAGAATTGAACCTGTATCCAATTTGTCAAAATGGTTGCAGAGCAGTTGGAAATGCTTCGTTCTATCAGTCGTCAAATTTACTCTTCATCCAATTTTGATCTGATCATTCTTCAAGTCTGTTGGCATGTTTTAGGTTGCCAAAGGCCTCGGTGGCATCCTGAATTTGTGCCCACGTGCCCATCGGCTTCACGATTGTCTGTAGGATGAGAGCTGTAATAATTGTACATTCTCTGAGTTTAATCATCAGTAAGCCGGTATATCGTTATCCGTACAAAGTTCTGTGTGTGCTTCACAAGACACATTACGAGCCATTTCACAATTTCCGAATTGTGAGCTGCAGAGATTACGACGATCAAAGACATTCCCCGCAACGCAATCACGAATCACATGGATGTTATTTGGTTTAGCAAGCAGGAATCTCAGTCTCTGTGAGCCCTCTCTGTACTCATGCTCCTGGATGTCAATCTGTGTGATCTCAAAATCATGATCTCGGAGGTTTGGCTATATGACCTCAAATCGTGATCTCGGAGGTTTTGTATGTGACCTCAAATCGTGATCTCGGAGGTTTTGTATGTGTGACCTCAAATCGTGATCTCGGAGGTTTTGTATGTTTGACCTCAAATCGTGATCTCGGAGGTTTTGTATGTGACCTCAAATCATGATCTCGGAGGTGTTGTATGTGTGACCTCAAATCGTGATCTCGGAGGTTTTGTATGTTTGACCTCAAATCGTGATCTCAAAGGTTTTGTATGTGTGACTTCAAATCGTGATCTCGGAGGTTTTGTATGTGCCCTCAAATCGTGATCTCAAAGGTTTTGTATGTGTGACCTCAAATCGTGATCTTGAAGGTTTTGTATGTGTGACCTCAAATCATGATCCCGGAGGTTTTGTATGTGTGACCTCAAATCGTGATCTCGGAGGTTTTGTATATGTGACCTCAAATCGTGATCTCAAAGGTTTTGTATATGTGACCTCAAATCGTGATCACGGAGGTTCTGTATGTGACCTCAAATCGTGATCTCGGAGGTTTTGTATATGTGACCTCAAATCGTGATCTCAAAGGTTTTGTATATGTGACCTCAAATCGTGATCACGGAGGTTCTGTATGTGACCTCAAATCGTGATCTCGGAGGTTTTGTATATGTGACCTCAAATCGTGATCACGGAGGTTCTGTATGTAACCTCAAATCATGATCCCGGAGGTTTTGTATATGTGACCTCAAATCGTGATCTCGGAGGTTTTGTATATGTGACCTCAAATCGTGATCTCAAAGTTTTGTATGTGTGACCTCAAATCGTGATCTCGGAGGTTTTGTATGTGCCCTCAAATCGTGATCTCGGAGGTTTTGTATGTGACCTCAAATCGTGATCTCAAAGGTTTTGTATATGTGACCTCAAATCGTGATCTCAAAGGTTTTGTATGTGACCTCAAATCGTGATCTCGGATGTTTTGTATGTGACCTCAAATCGTGATTTCGGAGGTTTTGTATGTGCCCTCAAATCGTGATATCAAAGGTTTTGTATGTGACCTCAAATCGTGATCTCGGATGTTTTGTATGTGCCCTCAAATCGTGATTTCGGAGGTTTTGTATGTGCCCTCAAATCGTGATCTCGGAGGTTTTGTATGTGACCTCAAATCGTGATCTCGGAGGTTTTGTATGTGTGACCTCAAATCGTGATCTCAAAGGTTTTGTATGTGTGACCTCAAATCGTGATCTCAAAGGTTTTGTATGTGTGACCTCAAATCGTGATCTCGGAGGTTTTGTATGTGTGACCTCAAATCGTGATCTCAAAGGTTTTGTATGTGTGACCTCAAATCGTGATCTCGGAGGTTTTGTATGTGTGACCTCAAATCGTGATCTCAAAGGTTTTGTATGTGTGACCTCAAATCGTGATCTCGGAGGTTTTGTATGTGACCTCAAATCGTGATCTCGGAGCTTTTGTATGTGTGACCTCAAATCGTGATCTCAAAGGTTTTGTATGTGTGACCTCAAATCGTGATCTCGGAGGTTTTGTATGTGACCTCAAATCGTGATCTCGGAGGTTTTGTATGTGACCTCAAATCGTGATCTTGGAGGTTTTGTATGTGTGACCTCAAATCGTGATCTCAAAGGTTTTGTATGTGTGACCTCAAATCATGATCTCAAAGGTTTTGTATGTGCCCTCAAATCGTGATCTCGGAGGTTTTGTATGTGACCTCAAATCGTGATCTCAAAGGTTTTGTATGTGCCCTCAAATCGTGATCTCAAAGGTTTTGTATGTGACCTCAAATCGTGATCTCAAAGGTTTTGTATGTGACCTCAAATCGTGATCTCAAAGGTTTTGTATGTGCCCTCAAATCGTGATCTCGGAGGTTTTGTATGTGACCTCAAATCGTGATCTCAAAGGTTTTGTATGTGACCTCAAACCGTGATCTCGGACGTTTTGTATGTGACCTCAAATCGTGATCTCAGAGGTTTTGTATCTGACCTCAAATCGTGATCTCGGAGGTTTTGTATGTGTGACCTCAAATCGTGATCTCAAAGGTTTTGTATGTGTGACCTCAAAATCGTGATCTTGAAGGTTTTGTGTGTGTGACCTCAAATCATGATCCCGGAGGTTTTGTATGTGTGACCTCAAATCGTGATCTCGGAGGTTTTGTATGTGTGACCTCAAATCGTGATCTCGGGGGTTATATATGTGACCTCAAATCATGATCTCGGAGGTTTTGTATGTGTGACCTCAAATCATATCAAATCATGATCCTGGAGGTTTTGTATGTGTGACCTCAAATCATGATCTCGGAGGTTTTGTATGTGTGACCTCAAATCATGATCCCAGAGGTTTTGTATGTGTGACCTCGAATCGTGATCTTGGAGGTTTTGTATGTGTGACCTCAAATCATGATCCCGGAGGTTTTGTATGTGTGACCTCAAATCATGATCCCGGAGGTTTTGTATGTGTAACCTCAAATCATGACCTCAGAGGTTTTGTGTGTGATCTCAAATCATGATCTCGGAGGTTTTATATGTGACCTCAAATCATGATCTCGGAGGTTTTGTATGTGACCTCAAATCGTATCAAATCAGTATCTACCAACTAATGTATTAATGTGTTTTATATAGATATATATATATATATATATATAATTATATATATATATATATATATATATATATATATATATGTATATGTATATAATTATAAAATTGAAATCTTGCGTGTTTGTATGTAACATTCCATCGGTCCGGGGGCGTGGCTTACCCCTTTGAGAGAGTAGTAATATCCACCATTTTATTAACTCGCATAGCTTTGAGGCCTGTTTTGTAGGCCCGTGGTGTCTTGCTCTCTCTCTCAGTTTTATTTCAAATCAAATTCGATATATCATTTCATTTTTCACAGTCGCTAACATAGTTTGACTCGGTTGAAAAAAAACGGGAAGAAAATCCGATGAAAGTTTCCGTTTAAAGAACGAAATGAATTCTGAAAGGCTTGTATCTTCAAGGCCATTGAGTCTGTTTCACGCCTTTATCTTCAATCTAACTCGCCATCTGATTTCATTTTTATCGATGGTTTTAGACTCGGTAAAAGAAATAATTGAGAACATTCACGCACACACGGGAAATTGCAGAGATATATTTTTAAAATCGCGCCACGTTGATATACGAAAATACACCGCCTAAAATAACAGGCATACAGTATATATCTTCGTCATTGTATTCAACATTATTACCCGGAAGTAAAATATGTTTCAGGAAATTACCGAGAGATATTTCTTCGATTTTTTTAATTATTTATATGCGCATACACTTTAAATAGGTTTATTTGAAATCTTTAATTTTCACAATGTAATTTATTTGTCATTTGATGATCGGCAAAACGATAGCACAAACACAATACTATTTGCAGGAAGAATGTCGTATCAACCCTCCGACGGCGCTACGGACGCGGACAACGAATCACACCTCACGTCTATGGACGCGAATAGCAACATCCGCACGAATCAGTCATCAATGATTTTCATTGACGCGCCTGGAGGCACAGGGAAGACGTTTCTTATTAACCTGATTCTCTCTAAAGTGAGAGCGAGTGGAGAAGTTGCCCCCTGCGGTGGCCTCATCTGGCATAGCTGCTACCCTCATGCCTGGTGGAAGAACAGCGCACTCAAGGTTCCAAATCCCTCTGACACCGAGGGAAGATGGCGTATGCAACATCGATAAAAATTCCACTATCGCAGACCTCTTTCGAAGTACAAAACTCACGTGTGGGATGAGTGTCCAATGATCAGGAGAGAGAGTTTCGAGGCTGTGGATCGCACGTTGCGTGATGTATGTGACAAAGACGAGCCTTTTGGAGGGATCTTGACGATATGCTGTGGTGATTTCCGTCAACGTGATCGGAGATATTAAGGGCCGAAATCACGTGTCACAGGTAAGTGATTTAGTACGCTGGAGAGGTGAGCCTTATGGCTTGCTGGCCCAAATAATCTCCCTGATGATGTCCAGCGTTCGCATTAGTTCTATTCTCATATCTATTCAAACTGACATTGACCCAACGGGTCATGGGTCGTCTAGGGGTAGCATCATCATCATCATTGCCTGAGGGGTAGCATCATTGGCTGAGGGGCGACATCATTGGCTGAGGGGCGACATCATTGGCTGAGGGGCGACATCATTGGCTGAGGGGCGACATCATTGGCTGAGGGGCGACATCATTGGCTGAGGGGCGACATCATTGGCTGAGGGGCGGCATCATTGGCTGAGGGGTGGCATCATTGGCTGAGGGGCGACATCATTGGCTGAGGGGCGACATCATTGGCTGAGGGGCGACATCATTGGCTGAGGGGCGACATCATTGGCTGAGGTGTAGCATCATTGGCTGAGGGGTAGCATCATTGGCTGAGGGGTAGCATCATTGGCTGAGGGGTAGCATCATTGGCTGAGGGGTAGCATCATTGGCAGAGGGGCGACATCATTGGCTGAGGTGTAGCATCATTGGCTGAGGGGCGACATCATTGGCTGAGGTGTAGCATCATTGGCAGAGGGGCGACATCATTGGCTGAGGTGTAGCATCATTGGCTGAGGGGCGACATCATTGGCTGAGGTGTAGCATCATTGGCTGAGGGGCGACATCATTGGCTGAGGGGTGACATCATTGGCTGAGGTGTAGCATCATTGGCTGAGGGGCGACATCATTGGCTGAGGGGCGACATCATTGGCTGAGGGGCGACATCATTGGCTGAGGTGTAGCATCATTGGCTGAGGGACGACATCATTGGCTGAGGTGTGGCATCATTGGTTGAGGGGCGACATAATTGGCTGAGGTGTAGCATCATTGGCTGAGGGGTAGCATCATTGGCTGAGGGGCGACATCATTGGCTGAGGGGCGACATCATTGGCTGAGGGGCGACATCATTGGCTGAGGGGCGACATCATTGGCTGAGGGGCGACATCATTGGCTGAGGGGCGACATCATTGGCTGAGGTGTAGCATCATTGGCTGAGGGGTAGAATCATTGGCTGAGGGGTAGCATCATTGGCTGAGGGGTGGCATCATTGGCTGAGGGGCGACATCATTGGCTGAGGGGCGACATCATTGGCTGAGGGGCGACATCATTGGCTGAGGGGCGACATCATTGGCTGAGGGGCGACATCATTGGCTGAGGGGCGACATCATTGGCTGAGGGGCGACATCATTGGCTGAGGGGCGACATCATTGGCTGAGGGGCGACATCATTGGCTGAGGGGCGACATCATTGGCTGAGGTGTAGCATCATTGGCTGAGGGGTAGCATCATTGGCTGAGGGGTAGCATCATTGGCTGAGGGGTAGCATCATTGGCTGAGGGGCGACATCATTGGCTGAGGGGTGGCATCATTGGCTGAGGGGCGACATCATTGGCTGAGGGGCGACATCATTGGCTGAGGGGCGACATCATTGGCTGAGGGGCGGCATCATTGGCTGAGGGGTAGCATCATTGGCTGAGGGGTAGCATCATTGGCTGAGGGGTAGCATCATTGGCTGAGGGGTAGCATCATTGGCAGAGGGGCGACATCATTGGCTGAGGTGTAGCATCATTGGCTGAGGGGCGACATCATTGGCTGAGGTGTAGCATCATTGGCAGAGGGGCGACATCATTGGCTGAGGTGTAGCATCATTGGCTGAGGGGCGACATCATTGGCTGAGGTGTAGCATCATTGGCTGAGGGGCGACATCATTGGCTGAGGGGTGACATCATTGGCTGAGGTGTAGCATCATTGGCTGAGGGGCGACATCATTGGCTGAGGGGCGACATCATTGGCTGAGTCGCGACATCATTGGCTGAGGTGTAGCATCATTGGCTGAGGGGCGACATCATTGGCTGAGGTGTAGCATCATTGGTTGAGGGGCGACATCATTGGCTGAGGTGTAGCATCATTGGCTGAGGGGTAGCATCATTGGCTGAGGGGCGACATCATTGGCTGAGGGGCGACATCATTGGCTGAGGGGCGACATCATTGGCTGAGGTGTAGCATCATTGGCTGAGGGGCGACATCATTGGCTGAGGTGTAGCATCATTGGCTGAGGGGCGACATCATTGGCTGAGGTGTAGCATCATTGGCTGAGGGGTAGCATCATTGGCTGAGGGGCGACATCATTGGCTGAGGGGTAGCATCATTGGCTGAGGGGCGACATCATTGGCTGAGGTGTAGCATCATTGGCTGAGGGGTAGCATCATTGGCTGAGGGGTAGCATCATTGGCTGAGGCGTAGCATCATTGGCTGAGGGGTAGCATCATTGGCTGAGGGGTAGCATCATTGGCTGAGGGGTAGCATCATTGGCTGAGGTGTAGCATCATTGGCTGAGGTGTAGCATCATTGGCTGAGGGGTAGCATCATTGGCTGAGGGGTAGCATCATTGGCTGAGGTGTAGCATCATTGGCTGAGGGGTAGCATCATTGGCTGAGGGGTAGCATCATTGGCTGAGGTGTAGCATCATTGGCTGAGGGGTAGCATCATTGGCTGAGGGGTAGCATCATTGGCTGAGGGGTAGCATCATTGGCTGAGGGGTAGCATCATTGGCTGAGGGGTAGCATCATTGGCTGAGGGGTAGCATCATTGGCTGAGGGGTAGCATCATTGGCTGAGGTGTAGCATCATTGACTGAGGGTCACATCATTGGCTGAGGGGTGGCATCATTGGCTGAGGGGCGACATCATTGGCTGAGGGGCGGCATCATTGGATGCGGGGTGACATCATTGGCTGAGGGGCGACATCATTGGCTGAGGTGTAGCATCATTGGCTGAGGGGCGACATCATTGGCTGAGGTGTAGCATCATTGGCTGATGGGCGACATCATTGGCTGAGGTGTAGCATCATTGGCTGAGGGGTAGCATCATTGGCTGAGGGGCGACATCATTGGCTGAGGGGTAGCATCATTGGCTGAGGGGTAGCATCATTGGCTGAGGGGTAGCATCATTGGCTGAGGGGTAGCATCATTGGCTTAGGTGTAGCATCATTGGCTGAGGGGTAGCATCATTGGCTGAGGGGTAGCATCATTGGCTGAGGTGTAGCATCATTGGCTGAGGGGTAGCATCATTGGCTGAGGGGTAGCATCATTGGCTGAGGGGTAGCATCATTGGCTGAGGGGTAGCATCATTGGCTGAGGGGTAGCATCATTGGCTGAGGGGTAGCATCATTGGCTGAGGGTCACATCATTGGCTGAGGGGTGGCATCATTGGCTGAGGGCGACATCATTGGCTGAGGGGCGGCATCATTGGATGCGGGGCGACATCATTGGCTGAGGGGCGACATCATTGGCTGAGGGGCGACATCATTGGCTGAGGGGCGACATCATTGGCTGAGGGGCGACATCATTGGCTGAGGGGCGACATCATTGGCTGAGGGGCGACATCATTGGCTGAGGGGCGACATCATTGGCTGAGGGGCGACATCATTGGCTGAGGGGCGACATCATTGGCTGAGGGGCGGCATCATTGGCTGAGGGGCGGCATCATTGGCTGAGGGGCGACATCATTAGCTGAGGGGCGACATCATTAGCTGAGGGGCGACATCATTGGCTGAGGGGCGACATCATTGGCTGAGGTGTAGCATCATTGGCTGAGGGGTAGCATCATTGGCTGAGGGGTAGCATCATTGGCTGAGGGGTAGCATCATTGGCTGAGGGGTAGCATCATTGGCTGAGGGGTAGCATCATTGGCTGAGGGGCAACATCATTGGCTGAGGTGTAGCATCATTGGCTGAGGGGCGACATCGTTGGCTGAGGTGTAGCATCATTGGCTGAGGGGCGACATCATTGGCTGAGGGTTGACATAATTGGCTGAGGGGCGACATCATTGGCTGAGGGGCGACATCATTGGCTGAGGGGCGACATCATTGGCTGAGGTGTAGCATCATTGGCTGAGGTGTAGCATCATTGGCTGAGGGGCGACATCATTGGCTGAGGTGTAGCATCATTGGCTGAGGGGCGACATCATTGGCTGAGGTGTAGCATCATTGGCTGAGGGGCGACATCATTGGCTGAGGGGCGACATCATTGGCTGAGGTGTAGCATCATTGGCTGAGGGGCGACATCATTGGCTGAGGTGCGACATCATTGGCTGAGGTGTAGCATCATTGGCTGAGAGGCGACATCATTGGCTGAGGTGTAGCATCATTGGCTGAGGGGTAGCATCATTGGCTGAGGGGTAGCATCATTGGCTGAGGGGTAGCATCATTGGCTGAGGGGTAGCATCATTGGCTGAGGGGTAGCATCATTGGCTGAGGTGTAGCATCATTGGCTGAGGGGTAGCATCATTGGCTGAGGGGTAGCATCATTGGCTGAGCGATAGCATCATTGGCTGAGGGGTAGCATCATTGGCTGAGGGGCGACATCATTGGCTGAGGTGTAGCATCATTGGCTGAGGGGTAGCATCATTGGCTGAGGGGTAGCATCATTGGCTGAGGGGTAGCATCATTGGCTGAGGTGTAGCATCATTGGCTGAGGGGTAGCATCATTGGCTGAGGGGTAGCATCATTGGCTGAGGTGTAGCATCATTGGCTGAGGGGTAGCATCATTGGCTGAGGGGTAGCATCATTGGCTGAGGTGTAGCATCATTGGCTGAGGGGTAGCATCATTGGCTGAGGGGTAGCATCATTGGGTGAGGGGCGACATCATTGGCTGAGGTGTAGCATCATTGGCTGAGGGGCGACATCATTGGCTGAGGTGTAGCATCATTGGCTGAGGGGCGACATCATTGGCTGAGGGTTGACATCATTGGCTGAGGGGCGACATCATTGGCTGAGGGGCGACATCATTGGCTGAGGGGCGACATCATTGGCTGAGGGGCGACATCATTGGCTGAGGTGTAGCATCATTGGCTGAGGGGCGACATCATTGGCTGAGGTGTAGCATCATTGGCTGAGGGGCGACATCATTGGCTGAGGTGTAGCATCATTGGCTGAGGGGTAGCATCATTGGCTGAGGGGCGACATCATTGGCTGAGGGGTGACATCATTGGCTGAGGGGCGGCATCATTGGCTGAGGTGTAGCATCATTGGCTGAGGGGCGACATCATTGGCTGAGGTGCGACATCATTGGCTGAGGTGTAGCATCATTGGCTGAGAGGCGACATCATTGGCTGAGGTGTAGCATCATTGGCTGAGGGGCGACATCATTGGCTGAGGTGTAGCATCATTGGCTGAGGGGTAGCATCATTGGCTGAGGTGTAGCATCATTGGCTGAGGGGTAGCATCATTGGCTGAGGGGTAGCATCATTGGCTGAGGTGTAGCATCATTGGCTGAGGTGTAGCATCATTGGCTGAGGGGCGACATCATTGGCTGAGGTGTAGCATCATTGGCTGAGGGGTAGCATCATTGGCTGAGGTGTAGCATCATTGGCTGAGGGGTAGCATCATTGGCTGAGGGGTAGCATCATTGGCTGAGGGGTAGCATCATTGGCTGAGGGGTAGCATCATTGGCTGAGCGATAGCATCATTGGCTGAGGGGCGACATCATTGGCTGAGGTGTAGCATAATTGGCTGAGGGGTAGCATCATTGGCTGAGGTGTAGCATCATTGGCTGAGGGGTAGCATCATTGGCTGAGGGGTAGCATCATTGGCTGAGGTGTAGCATCATTGGCTGAGGTGTAGCATCATTGGCTGAGGGGTAGCATCATTGGCTGAGCGATCGCATCATTGGCTGAGGTGTAGCATCATTGGCTGAGGGGTAGCATCATTGGCTGAGGTGTAGCATCATTGGCTGAGGGGTAGCATCATTGGCTGAGGGGTAGCATCATTGGCTGAGCAATAGCATCATTGGCTGAGGGGCGACATCATTGGCTGAGGTGTAGCATCATTGGCTGAGGGGTAGCATCATTGGCTGAGGTGTAGCATCATTGGCTGAGGGGTAGCATCATTGGCTGAAGGGTAGCATCATTGGCTGAGGTGTAGCATCATTGGCTGAGGTGTAGCATCATTGGCTGAGGGGTAGCATCATTGGCTGAGCGATAGCATCATTGGCTGAGGGGTAGCATCATTGGCTGAGGGGTAGCATCATTGGCTGAGGTGTAGCATCATTGGCTGAGGGTCACATCATTGGCTGAGGGGTGGCATCATTGGCTGAGGGGTAGCATCATTGGCTGAGGGGTAACATCATTGGCTGAGGGGTAGCATCATTGGCTGAGGGGTCACATCATTGGCTGAGGGGTAGCATCATTGGCTGAGGGGTGGCATCATTGGCTGAGGTGTAGCATCATTGGCTGAGGGGTCACATCATTGGCTGAGGGGTAGCATCATTGGCTGAGGGGTCACATCATTGGCTGCGGGGTGGCATCATTGGCTGCGGGGTGGCATCATTGGCTGAGGGGTCTGCTCCTCACTGCTCATTACTAAAAACTGCTCTTCTATGTGAGGATTGATAAATAAAAGCAATTAGAACCAGTAAATTTAGTTTTATATGGCATTTTGCCTCTCTATTAGAAAGTGTGAGAAAATTATATATCTTCGCCATATGTTGACCTTTGACCCCCACTGTAACCATGGTAACCCCTTAATTATATATAATAACATTGACCCAACGGGTCATGGGTCGTCTAGTATATATATATATATATATATATATATAGTATATATATCTATATATATATTTGTGCAGTGTCTGTCCTGTGTTGTGTTGTCACTGAACTACTTTCTCAAAATTTTGTGAAATCGTACCAAACTTCTGGTATGCACATATCTCTCCCGTCGGTATGTCCTAAGGGTATTTTTTTTGAAAATTTTTCCAAATGTTTATTTATTTTCTTTTGGAACTTTTTTGGGAAATTATTTATTTTTTCAACTTCAATTGTTTATAAAATGTGATATCACGTATATTACAAATACATTTGTACAAAATAATTGTTTGAATTATGATTGGTTTAAACCATGACAAAACGGCAACTCGGGTGCAGTCATTTATCTATATATCGACACATCTGGGCAGTGTCTGTGTTCTCACTTAACGACTCCCTCAAACTTTTGTTTCCGTGGTTGTGAAGTGTTTTTAATAACGTTGTGGTGGTTTTGAATCACGTGGTGGTGAGGTATTTTGAATTATGTGGTGGTGAGGTGTTTTTAAATCACATGGTGGTGAGGTGTTTTTAAATCACATGGTGGTGAGGTGTTTTTAAATCACATGGTGGTGAGGTGTTTTGAATTATGTGGTGGTGAGGTGTTTTGAATTACTTGGTGGTGAGGTGTTTTTAAATCACATGGTGGTGAGGTGTTTTGAATTACTTGGTGGTGAGGTGTTTTTAAATCACATGATGGTGAGGTGTTTTGATTTACGTGGTGGTGAGGTATTTATAATTATGTGGTGGTGAGGTGTTTTTAATTATGTGGTGGTGACGTGTTTTGAATTATGTGATGGTGAGGTGTTTTGAATTACTTGGTGGTGAGGTGTTTTTAAATGACATGGTGGTGAGGTGTTTTTAATTTCGTATCTGTGAGGTGTTTTTTTACGTGTTTTATGGCTGTGAGGTGTTTTTAATTTTGTGGTGGTGACGTGTTTTTATTACGTGTTTTATGGCTGAGGTATTTTTAATTTCGTGGTGGTGAGGTGTTTTTATTATGTGTTTTATGACTGTGAGGTGTTTTTAATTTCGTGTTTTATGGCTGTGAGGTGTTTTTAATTTCGTGGTGGTGAGGTGTTTTTATTATGTGTTTTATGGCTGTGAGATGTTTTTATTATGTGTTTTTTGGCTGTGAGGTGTTTTTAATTTCGTGGTGGTGAGGTGTTTTTATTACGTGTTTTATGGCTGTGAGATGTTTTTAATTTCGTGTTTTATGGCTGTGAGGTGTTTTTAATTTCGTGGTGGTGAGGTGTTTTTATTATGTGTTTTATGGCTGTGAGATGTTTTTATTATGTGTTTTATGGCTGTGAGATGTTTTTATTATGTGTTTTATGGCTGTGAGGTGTTTTTATTACGTGTTTTTTGGCTGTGAGGTGTTTTTAATTTCGTGGTGGTGAGGTGTTTTTAATTTCGTGTTTTATGGCTGTGAGGTGTTTTTAATTTCGTGGTGGTGAGGTGTTTTTATTATGTGTTTTATGGCTGTGAGATGTTTTTATTATGTGTTTTATGGCTGTGAGGTGTTTTTATTACGTGTTTTTTGGCTGTGAGGTGTTTTTAATTTCGTGGTGGTGAGGTGTTTTTATTATGTGTTTTATGGCTGTGAGGTATTTATATTACGTGTTTTTTGGCTGTGAGGTGTTTTTAATTTTGTGGTGGTGAGGTGTTTTTATTACGTGTTTGATGGCTGTGAAGTGTTTTCAATTTCGTGTTTTATGACTGTGAGGTGTTTTTAATTTCGTGGTGGTGAGGTGTTTTTATTATGTGTTTTATGGCTGTGAGGTATTTATATTACGTGTTTTTTGGCTGTGAGGTGTTTTTAATTTCGTGGTGGTGAGATGTTTTTATTACGTGTTTTTTGGCTGTGAGGTGTTTTTAATTTCGTGGTGGTGAGATGTTTTTATAACGTGTTTTATTGCTGTGAGGTGTTTTTATTATGTGTTTGATGGCTGTGAGGTGTTTTTAATTTCGTGGTGGTGAGGTGTTTTTATTACGTGTTTGATGGCTGTGAAGTGTTTTCAATTTCGTGGTGGTGAGGTGTTTTTAATTTTGTGGTGGTGAGGTGTTTTTATTACGTGTTTTATGGCTGTGAGGTGTTTTAAATTACTTGGTGGTGAGGTGTTTTGAATTACGTGGTGGTGAGGTGTAATCGTCCCAAACTTCCAGTCTGCACCTACCCCTCCCCTATGTATGTGCTGAGGGGTTCTTTCTTGAAAAAAAAAACATTCAACCTAAATCTTCAACCTAAATTGCCTATAAAAATGTAATATCACAAACACAACAAATACATTTGTGCAAAGTAATTGTTTGTATTATGATTGGTGAAAATCATGACAACACAGCAACTCAGGTACAGTCATTAGCCTCAGCTACAATAAGCCCGTGCCTCAGTATCAACGCTTGGTGAGGCGAGCGCAGCGAGCCGAGCCAAGCTAGTATATATATATATATATATATATATATATATACATATACATATATATATATATATATATATATATATACATATATATATATATATATATATATATATATATATACATATATATATATATATATATATATATATATATATATATATATACATATATATATATATATATATATATATATATATATATATATATATATATATATATATATATATATATATATATACAGTATATATATATATATATATATATACAGTATATATAAGTTCAAAACACACCTGGTGACAAGTGTGCCGCACTGACCGGTCCTCAGTCGAGGTCCTCAGCATCATCCCGCTTCGGCCCTTCAACCTCGATACGGTCAGCTAAGGTGGGCCAGCAGGGGCACATACACATCCACATGCAGCAACTGCACCTGGATGCGTACATACCCCCAGCCAGTGCGAACAACAACAACAACACCTCCACATCCAGAATCCACAGCACCAAACAAACATGGTGGAACACTCAAACACCCACCTTTATGCCCTTCACCACTCACCAACAAAACACACCAGATCATTCATACACCCATACACACCCATACACACACATACACACACATACACACACAACACCAACCAACCAACCACCTACCCTTACATCATACACCACTCAACACACAAAAACACACTCATGCAAAAATTAATTCATGCAAAAACACACACCCTCACCCACTCACTCATATACACAAAATAAGAAATAATAATGGTATCAAAAAAAAAAAAAAAATAACAACCAACCTACACCGTTCGAGGTGCCTCCATAAACTTCCTCCATATCCAAAATGAGCCTTTCAAGGCAACCTGGGCCACCTTGTCACACATCCTCCTTCTTTCTGTCCCACACACTCCCAGCCCAGCAAGAAATGCAGAAAAGGAATTGCCAATATACCCTCTACACCCCACCTCAAATGGCTGACACGAAACTCGCCAACCCTTCTCTTGGCACTCTGCCTCCAGCTCACTGTACTTTCCTCTCTTACTCTCGTGCACCTCCTCCATGTTCTCTCCCAAGGTACCGACAACTCCCCTAAGATGACCTGTATTGTTGCACTTGACCAAATGACAATGTCAGGCCGCAACCTTGTCACACAGATCTCCTCTGGGAATACCAATTGTGGCTTTAGGTCTGCCACCACCTGCCAATCACAAGCATCTGACAGCCCTCTTGCTTTCCACCTCCTCCTCTTTCCACCTCTTACCACTTGGCCCTCTTTGACAAACCACACCTCTCCCCCATCAGTCTCCTTCTCCACTCTTCTCTCTCTCGATCTCAGCACCTCTTGTTGCACCATCTGCACCACCACCGGCAGCACCTGTTCATGTCACCACCTGTATCTTCCTGCTGCCAAAGCTACTGAGCATGCACTCAGTGCATGCTGCACCGTTCCCACACCTCCACACAAATAACATCTCTCCTCCTGCAACAACCCCCACAATCTCAAGTTCACTGGTGACGGAAGCACATCATACATTGCCCGCAACAGGAAATTCAACAATATTGGCTCCATCCTCCAAATCTCTTGCCACTTCAATATCCTCACCCGCACACCGTCCCACTTATGGAATAGGTACACACACCATGGCCAAAATTATGTGGACACCTGAATATCACACCCGTATGTGCTCGTAGAACATCTCATTCCAAAATCATGGGCATTAATATGGAGTTGGCTGCTGTAACAGCCTCCACACTTCTGGGAAGTCTTTCCACTAGATGTTGGAAAATTGCTGCGGAGATTTCCTTCCATTCAGCCACAAGAGCATTCGTGAGGTCGGGCACTGATGTTGGGCAAGTCGGCCTGGCTCGCAGTCGGCATTACAATTCATCCCAAAGGTGTTTGATGGGGTTGAGGTCAGGGCTCTGTGCAGGCCAGTCAAGTTCTTTCACACCGATCTTGACAAACCATTTCTGTATGGACCTTGCTTTGTGCACAGGGGCATTGCCATGCTGAAACAGGAAAGGGCCTTCCCCAAACTGTTGCCACACAGTTGGAAGCACACAATCGTCTAGAATGTCATTGTATGCTGTAGTGTTAAGATTTCCCTTCCCTGGAACTAAGGGGCCAAGCCCGAACAATGAAAAACAGCCCCAGACAATTATTGCTCCTCCACCAAACTTTACAGTTGGCACTATGCATTCCGGCAGATAGCGTTCTCCTGGCATATGCCAAACCCAGATTCGTCTGTCGGCCTGCCAGATGGTGAAGCGTGATTCATCACTCCAGAGAATGTGTTTCCCCTGCTCCAGAGTCCAATGGCGGCGAGCTTTACACCACGCCTGTTCAGGCTGGAGTTCCCCAAGGCAGTGTGCTGGGCCCTGTGCTTTTTCTGGTCTTTATCAATGATCTCTCCGACTCTCTGGAAAATCCTCTCTATCTCTTTGCTGATGACTCCACTCTCTGCCGCTCCATTCCTCTTCCCTCAGATCGGCAGTCTGCAGCCTCCTCACTCTCTGAAGACCTGGACAAAATCACAGACTGGTCAAACAAGTGGAACATGTCTTTCAATCCTGACAAATCTCACACTCTTACTATATCTCTCCGAAAAGATTGACTGGACAACCCTCCCATCTACTTTCTCAACAATCCTCTCCAAGAAGTTCTGTCGCTCAAGCTTTTGGGTCTCACTATCTGCCATGATCTTTCTTGGGAAAACCACATTTCCAAGCTGGCCTCCAAAGCCAGTCGCCGACTGGGCATCCTCCGTCGTGCGAAGTCCTTCCTAGGCACACCTGAGCTCCTCACCACATACAAGGTTTTCATCCGCAGCTCAATGGAATACTGTTCTCCCCTATGGGCTGGTGCTCCTGCCTCACACCTGGCTCGGCTTCACGCTGTTGAATCCAAAGCTTTCAGAATCATTGGAATCTCCCGCGATGAAGCTATCTCTGAGGGCCTTTCACTCACTCACCGCAGGCAGGTAGGTGGTCTTTCTGTCTTCTACCGACTCCTCTCCGGCCTTGCTCCCCCAGTTCTCTCTGTGCTCTGTCCCCCAAATATTCCTACAGGTCGCACAAGATCTGCCAGCCACCCTCTGATGGTTAAACTGCCGAAATCTCGGCTCTCTGCTCACCTTCACTCTTTCATTCCTCTTTTCTCCCGCCTCTGGAACAAACTCCCACACTCACTTCAATCACACTCCTCCCTCCAGGTCTTTAAAACAGCTGTTCACCACCATCTCTTATCTTCCCCCATCCAAAACCTTGATCTTTTCTACCCCCACTAATTCACCCCAGATCCACGTTGTTTGAAATTCCAACTTCTTTCCTGGAAGTCCTGGCAGTGTCCATATGTTTTATACCTCTCCCACCCACCCCCCCCCCCTTCCCATGCCTCCCCCCCAAAGCCCTCTCCCTCCCACAGTTCTCTCGATGTCTCCATGTCTCTCGGTCCCTGCTCTCAAATGTTGTGTTTGTGTCCTTCCCCCTCTCTCCCCATCTTGTCTACCGCTCCCGATGTTATTTGTTTTATGTGTCTGTTTGTCTTTCTGTGTGATTAATGTTCGCTCTTTCACGAGCCTCGATCTTGTATACAAAAAAAACAAAAAAAAAAAAACTCCAGCTGACGCTTGGCATTGCTCATGGTGATCTTAGGATTGTGTGTGGCTTCTCGGCCATGGAAACCCATTTCATGAATCTCTCGCCAAACAGTTGTTGTGCTGACGTTGCTTCCAGAGGCAGTTTGGAACTTCGTAGTGGGTGTTACAACTGAGGACAGACGATTTTTACGTGCTACACACTTCAGCACTCGGCGTTCCTGTTCTGTGAGCTTGCTTGGCCTACCACTCTGCGGCTGAGCTATTGTTGCTCCTCGACGTTTCCACTTCACAATAACAGCACTTACAGTTGACCGGGGCAGCTCCAGCAAGGCAAAAATTTGACAAACTGACTTGTTGGAAAGGTGTCATCCTATGACGGTGCCACGTTGAAAGTCACTGAGCTCTTTTGTACGGCCCGTTCTACTGCCAATGTTTGTCTGTGGAGATTGCATGGCTGTGTGCTTGATTATATTGTTACGGATCTCAGAGACGGCACTCCCCTTAGCAAGGGGGGGTTAATCCCCTTGGCCTGTTAAGCTGGCCGTCTCTGGTCCTGGTACTTGTAACGCTCTTCTGCGGGGTGGGATTGATCAGGGTTATTGGTCAAGGCGTTCTCCCGAATACCTTCACCAATCCCTCCGCAAAACAGGGAGACAAGTACCGCTCGAACCGCGGACAAGATTGTATTTGCCGAGTGGTTTAGCAATCCGCGGTCCGAGCCGTTATCAAGAGACTAAACCCGATTATAAAGTGTTGGCCAAATCGTGCCACAGGTATTCAATCGAAAGAAAAGACTAAAGCGATCGGGGAAGAATGAAACCAAAAGGGTAAGAAATAACAGACATTTATTTATTATTTACAAAACCAAAGAAACCAAAGGAGGAATGAAAGCAATATACAGAAGAAGAATACACAGGGCAAGCCTTAAAACAGTCTTATATTACGACCCCAGACTTACTTTTTCCACATGCGAAATTTGCATTTATGTTTATTTAAATTATACAATGGACTACAAAATGTAAATGTTTCATGATATTTGTTATATTATATCACCTTTATCGATCAATATTGTTGAAATGCAGATCAAATAGCTGTATGTTGAAATATGTTGAAAAAAATCAAAACTTTACATGGGGTGTACTTACTTTTTCACGTGACTGTATATATCATACTACATGTCATACATGTTGTCCACTCGATGTCATCTACATTGAGAATCTACAAATAAGAAGAAGTGTTATGGCCTCGAAAATCAATGTCATAGTTATTCAAATTTCAATGTACCTTTTTACATGGAGTGAGCTCTTTCCTTTCACCAGTCCTTCAATTTTGCAAATAAGGATGATGAGCTCCCCTCAATCTGCCTCCTTTTACTTGTCCGAGTCCACATGAGATTGTAAATCAATAACACCTTTATTTGCCAGAGACATACATACCAGCAAGCACTCAGCCAAATGCAATTCTTGTCGAGCACTTCAAAAACAAGGATTTTCTTTTTTAAGTTCTGCAGTGAATTTGCGCTTTCGTTTTGCTGTTGGCAAGAAGAAAATCAAAATCAAATCAAAGAAATGTATTCGGTGCAGAATCCAAAAGACTGACTGAGCACACCAGTGGACTCTCTTATTGAGGTGGACAGGAAGAGGAAGTGCACGCGTGAGTGTTGATGTTCGAACACGTCCATTACACCATGGTGGAGTAGTGCAGACCTGTACAAAGCTGTCCTGGTCCAAACATTACATAACCTCCTTTTATCACCTTAAGAAAATGTACAAATATAGTTCAACTATCTAAAAAAAGAAAAAAGAAAAAAAAATTATCCCACATCTTTAAATTTCTCCCTTTGAAAATGTAAAAAAAAAAAAAAAGAGCAAAATCCCAGACACTTTAGACATTTAAAAACACTGGCCAGACAGATTTAAGGACCAAAAAGCAGGACATGTGCAGGAAAAACCGGATGTATGGTAACCCAATCCGAGGGACACATTGATTAATGGCCCTGCCTGTGAAACACTGGGATGACAGTTTTGAAGTCAGGTCAGGATTCAATCCTAGTCTAAACAGCTTGGAGACGAGTGTGCTCTAGGTCATCCTGTCAGCCCGATTAGACAATAATAACATACCAAATGTAAACTAGAGTTTCCTTAATCACTCAATTTATTTTACCCTCGTCAGTCCTTTTCTTCAGTACACCGAACATTTTCCATTTGCAAACCGCCCGCTACACCGTCGCCTTATGTTGTCCATTTTTAGGTAAAGGTAAAATTTTGGAGGTAAAAAATTTTAGAGGTAAAAAAAAAAATTAGGTAAAATTTTAGAAAGGTAAAAAAAAAAAATAGGTAAAATTTTAGAAAGGTAAAAAAAAAAATTTTTATTTATTTTTTTTTTTTTAAAGATGTTTGCCTTCATCTTAGACTTCAAGTGAGGAACTACCAAGAAATTCCCGTTATTAGACCATAGCATTGTTGCAGGGGTATCAGGTGAGATCAGGTCAGGAATGGAGGCAGAAACCAATTATTTTCCGGTTTATAGATTATCAGCAGTATTTTAAAATCTACGTGCAAACCTGCGAGCCATGAAGTGTCATGAAGATTGGAGTGATGTGATGAAATTTACGAGCTTGAACTACAAGCGTGCGTGCATTATTCTGGATAAGACGTTAAGGGCTTGAGAGAAGTAGGTAGGCCTGCTAAGAGTGAGCTGCATTAATCCAAGCGCAACATTATGAGAGCATGAATCAAAGTTTTAGTATTGTCCTGTGATTTTTTTTTAGCGTGAGAGGATTTGGGTAATATTGTGCAAATGGAAGAAAATAGATTTACAGATTTTAGCAATGTGGGAAGTATGAGAAAGAGTTGGATCCATAGTGACACTTGGATTTGAAGCCATCGAGCAGAGATCAAGCGGTGATCCCCGAGTTTCATTATCTGGGGTTGAGGCTTTTTGAGAACGGATGAGTGGTTAAAGACCAGAATATCAATCTTAGCCGCAGTGAGTTTGAGAATGTTGATGGACATCGAAGTTTGGATTTCAGAAAAACAGGAGTTCAGAGTTGTTGAAGCGAGCGCATCATCGGCTTCAGATTGACCTGGATATCATCAGCATAAGGATAAAGCTGTATTTAAATCCGCCAATATTGTACCAAGTGGCTTTAGAAGAAGAGGAAGCAAAAGTGGACCAAGAGCAGATCCTTGAGCAGAAACACCATCAGATATATATAGTTACTGTGATGATTAACCAGCAATGTTTACAGTAAATAGAAGGATCTGGAAGAAGATGAAGAAGATTTAAACCATTCAAAGACACGAAAACAGGACTAGATATGGTCAAGTAGAATATTATTCTCAACTGTACCAAAAGCAGCTGATGTTTCCAGAATTATCAGATTGTAGCAGATCTTTGTACAGATTATCATGGTCCACTTTGTACAGATTATCATGTGACCTTCAGGGGGTCAATCGCTGTGATCCTTGGTCCACTTTGTACAGATTATCATGTGACCTTCAGGAGGTCAATCGCTGTGATACTTGGTCCACTTTGTACAGAGTATCATGTGACCTTCAGGAGGTCAATCGCTGTGATCCTTGGTCCACTTTGTACAGAGTATCATGTGACCTTCAGGAGGTCAATCGCTGTGATCCTTGGTCCACTTTGTACAGAGTACCATGTGACCTTCAGGAGGTCAATCTCTGTGATCCTTGGTCCACTTTGTACATACTATCATGTGACCTTCAGGAGGTAAATCGCTGTGATCCTTGGTCCACTTTGTACAGAGTACCATGTGACCTTCAGGAGGACAATCTCTGTGAATCTCAGTCCTCTTTGTACAGAGAATCATGTGACCTTCAGGAGGACAATCTCTGTGAAGCTCAGTCCTCTTTGTACAGAGAATCATGTGACCGTCAGGAAGTCAATCTCTGTGATTCTTGGTCCTCTTTGTGCAGAGTATCATGTGACCTTCAGGAGGTAAATCGCTGTGATCCTTGGTCCACTTTGTACAGAGTACCATGTGACCTTCAGGAGGACAATCTCTGTGAATCTCAGTCCTCTTTGTACAGAGAATCATGTGACCTTCAGGAGGACAATCTCTGTGAAGCTCAGTCCTCTTTGTACAGAGAATCATGTGACCTTCAGGAGGACAATCTCTGTGAATCTCAGTCCTCTTTGTACAGAGAATCATGTGACCTTCAGGAGGACAATCTCTGTGAAGCTCAGTCCTCTTTGTACAGAGAATCATGTGACCGTCAGGAGGTCAATCTCTGTGATTCTTGGTCCTCTTTGTGCAGAGTATCATGTGACCTTCACGAGGTCAATCTCTGTGATTCTTGGTCCACTTTGTACAGAGTACCATGTGACCTTCAGGAGGTCAATCTCTGTGATCCTTGGTCCACTTTGTACAGACTATCATGTGACCTTCAGGAGGTCAATCTCTGTGATCCTTGGTCCACTTTGTACAGAGTATCATGTGACCTTCAGGAGGTCAATCTCTGTGATTCTTGGTCCTCTTTGTGCAGAGTATCATGTGACCTTCAGGAGGTCAATCTCTGTGATTCTTGGTCCTCTTTGTGCAGAGTATCATGTGACCTTCACGAGGTCAATCTCTGTGATTCTTGGTCCACTTTGTACAGAGTACCATGTGACCTTCAGGAGGTCAATCTCTGTGATCCTTGGTCCACTTTGTACAGACTATCATGTGACCTTCAGGAGGTCAATCTCTGTGATCCTTGGTCCACTTTGTACAGAGTACCATGTGACCTTCATGAGGGCAATTTCTGTGATCCTTCGTCCACTTTGTAGGGAGAGTAATGTGACCTTCAGGAGGACAATCTCTGTGATCCTTGGTCCACTTTGTGCAGAGTACCATGTGACCTTCATGAGGGCAATTTCTGTGATCCTTCGTCCACTTTGTAGGGAGAGTAATGTGACCTTCAGGAGGACAATCTCTGTGATCCTTGGTCCACTTTGTACAGAGTACCATGTGACCTTCAGGAGGACAATCTCTGTGAATCTCAGTCCTCTTCGTACAGAGAATCATGTGACCTTCAGGAGGTCAATCTCTGTGATCCTTGGTCCTCTTTGTACAGAGTACCATGTGACCTTCAGGAGGTCAATCTCTGTGTTCCTTGGACCACTTTGTACAGACTATCATGTGACCTTCAGGAGGTCAATCTCTGTGATCCTTGGTCCACTTTGTACAGAGTACCATGTGACCTTCATGAGGGCAATTTCTGTGATCCTCGATCCACTTGGTAGGGAGAATCATGTGACCTTCGGGAGGACAATCTCTGTGAATCTCAGTCCTCTTTGTACAGAGAATCATGTGACCTTCAGGAGGACAATCTCTGTGAATCTCAGTCCTCTTTGTACAGAGAATCATGTGACCCTCAGGAGGTCAATTTCTGTGATTCGTGGTCCTCTTTGTACAGAGTATCATGTGACCTTCAGGAGGTCAATTTCTGTGATTATTGGTCCTCTTTGTACAGAGTATCATGTGACCTTCAGGAGGTCAATCTCTGTGATTCTTGGTCCTCTTTGTACAGAGTATCATGTGACCTTCAGGAGGTCAATCTCTGTGATCCTTGGTCCTCTTTGTACAGAGTACCACATGACCTTCAGGAGGTCAATCTCTGTGATCCTTGGTCCACTTTGTACAGACTATCATGTGACCTTCAGGAGGTCAATCTCTGTGATCCTTGGTCCACTTTGTACAGAGTACCATGTGACCTTCAGGAGGTCAATCTCTGTGATCCTTTGTCCTCTTTGGACAGAGAATCATGTGACCTTGAGGAGGTCAACCTCTGTGTTCCTTGGTCCACTTTATAGAGATTATCATGTGATCTTCAGGATTTCAGCTCTGTGCCATTGAACCGTTTTACTCCAGATTGGAAAGGATCGAAAAGAGAGTGACAAACAGCACATTCTAGAGTGGAGAAATGAAATGCAAACGAAAAACTGATCTGTAATCTTGAAGATCCAATTAAGGTATATTATGGATGAGGGGAATGCTATGGATTGTTTAAATGAGGATGGAGCTCTTGTTGAAGCAATAGAGACATTGATTATTTTGCTTCTAACTGAAAGTAAGGAAATAAGTAAAGAAGTAAAGAATTAATATTTTTAATGTACATAATTTCGTTTTAAAGCTTATAGGATTACTACTACACAGTACAACATCAATGTGAACTACTAGGTGTATTTTATAACAGATTAATACTTTTACTAACCAGACTCGATGGTGTAATGGTTGGAGCGTTCGCTCCAAGTCTGGCATGTCGGTGGTTCAAACCCTGGCCGAGTCATACCAAAGACTCTTTAAACCAATAGTCTAGGGCGATTAGTAATTTCGTGTTTTTTGTTTGTTAAAATTGATTTAGCAATGGATTCTGCTTCAGAATATTATAGAGATGTAAAAAAAATAGGGTTCCATTTTTTCTTTTACGTCTAATAGGTAGTAATTCGAAGAAATCCAAGATGGCCGCCATAAAATTTGGAAAATACACTTTTGTGCATATCTTTGTATCTAGATATCATATAAACATGAATAATATGTCCTTTTATATGTTTT
Source organism: Myxine glutinosa (assembly GCF_964187855.1). Lineage (NCBI taxonomy): Eukaryota > Metazoa > Chordata > Myxini > Myxiniformes > Myxinidae > Myxine > Myxine glutinosa. Next base: position 118,284,864 of record NC_136270.1, read on the forward strand.
CAGACCCAAGGAAGCCATATCTGCCATTGTTTTTACAGAAAAATGCAAGGAAAATAAAATAGTGGGCAATATACCAGCCAAAATGGAGACGGCCGTCGTGAAATCGGATCGTATAATTTCCCAATTAGAATCGATTCAATAAACAATCTTCACTGATAACATTTATTTTGAATACACACACACGCACACGCACACACACACACACACACACACACGCACACACATACACACACACCTAAACATAAACGATGAATGAACATAAACGATCACATAAACGAATGCCTCATTCATCCTCATCCATATCTATCACACGCGGTTCATTGATGTTTGCTTTGTTGTTACAACTGTAACCCACACACCCACAAACTTCAGTACAAGGAATATTGTTATTGCGACAGCTACATCTTCCCATACACCCTTTCTTGCACCCACAGTTCACGAGATTCATTATTGCTTCTGGGGCTGGAGGATTCAGGCATCGACTTGGGGCATAAACCCCATCATCCGAAAGTAACTGCCAACCATACTCGACAGGTGATGGAAGGGACGGATGGCTTTCTGCTGCCTTTCTCCATATCATTGCGATATAATGTGCTCGCTGAACGTGTAACTTTAGCGAACCAGTGGTAGATGGAAGACTCTCTCCCTCAGCAGCACGGTTGGAGAATAAGAACCAGCGAAGCTCGTTTACTTTCGTGTGAACTTTAGACTTGTACAGCAGACAGACGAAGCGTTCCAGCTGGGAACACACTCTGGTGACGGATCAGCTTCATCGCCAGGTCGTATAGCTGCAAATCGAGAGTCATGACTGTGATTGCCTCACTCCCCATAACACGAGTTGTGATGTTGTGAGCTCTCATCAGACCCGTGTACAGTGTATCATAGTCTGTAGGAGGCGACCTTATCAACGGAGGAACGAGAGCAACATTGGTCTTCTCACTGGACGAAGATAGCAAGGAATTGAAGGCTCCCCACGTCCCCGGAGCTGTGAGTTTGACGTCAACTTCTCCTTCTTCCTCGAAGTTCAGGCATCCAATCATCCAGGTCATATCGGTTTTCTTGTTCTTGTCTGTCTCGGGTTTTGATGTGAGCAGCTTGCAGTCGCTCTTTCTCTTCTCGGGTACTGGCTTCTTGCAGGTCAACGTTTTACAGCCAACTGCATCATGTATCGTTTGAGCTTTTGATGACCGGTCAAGTTCAATTGGTGGTATCATGGGTGATTTCTCCGGTGATACAGGCTGGTAGATCGCAATTGCTGTACCATGAAGGGTATTCATCCCGCAAGGAGTTGACTCTAGAAAATCGATGTTGTCCATGGCAAACCAGACGAACGTGTCCTGAACCAACCATGGTGGTAGACAGATGCCTCCGGTGGACTCCATTTGCTTCAGTACGGAGTTGGCAATGCTGGTCTCAATCTCCATGACCTTTTTGTAGGAGATGGCGAGGTCCAGATGTGCAAGTTTCTCTACAAGCGCCTTGGATCGTGTGTTTTTGTGTATGTCGAGAGCTAAGCCCACACTCAATGGAGTTTCAAATCGTTGTTTGAATGATCCATCCTCGCTTCTTGGTTCGTACGATACCTGTCGGTCAGATTTATAAGCACCGACAAAGTGCTGCGCCAACAATGATGCACTCACACCAATGGAGTCCTCCCTGTTGCTATTTCCTACTTTCCTTGTTCCCATGACTGCATGCTTGCAGAAGATGTTGAGCATCGGGAGTGGCTTGTAATCAGCAAAGGTTCCATTAAATTTCCATGCTGGGGAAGATGCGATGTCTTTCCTCAATATTTTCGCAGCTCGCAAAAGTACTTTAAAATCGTCTTTGATGCTGTCTGCTGTAATTGTGCTTGATATCATGTGGTCTTTGAGCTTTGTGGAAAGAATCTGCTCTGGCTTTGTTTTGTTTGAGGGCCGGCTGAAATGAACATCGGCAATGTTGTCTAGGATCAATTGTTTCAGGTATGGCTTATAACTATGGTTGTCTGAGACCGGAAAGTCGTGCTCCTTAAGTAAATTGACATAGGTTACATGAATTTCATTCATATTCAGCACAGCATTTTCAGTAGTATCATTCAACGCAGTTTCAACAATTTCAATGAGTTCAAGGTCTGATAACACCTGACCAAAGTTAACATTGGTTGTTTCTGTTTGTTTTTCCGTCTTAACTATAGCACGTTTGGCCTTAACTACACATGGTAAATGATATTTCATGTCCTCAGCCATTGCTTGCAATGGGTCAGGCGAACTTATGACACTGTTCAGTCTCACTTTCAGATTGTCATTACTTGTTTCTTGGCCAATGTTTCTGATCTGGAGTCCCATGTTCTTTGTTGACACATTGTGTAGTTCACTTCCTCTGTCTTCCTGGCATATGACACATCTGAGCGCGTCAAATGTCTGTTCTCGGGAACACCTTCTGGATGTTGACGTGCTTTCCCCTAGATCACTAGAACTTGGTCGTCCTCTCTTTTTCAGTCGGATTTCTGCGGCACTGCCTGATGTTGTTCCTTTCTCAAACCTAGCCTTTGCTCGATCAATGTGCATCTTATTGGTAACATCTTTGTAACAAGCTTTATGGTAGCGGAGACCTTTTGCGAGCAATTCTTCAGCAGAGGAATATTGCAAACGTCTATTCAATGATGCAAACTTTGTTTCACCATACGTGTACTGTTCCTCAGCACCTGCCATCAGTTTCTCGACAGAGGAGAGTTTTGGTTTCGTTACAAAGGTTGTATAGTCTGTTTGCCCTATGGCCATTTGGCATACAAAACAAAGTCCGAAATCTACTGACTTCTCAATCTTCCTGGGTGGTGAGTCACTCATCTTGAAGGTAGGTGTAATTTTCTAGACACTCTTGAACTGTCGTCGGTCCTGCAAAGATAGATACTACTATTCAGATTCACATTTCGTCAACACAGTCAAAACCAGACCTTAACTAGATGGTGGAAACTTAATTAACCGATTTCATGCCGGCCGACCCCACTTTGGCTGGTATATGTCCACTATTTTATTTTCCTTGCATTTTTCTGTAAAAACAATGGCAGAAATGGCTTCCTTGGGTCTGAAAACATATAAAAGGACATATTATTCATGTTTATATGATATCTAGATACAAAGATATGCACAAAAGTGTATTTTCCAAATTTTATGGCGGCCATCTTGGATTTCTTCGAATTACTACCTATTAGACGTAAAAGAAAAAATGGAACCCTATTTTTTTTACATCTCTATAATATTCTGAAGCAGAATCCATTGCTAAATCAATTTTAACAAACAAAAAACACAAACAATATTGTTATGACATATGGGCCTGCACTACAAGGCCGATAGTCCAACAATGGCATAGCCGGGCTCGGATCTGCTGAGTGGAGGATCTGCGGTCTTCCTGTCATGTGACCAGATCCTCAGCTCTGATTGGTGGACGTTTGTGAGGGACATGCATACATCGGATGGACAGGCATTCGGGTGTATTCCCTTTATCATTCGTTTTCTCTGCAACCGTTGGGTTGATTCACCCGAAATTTTCACCAAAGGAGTGCCTCCTCCTGAATTTAAAAAAAAATTAATAATCATGACGTCATTGGTCACGTGGTACGGGCGCCATCTTGGAAAAACCGAAAAACGTTGCACCTCTTTATCTCTGAAACCGCTCAATGGAAAAAAAATTCAACATGGCTCATTGTCAAGTACTCCCCATTGGGAATAATATATGTTAATGATGATGTCATAGGTGCCTTCAATATAACGTCATAAATCGACAAGTAAAACGCTTGATCTGATCAGTATGAAATTTCTTGAGTAATCTAGGGATAAATTGGTCAAGAAAAAACAATTGATGATGTCATCAGTCATGTGGTCTGCACCAATATTTTAAGGCATAGCCCATATAGGGCAATGCTGTCTGGACAGGGTTTGTCCGACCGGTATATATATATATATATATATGTACAGTATGTCCCTCACAAACGTCCAGCGATCAGAGCTGAGGATCTGGTCACATGACAGGGGGACAGCAGATCCTCCACTCAGCAGATCCAAGCCCAGCTACGCCGTTGTTATACTATCCATCTTGTTTTTAGTAAAAGTTGTGGAACTGTTGAGATTTGTTTTTTCAATGTCATAAACCACAAATGCTGAGATTTACAAGGTCACCATGTCCTGTGGTGAACTTGGCCCTTGTTTCAAAATGGTGTTTGAAAGTCCATGTTTATTATTATGATTTCATTTTTCAATACAAGATGGAAGTTCGTGCAAGAGCAAGGTGACGTAGAGTAGTAGCAAGACAACGGAATGACAGTGGGCCAGTGGGGTCACAGGAGGACTCAAGCAAGGGAATGAATGAACAGAAAAAGAGGAGATGAGAAAACGCAGTAACGTACGAAGAAAAGAGTTGGCTTTCTGGAGTTCCACAAACAAACAGCCATGTTGGATGAGAAGTCCAACTCCATTGTGTCCTGAGTTACCATGACAATATTTATATTATTAAAGGAGCCATGTCTGTCTGTCTGTCTGTCTGTTTGTTTGTTTGTTTGTCATGTTATAACTTGAGACCGAATTAACGGATTTCAATAAATCTAACTATGGTGGATTCGGGTAACTCCCGGGAGTGTTTGTGATCCCAAAAAAAGGCTTTTTGTAAAAAAAATATTATTGGTACATGGACACGTGACGTTGTTTATTGGCAACATGGAGAGCAACAGTTGGCAACACGGAGAGCAGGATCTCCTAGGAATTGGTTCACGAGTTATCAAGTGACCACTATAGTCGTCATGTGTGTGCGTCTGTCTGTCTGTCCGCAGCAAAACTACCCGATGATATCATCCGATCTTGATGAAACTTGGGTGGGAGGTTGATATCATGTTCTAGTTGTGTCCTGCCTAGAGTGAGCGTATTGCGCCCATTGTGGGCGGAGCCACGCCCGAAAAAGATGTCTTTTTAGGGGGTAATCAAGTTCAAGCTACATCTTCTCCGAGGGGTTTGGTGGAATCTGACAGGGGTTTCGGTATTTGGATAGGCCAATGTCATGTGTCTAGCCCCACGGAGCTCGATTTTTCGTTTTCTTTTTTTTCTTTTTTCATTATTTTTTTCTTTTTTTTTTTTTTTCGTTTTTTTTTTTTCATTTCATTTTTCACCGAATTTTCGGTATTGTGTAGCTAACTAACCTCATAACTGATTATACATTATTTTCTATCTCATTTCAAGGTCAGTAACCTTCGTTTTGACATTTCCGGGCCTGTTTCGGTTACAGTCCGTCCTTTGTCATTGAATAACGCTCGCTCGTGAACCATCGTCGTCTCCTGACTTGTCCTTTTTTTTTTTCTTCCCCCATAGATTAGCCATCGCAGCAAAGATTGGTATTTCCATCAGCGAAGCGACGGGTCTTAAATTCTAGTACAAAGGAAATGTGAGAAGCAGACTTGCAGAGAAAGTCGATTAGAAGAGAATAGGAACAGGAAATAACTTCTCAACACAGATATCATGGAAGAAGAATGAAAGCTTTTGTTTTTATCTGCTCTTGTGTAGGCGAGAGTTTGAAATTGGGATCTTTGGGTCCACACGCTGAATGTCCTCATCACTGCACCACGACTTCAATAATGCATGTTTTATAATATCATAAAATGATAATAGTGCAGCAATGGGCAATAAACTATATTATATGTTTACTGGCTTGGCATCGGCATGCTGATTGTGGATGTGTCCGTGTGTCCTTCGCCTGCGTTGATTTTGTGATGCATCACCGTCTCCATGCAATTCCAGGTAGCGTCTGCACTACAACATTACAGGATTTAGCAAGAGGATGGTAAGCCACGCATGCGCCCATAAAATCTGAAATATCGAGTTGTTTTTGGAGATCGTTGTGCTGAAAAGGGTTGCTTTTTTTAACGTTTTACTGCAAAGTGCAAGATTTTACACGCACGCTAAAGTAATCATCGTGTTCTTGACATGTTTTTGCAACTTCCTTCATACTATAGTGTTTGGAAGAGGTCCGGCAGGTGGGTGCTGAGGTGGCAAACCTACCTTTAGACTGTCTGGTCTGGGTTTGATTCCCAACCGGACTGTAAACAGTCGATCGGATTGGTGCTCCGCAGGCCACAGGTACAAAGTGTGCCGTCCTTTGGATGGACAGGAAGCTGGGTGTACCACCTGCTAGCATTGGTGGATGCTAAAGGTGCCAGAGCATGTCTTTTGTGAAGAGTAAGCTAGTTATCGTCAGTGCCCTGAACAAATTCCTGCCCAAATCATCCCCGATCGAATGTCAGGGTCTGGCCAGCTGGTTCCTCACGATTATATGCTTTCTGAGCCACCAATCTTGCCTTAATGTGTCATGGCATAACAAATAACTAGTTGTACTTGAAAGATAATTTTGATTTATATATTTTTTCTCTTTCCATAAATTATTTCTGCCTGCGCAAAAACAGTTAGAACTGGAACGGCACGAGGTAGAGAGCATACCTTTGCCAAGTTCAAAAGTTTACGTTTTGTATCCCACTGATAGGTCGGATCTGGATTCGGACCTAAACCAAAATCGAATCGGCTTGTTCTTGTCACCTACCCAACTCATCCAGCAAGTTTGGTCATAATTCGTCCACAACGTTTTGAAATATCATGTTATATATTGTTTTTGGCCCGATGTGAGTGAAGAACTAAATTTATGATGTCATCGGTCACATGGTCTGGTGGCCATATTGGATTGAAAATAAAAACGTAAAGAATCTTCTTCTCCAGAACTGCTTAACAGATTGATGCGAAACTTCATGCATATGATCGACTAGCCATGGGGAATATAGTTCAAAATGTACTTCATATTCATCTTTATTGATGCAATTTAGCCTTAATATGCACAAAAGTGGTTGTTAAATATCCTAATAATCTTCTTTTTTTTTTAAAGGAAATCACTCCAAGCGAGGAATGAAGCCACTCTAGGTGAGAGGCTAAGGGAAGGTTAGATAAAGATAAGGATAAAGCAAAAAAAAACAAGACAACATCGAAGACACAGGAAGTAGCAGAAGTCAGGTAAACGGCGATGAAAATGTTTGTGTTCTCCATTCAATAGAGCTACGAATAATGGTGATGTATGTGACATCATAGGGTGCATGGATGATACTGGTATATGGACCATAATAGTAGATGTTCAGTTTTTTTTGTATTTTTGTTCAGAATGAGTGCACTAGGTGAGACTATGCGCTCCACTGACTGCCATTCATGTTCTGATTTTGATTTTGATATACCATACTTTGCTACAGAGTGTCAGTGTTGCCGAAGCAGTTTCCTGACAAAGGTCATGCTGGGCGGTTTGCCGTCCCTCTCCCAGCAGTAGTTAAAGCAGCAATTTGTAATTTGTTCAGGGTGTCGGTGATAGCTCACGTACTCTTTGTGAAGGACACCAAGGGATCTTTAACCTCCACCAACTATTACCGGCAGATGGGACGCCAGTTTAAGGTCCATCCGAGGGACGGCGCACACATTGATGAATCTCCTTGCCTGTGAAACAGCAGGATGACAGTTTATAGCTGGGTCGAGATTCCAACCCAGACTAGACAACTCAAAGGTGAGTATGCGCACCTCCAGGCTATCCTGCCAGCCCCTAGAAATCCTAATTACTCAATTTCATCAATCCACACTCATGTTCCTGCATGCTGTGTTCCACTTGGAAGTGGATCACTAACCACATCGATGCAGGTAGCGGATAGACAACTGCTTGATTACGAGTTATTCAACTTCTTTATTCGCACTTTCAATTTTCTCTTTTGGCATCCTCCATGATGAAGCACACGCACTATTGTGTACAGGTTGGTAACATTGAACCTCGTGCATTTACTCACTTTCACATTACTCCATTCAGGCCTGGTGTTGGCTTAGCGGTTAGGGTGCCGGCTTGGGATCCTAGGATCCTGGGTTCGAATACCGGTCGATCGCTGAATTAACGCCAGGGGGGGTTGACTCAGCCTGTCATCCTTCCGAGGTCGGCAAATTGAGTACCAGTTCACTGGTAATTCCCTGGGTGCTGCAAGAGGCGACTAACAGGGTTGGCGGCAGGAAGGGCATCTGGCCGTAAAACATTGCTTCAAAAAGGGGACCACGGTGCCCCAAAAAGGCCAACCCCTGCTCTGCGGGGAAAAAATGGCTTCTGGAGGTGGTTCACATTACTCCATTCATACATGCACACCCAATCAGCAGCATCGTGTTCAGAAGGTTGCAGAAAGGATAGTTATAACGTCAGACGACTAGGCCTTTTTTCACTACCGCCTTCGCTTCCTTTGAATATCCAATCCCGGAAAACAAGCACATCTCCAGAAAAAAAGAGAAAAATCCGCAGGAGTCAGGTCTGCACGCTCAATAGCTCAATATGCTCATAAAATTGGACCATAACATCTGCTCTCGAAGAAAAAGTTAATACCTTCCACAGATGCCAAGTGCCTCAGATCCATCGAAAAGTCAATTGGAGTGAGCCGACACCAACCATGAAATCCGCAGAGGGACCAGGAAGCCTCCTATATCCAGCATCAGCCGAAAATGTCAACTTGGTCGTTTTGGCGAGATTGCCAGATCGGAACCTCCTCAATAAGTCAAGCAAACCCTGCAAGCCAAAGTATCACAGCAATGGCTCAACCGAATAGTTCCAATCTCCAGCGCAATTAACATTCCGAAGTTTGCTCTCTGGAAGAAAGCTGCTGACAGGATGATATGAAGGAATACCATCCATGCCGCAAAGCTCCAGCCATGGGAGAATGTGTCTTTCACCCAACTAACGAAATAACTAACTTAGATTATTTTCTGCAAGCCAAATAATGAAGATGTATAGAATGGAACACTAGTCTTAATGGTGGACGTGAGTGTCTTCTGCGTCGGCGAGCAGCTGTAACAATGGATGGAATCGACAACGTTGATCGAAGAATGCTAACGGCGATGGAAAGAAAAGGCGAAGCTGACGTTTTGGCATTGACCCTTTGTCGGAGCAAAACAAAGGCTCCAATGAAGTGTTAACAGGCGTTTTGTGCGGTGCAGGGGGATTAATCCCTGAAACGTAGCTTCTCCTTGCTTCCCAGGTGGTTGGCGTACTATGGTCAACGTTCTGTTGATTCTATCCGTTCGAATTTAGATGGATACTTTGAACCTTGTGAGGGCCTTGCTCTACCTTCCAACACCGACCGGAAGTAGGTTGCACCAATTGCGGAAGCATTTCGTATAATACTGGCAACGATTGGGTAAATGTAAGGCTAGTGTTGCAGTAATTGACAGGATTATAACCAATTTCAGAGTCGCGCATATCAGTTGTACCACGTGCACATCCCAGTTGTACCACGCGCATATCAGAGTTGTACAACGCACATATCAGTAGTACCACGTGCATATCAGCGTTGTACCACATGCATATCAGAATTGCAGCATGTGTATATCAGAGTTATACCATGTGCATATCAGAGTTGTACCGTGTGCATGTCAGAGTTGTACCACGCGCATATCAGCGTTGTACCACATGCATATCAGAATTGCAGCATGTGCATATCAGAGTTGTACCATGTGCATATCAGAGTTGTACCGTGTGCATATCAGAGTTGTACCACATGCATATGAGAGTTGTCCAATGCACATGTCAGAGATGAACCGCGTGCATATGAGAGTTGTACCGCGTGCATATCAGTGTTGTACCGCGTGCATATCAGAGTTTAACCACATGCATATGAGAGTTGTACCACATGCATATGAGAGTTGTACCACATGCATATGAGAGTTGTACCACATGCATATGAGAGTTGTACCACATGCATATCAGAGTTGTACCACATGCATATCAGAGTTGTATCATGTGCATATCAGAGTTGTATCGTGTGCATATCAGAGTTGTATCGTGTGCATATCAGAGTTGTATCGTGTGCATATCGGAGTTGTATCGTGTGCATATCGGAGTTGTATCATGTGCATATCAGAGTTGTATCGTGTGCATATCAGAGTTGTACCTTATGCATATCAGAGTTGTATCGTGTGCATATCAGAGTTGTACCTTATGCATATCAGAGTTGTATCGTGTGCATATCGGAGTTGTATCATGTGCATATCAGAGTTGTATCGTGTGCATATCAGAGTTGTATCATGTGCATATCAGAGTTGTACCTTATGCATATCAGAGTTGTACCACATGCATATCAGAGTTGTACCTTATGCATATCAGAGTTGTACCACATGCATATCAGAGTTGTATCGTGTGCATATCAGAGTTGTATCGTGTGCATATCAGAGTTGTATCATGTGCTTGTCAGAGTTGTACCTTATGCATATGAGAGTTGTACCACGTGCATATCAGTGTTGTACCGTGTGCATATCAGAGTTTTACCACATGCATATCAGTGTTGTACCACATGCATATGAGAGTTATACCACATGCATATCAGAGTTGTACCTTATGCATATCAGAGTTGTACCACATGCATATCAGAGTTGTATCATGTGCATATCAGAGTTGTACCATGTGCATATCAGAGTTGTACCGTGTGCATATCAGAGTTGTACCACATGCATATGAGAGTTGTCCAATGCACATGTCAGAGATGAACCGCGTGCATATGAGAGTTGTACCACATGCATATGAGAGTTGTACCACATGCACATGAGAGTTGTACCACATGCATATGAGAGTTGTACCACATGCATATCAGAGTTGTACCACATGCATATCAGAGTTGTATCATGTGCATATCGGAGTTGTATCGTGTGCATATCGGAGTTGTGTCATGTGCATATCAGAGTTGTATCGTGTGCATATCAGAGTTGTATCGTGTGCATATCAGAGTTGTACCACATGCATATCAGAGTTGTATCGTGTGCGTATCGGAGTTGTATCGTGTGCATATCGGAGTTGTATCATGTGCATATCAGAGTTGTATCGTGTGCATGTCAGAGTTGTATCCTTATGCATATCAGAGTTGTACCACATGCATATCAGAGTTGTACCTTATGCATATCAGAGTTGTACCACATGCATATCAGAGTTGTATCGTGTGCATGTCAGAGTTGTACCTTATGCATATCAGAGTTGTACCACATGCATATCAGAGTTGTATCGTGTGCATATCAGAGTTGTATCATCTGCTTGTCAGAGTTGTACCTTATGCATATGAGAGTTGTACCGCGTGCATATCAGTGTTGTACCGTGTGCATATCAGAGTTTTACCACATGCATATCAGAGTTGTACCACATGCATATGAGAGTTGTACCACATGCATATCAGAGTTGTACCTTATGCATATCAGAGTTGTACCACATGCATATCAGAGTTGTACCTTATGCATATCAGAGTTGTACCACATGCATATCAGAGTTGTATCATGTGCATATCGGAGTTGTATCGTGTGCATATCGGAGTTGTATCATGTGCATATCGGAGTTGTATCGTGTGCATATCAGAGTTGTATCGTGTGCATATCAGAGTTGTACCTTATGCATATCAGAGTTGTACCACATGCATATCAGAGTTGTATCGTGTGCATATCGGAGTTGTATCATGTGCATATCAAAGTTGTATCGTGTGCATATCAGAGTTGTATCGTGTGCATATCGGAGTTGTATCGTGTGCATATCAAAGTTGTATCGTGTGCATATCAGAGTTGTATCATGTGCATATCAGAGTTGTAGCGTGTGCATATCAAAGTTGTACCGTGTGCATATCAAAGTTGTATCGTGTGCATATCAGAGTTGTATCGTGTGCATATCAGAGTTGTATCATGTGCATATCAGAGTTGTATCGTGTGCATATCGGAGTTGTATCGTGTGCATATCAAAGTTGTACCGTGTGCATATCAGAGTTGTATCGTGTGCAATTCAGAGTTGTACCGTGTGCATATCAGAGTTGTATCATGTGCATATCAGAGTTGTATCATGTGCATATCAGAGTTGTATCATGTGCATATCAGAGTTGTATCATGTGCATATCAGAGTTGTATCATGTGCATATCAGAGTTGTATCGTGTGCATATCAAAGTTGTACCGTGTGCATATCAGAGTTGTATCGCGTGCATATCAGAGTTGTATCGTGTGCATATCAAAGTTGTACCGTGTGCATATCAGAGTTGTATCGCGTGCATATCAGAGTTGTATCATGTGCATATCAGAGTTGTACCGTATGCATATCAGTTGTAGTGGATGCATAATGTAAGTAAATGTTTGGAGGCCAGGATTTTTTGCATGTGGTTTAAGAAAATCTTTTACTGTACCGTATTGTTTTAAGTTTCCATCCAATCTAACAAATATGATCCATAACCATCGAAAGTGTCAATAAAGTCATTTTTGAACAAGAGCGAAGTCTTTGGCACACCATCGCAAATCACCAATCTTCCCACCTAAAACAAGGATTGGTTCCACCAGGATTGACCCAAAGGCAAATTTTGAGTTACATTTTTTCCCCGTTTTGGCCCTTGTGACCTGAAGTCCCCAGGCCTGAGGAATTACCTGGGGGTCAAATCAAAATAGTTGTTACATATTTTATGTGTTCCCCAATGCTGATTGCATATACAAGGTTTCATGAAAAAATGTTTTATGCATTTTAAAATGCATATGCAATGTTTAAATATTTTGTGTATTTGACCTTTTGACCCTACCCCAGGGTGTGGGGCCAAAAATGCACTGCTCTTTGCACCTTCGTGCCATGCGGTGATCATAACTACCAAGTTTAGTGAGGTTCTGCGCAGCGGTTTAGGAGGAAATAGCGTGCCGGACGGACGGACAGATGGAGCGCATTAAAATATTACCGGTTTTCTTTTTTTTCAAAAAGCACGGGGTAATAAGACACCATATACATTTTATGTACACCCAAAAGTGGCATCGTTTTGATTATCCCCCACTACCTCCTTCACCATCCTGTCTGCCCCATACATTCCCTCTCACAAACTTTTACTTTGTTCCTCCATCTCCCAAATACTCCCTGTCTCTTTCTTTTCTCCCTTCTCTCCTTTCCTTTCTTTTTTTCGACATTGGACTGACTCGGGAGATGATTCCACATTAAAAGGGGAAAATGAACAAATTTCCTCTCTTTCAGTTGGTAATTGACCTCCCTGATTCTGTCCCCTTGTCCTCTCGTCAGTTGTTCTTCAAATTTCAGCCAATCACCACGTCATGTCCTCTTCCTCTATCTATTCATTGCCACCTAATGTCCTCTTCTTCACTATCTATTCATTACCACCTAATGTTCTCTCTCATACCCGAACTTTCATACTCCTATTCAATATTTTTGTACACCGCTCCTTTCCTATGCCATCTCCAGACGCTGCATGATGTCATCAGCGGGTACCGAAGGGGGCCTGGCGATGACGTGCACTGAAAGGGAGTACTCAGTTTTCACTCCGGTTGTTACCTCCACCACCAAAGGTGGATGGAGGTTATGTTTTCACCCCTGTCTGTTTGTCTGTCTATCCGTTTGTGAACAAAATATCTCAAAAAGTTGTGGCTGGATTAGGACGAAATTTACCAGAGATGTAATGTATGTGACAAGTAAGAAATGTTAATATTTTGGTGAAGATCCGGACTCGGATCCGGCTACTATAATTTTTAAAGTGATTCTTCACCATTGGGAGATAGGGCCAAAAACGATACATTGCAGGATATCTCAAAAAGTTGTGGACGGATGATTTTGATTAAATGTGACTCTGTACTGTGATTCTCTGGTCTACCCTGGGATACAAAACGTAAACTGTCCACCTGGCGGAGGTATTCTCTTTACTGAGTGCCGTTCTTGTTTGTTTGTTTGTTTGTCCGGACGATATCTCAGTCATCCTTTGAGCTAGGAAGCTGAAATTTCGGCACAACAGTAAGCACGTGCTTTGGCAAAAACGTTATTTTTTGTTTTTTGATTAATCAATTAATTGATTAATTACTTAATCATTATCGATTTATCAAGGACTTACTCGTATTTATTTCCTTTCTCATCTGGGCAATATCTCAGGCACCTTTTGAGCTCGGAAGCTGATATCTGGACATGACAGTGACCAAGTAATTTGGCTATAAAGGGAATTTTTATTTATTGATTAATCAATTAATCGATTATTATATATTTTTCCGATGAATTATTTATTTAGTTGATTTTTAAAAAGTTACAGATTCGGATGAAACTGGTGATTTAGGTATGCTATTAGCCAATTGATTAAGAAATTCATGTGCTGCACTGCGGCATCGCCCCCCGGTGCTATCGGTGCCCCGGCATTGTCTCGCGTTGAAAAATGTTATTTATTTGGCATGGAGGTTGTGTACTTTGAATGTAGCTCTACTTGTTATTCTTATAGCCACTTGTAGCACCTCTACTCATGCTAGACCCCTTATTCCATTCCTCCCAAGTGCAAGTTTATTTACATTCCTCCCTCTATCGTTTAGCTCTTGGAGGAGCTTTTGTACACGTGTAGTGTCTATAAAAATTGAAAGAGATGAGCAAAAAGTTTGGGAGGTTATCAAAGATAAAGACAAGAAATTGAGACATTGTCTGGAAGAGGATGGGGGACGAGGGGATGGAGATGGGAAGGATGTCAATTTCATTGCCACAAAGACATCTGCACTCCAAAATTCAAATGGCCATGGATAGACATTGGCTACACCAAGGTGCAATCGCACACCTAACGTTTCTTTATTGTTATTTCGTATGGAGCCTGTGGCTGCTGGTTGCATCATTGCTGGAAGTGCCGCTGTGCCGCTGATGCAGTGCCCCGTTTTCCAGTGCTGATCTCAGAAGGATGATATGCTGAGTCAACCCACCTGGTGTTATTTAACAGCTCGATAGGTGCTCAACTCAAGAACCTAAGATCTTCTGCCAATCACCTTTACCATTAAGCCAACACGAGGCTGCACACCTAACTAAATAGCAGCGTATGTGAATACAATTGACTGTAAAAAAAACACCTTTCGACAAAAACAAAACACCTAACTGTAAAAAAAACACCAAAACTGTAAAAAAACAAAAAAAAACACCTTTAGACAAAAAAACTGTGTGCAAACAAAATATAACCATCTACGTCTGCAGACAAAATAGAGCAAAAGCATGTCTGAAATTTTGATGGCAGCAAGAATCTAGTTTGTGCTGTTTTCACACTTTAAATGCAGCGTACCATAAGTACACGGTGGATCCACAAGAAATATGCCTGTTTCGTCCAGTCTGACTTCTCAAGAGATGAAGGAAAAATGGGGGATAATAAAATCGTGAAGATGGAAATCGGGCATAAAAAGAGAGCGAGGACGTAGAAAGCGATGAGGGAGTGCGGTGAGAGGAGGCTCGGTGCGGGTGTGCATAAAATATCCTGGGTGCGCGAATTTTGGACGTTTCACGCATCGCTAAGACGCGTATTACGCAATAAAGCTGGCAAGCTGCGCGCGATTGCCATGAATATAGATGGAGCCTTAATCCCGCCCGCACTTCAAACTACTGTATTGAAATTATCCGGGCACACGCGGACATATATATATTTTTATTTTTAAACACTGTTCGACGTTAAAGACGCGTTTACGCCGAGAGCTGTTGACAGAGTCTTGACCGGATGATTTGCGTGCGCAGGCGCGCGTCAGATGGTCCGTCCGTGTGTTCCCAAAACGCGCACCTGCAGCCTCGCTCTGTCCGTCCTTTCCTCCGTCAGACCATGAGTGCACAACTATCAACGCCCACACACTTTATGTCCATGCACGCTCCACTTACATCGACGGTAACCGCCCTCTGCAGCCTGTAGGGTGGAGTTTAACTTCAATTGCGGAGTGGTGTCCCCTAGCCGTTTGAATCCCAACAGGTACGCTTGCTGATATTAGGGGCGCGATACGTGGTTTGATGTTTCAATATCTGCACACTCTGAGAGCTCCTTGTTCTCACTGTGCACCTGCGGCAGAGTGCCGTGAGCGTTGCTGCATCAATCTGTGTAGAGGGAGAATTGCAGGTAAAACCATCCTCCGCTGTCACGGAACGAATTACGTGTGGAACCTTAACATGAGGTCAATGATTGTTCGTTCATTACTCTCGCCGTGACCTTTAGGCCGGTGCGTGAGCATTAGTATGATCCCATCTCTTTGTTACTTGAAAAATCGAATAGTTACACTGAATTGGGAAACCAACTATTTGTGAGGTCAAAAGGTAAAATGTCAACTCAAGGTCAAACGTCTAAAATCATTCATTTTCATCTGAAAAATCATCAATTTCTATCCGATTAACCTGAAAATTAAAGCGCAATTGCATAGTGCTTCACTGAATTGGGAAACCAACTATTTGTGAGGTCAAAAGGTCAAAGGTCAACTCAAAGTCGAACGTCTTAAATCATTAATTTTCATCTGAAAATCATCAGTTTCCATCCGATTAACCTGAAAATGAAAGAGCAATTGCATAGTGCTTCACTGAATTGGGAAGCCAACTATTTTTTAGGTCAAAAGGTCAAAGGGCAAACTACTAAAATCATCAATGTTCATCTGAAAAATCGTCAATTTTCATCCGATTAACTTGAAAATTAAACTGCAATAGCATAGTGCTTCACTGAATTGGGAAACCAACTATTTGTGAGGTCAAAAGGTCAAAGGTCAAACTTCTAAAATCATCAATGTTCATCTGAAAAATCATCAATTTTCATCCTATTAACCTGAAAATTAAAGAGTAATTGCATGGTGCATCACTGAATTGGAAAAACCAGTTATTTGTGAGGTCAAAAGGTCAAAGGTCAACTCCAGGTCAAACTTCTAACATCATCAATTTTCATCTGAAAAAGAATTAATTTTAACCCAATTGACCCGAGCTTTGATTAAGATCCTCAATGTTAGTCTTAATGAAATGGACAATTTGATGTCCCCATGGAAACCTTTTCTTTGGGAGGGGGAGGATGTGGGTGGATTTTTATCTGTATTTTTTGTGCAAGTATCGTGTTCTGCACGACGTCTTTCTTGTTTGTCTCTTTGTCAACAGAATAACGAGACAAATAGGGCAGCAACAATAGCAAAAATTGGCACCGAGATTCATATTGTGAATACATCAGACGAGTACCACTTTGAGCTCACAAGGAAAAACATCCAATGAAAATTAGTGCATGATGATATTTACTCGCACCACAGTCATCGGTCGGCCAAATCCATTTTGCACTCATAACCTGGCAGGCAGTGCCCAAGCACGTATGCAAACTTTGAAGGAAATTGGACAATCAGTTTTTGATCAGGAAGTCAGAGAACATTCATCGTAAAATCAACTAGAACGACACTCGGTAGAGCACCCCTTGTAAAGTTTTGACTTTTTCAACATATTTCAACATACAGCTATTTGATCTTCATTTCAACAATATTGATAGATAAAGGTGATATAATATAACAAATATCATGAAACATTTACATTTTGTAGTCCATTGTATAATTTAAATAAACATAAATGCAAATTTCGCATGTGGAAAAAGTAAGTACACCCCATGAAATGTTTTTAAATCTTTTTAACATATGTGGACATATCAATATTTGATCTTCATTTAAACAGTATCTATAGATAGAGGTGATCTAATTGAACAAAAAACAATGAAAGATTGACTTTGCAATAATTTCTTCAACAAAAAATTAACAGAGATGCCATTTCCTTCAGTGGAAAAAGTAAGTACACCCTTGGCTCTAATAGGTGGTATTGCCCCCTTTGGCAGAAACAACCTCAAGTAGGCGTTTCTTATAACTGTCTACCAGTCTCTGACATCGACTGGGAGAAATTTTTGCCCACTCCTCCATGCAGAATTCTTTCAGTTGTGTGATGTTTGAGGGGTTTCTTGCATGCACAGCTCGTTTCAAATCCCCTCAACATCTCGATGGGATTTAGATCCGGGCTTTGACTTGGCCATTCCAGAACCCTCCATTTCTTTCTTTTCAGCCATTCCTTGGTGGATTTACTGGTATGTTTAGGGTCATTGTCATGTTGCAAGGTCCACCTTCGGTTGAGCTTCAACTTTCCGACAGATGGCCTCACATTATCCTCAAGCACCCTCTGGTACAATGAAGAATTCATAGTGGATTATATGATGGTGAGTTGCCCAGGCCCTGATGGAGCAAAGCTGCCCCAAACCATAATATTTCCACCACCATGCTTTACAGTTGGTATCAGGTTCTTGTGGTCAAATGCTGTCTTTGGTTTTCGCCAAACTTGTCTTCTGGTACTGTGGCCAAATAGCTCTACCTTTGACTCATCTGTCCAGAGCACATTGTTCCAGAAGTGCTGGTCTTTGCCTCGGTGTTCATTGGCAAACTTTAGTCTTGCCCTGATGTTCTTTCTGGACAGCAAAGCTTTCCTCCTGGCACACCTCCCATGTAGATCAAATTTGTGCAGCCTCTTTCTGATGGTAGACTCGTGCACTTTGACATCAACAGTGGCAAGAGCTACCTGTAGGTCCCATGATGACATTCTGGGGTTCTTAGAGACTTCTTTCAGCATATTGCGGTCTGCTCTCGGGCTGAACTTGCTGGGGCGGCCTGGCCTGAACAAGTTGGCAGTTGTTTGGAATCTTCTCCACAAGTAGATGATCTTCCGGACAGTCGAATGATTGATTTCAAATTGTTTGGAGATCTTTTTAAATCCCTTCCCAGACTCGTAGGCATCTATAACCTTCTTTCTGAAGGCCTCAGAGAGCTCTTTTGATCTAGGCATGGTGACGCCGCACACGTCAACAACAAAGAGCAAACCAAACTAAATGTCTGAGGTTTAAATAAGACAGGTTCCTCCAAGATCCTCTCTAACGATGTTCTAATCATTTGCACCTGAGCTGGTGCACCTGATTCTAATTTTAGGTATTTGAAGTCGGGGTGTACTTACTTTTTCCACATGTGAAATTTGCATTTATGTTTATTTAAATTATACAATGGACTACAAAATGTAAATGTTTGATGATATTTGTTATATTATATCACCTTTATCTATCAATATTGTTGAAATGAAGATCAAATAGCTGTATGTTGAAATATGTTGAAAAAGTCAAAACTTTACATGGGGTGTATTTACTTTTTCACGTGACTGTACCTCCCACTGATAGGCCAGATCTGCATCCGGACCTCAACCGAAATCTAATCGGCTTGTTCTTGTCACCTATCCAAGTCATCCACCAAGTCTTGTCATAAGTCATCCACAACTTTTTGATATATGCTATATATCGTTTTTGGTCCTTTCTCTCAATTATGAAGAATCACTTAAAAAATTAAAAAATTCTCGTGCCTGGATCCGGACTCAGATCTTCTCCAAAATCGAATAATTTTGTCGCTGTCACACACCCAACCTGTCCACCAAGTTTCATCTGAATCAATAACTCTGTGAGATATCGTGCTATATATCGTTTAAACCCGATCACTCAATGGTGAAGAATCAGTTTACAAATTCTCTGATCTGGATCCGCATCTTCACCAAAATGTAATAATTTCGTCCTTGGCATAAACCAAAACTGTCCACCAAACTTTGCCCGAATCCATCCATAACCTTTTGGGATACCCTGCTCTCTGACAAACAAGCACATCGACAAACAGACAGGCAGGAATGAAAACATAAGACAGACAGGAAAACTAACCCCGTCCATCTTTGGTGGCAGAGGTAGCAATAGTGACCATGGAAACAGCAATTTGGAAAATTTGACCTATCAAGTGTTTTGCATGATGGAATTTTGTGCTTAACAAATTTGGCTGATACATTTTCTAATTGCCGCCTAATAGGTGTTTCACATGTTTTGGATGGCATTGACCTTGCTTGACATTTGCCTAATTTTGACCAGATTTTATATACATATACTACAAATACATACAAATAAGGTGTGTAAGTTTAAATCTGATATCTTGAAAAATTCCCGATGTTTGGAAAAAAATATCATCAAAGAAATATCCAATTTTATTAAAATGGGATGAAATTGTTGTCATGGACACCGTTTTGTCTTTTCCACGTGAGACTTTTCGCAATGACACAAATCAAGATGAGCAGAACCTGAAAAAAAAAGATAAATTTACATAATTCATTCTATTTTGCGCTTTCTTAGCTTAGAGGTGGTTTACCAATAACCAATGGGAGGGCTATTGATTATGACTGGCAACTCTCAAGTGTTGTTGCAAAAGACCTTCAGACAGAAGGTACAATGGGGTCTATTTTGTTTTAGGGGACTTAGGGTTTGAATGTTGTCTTCAGGTTCTATGGGGTATAAGGGTCCTAGAGGGTCTTGAAGAGTCTTACGGTTATAAAGGGTGTAAAGGTTTAAAGGATATAAGTGTCTTAAAAGGTCCAAAGGGCATAAAAGGTCTAAAGTGCTCTAAAGGGGTCTAAAAGGTGTAAGGGCTCTAAAGGTCTACATGTCGAAAAGGTATGTTCCAATAGAACGTAATTAATAGACGTAGTCAAGGTCCAACTCATATTCAAACAGTACATAATTAATAGACATACTCACATGGGTCGACCAAGACTTCACGTCGACGAGGGTTCACCGTCCGCCTGTATTTTTCGGATACAGGAAGTATCCGAAATGAAGGATGAAGGATGAAATGAAATGAAGGATGAAATGATGAAATGAAGGATTTCGGATGAAGTGAATCGGTTGAAAATTGGCGATTTATGTGACCTTGACCTTTAACCTATTTACCTCAAAAAGAATAGGCTTCCAGCTTGTCACTACCTCTACCAGGTGGTGAAGTTCCGTGAAGATTGTAATAACAAATGTGAGCTGTAGGCGATTGACATACAAAAAGACAGACAGGTGTGAAAACAACCTCCGCCCAGCTTCAGTGACAGAGGTAACCATGACATCTTCGAACAGAAACAAAATGGCGGTAGTCATCACTTCCCTCCAGTATATTCTAGTTGTTCTAGTGGTGGTGCTTCTTCCTCCCCGTTGTCCCTCTGTCTCTTTATTTCTAAGAGGTTCCATGCTGAGCATTTTGTCCTGCGCATGAATCCCTTGAGGTGCCATCCAAGTTAGATGATGATGGTGCCATCCATCCATTTAGATGGCAGCGCCATCCAAGTGTGTGAAACCACTAATGTGAACCTATGATGATATATATTTGAACATTACGAACACGCCCTGCATGTGTGGTGGTAGACCTAGGCCTACATGGTTATGGTCTATGGAGAACTCTCCAAAGTTTCCTCCTCATTCCCCTTGTTCCAGTCAAAGATATTTCTGGTTGTTTTGTCATGTGGAAGATGGTAAATGTAGTTGTGTTGTGTGGTGGTAGATGCTAAAGGTGTTTGTCTTTTGTGGTGGTCGATGGTTAAGATGGTCGTGTTGTGTGGTTGTACTCGTAGATAGTAACATTGAAAAAATATGAGACCAAAGGTCAGGGTGAGCGGTGGGATGTGGGAAGGTGGTTTGGGGGATGGAGAGGAGAGGGAGAGGTGCCCTCATGGTGTACAAGGCACACAAAGAAGGATTAAAGCATCCATGATGGAAGAGACGTGAATGGACACCACGGATTGGATTGTAAAGGATCGTTTCGGTTTATTCTATTACTTTATTTTATTTCATTTCTATTTTGTTTAATTTTGTTTTATTTTATTATTTTATTATATTATATTCTATTTTATTATATTCTATTTTATTATATTCTATTTTATTATATTCTATTTTATTATATTCTATTTTCTGTTCTATTCTATTCTATTCTTTTATTTTATTTTATTTTATATTATTATATTATATTCCATTTTACTTTATTTTATTTTATTATTTTATTATATTCTATTCTATTCTATTTCATTTTATTTTATTATTCTATTCTATTATATTCTATTCTATTATATTCTATTCTATTCTATTCTATTCTTTTATTTTATTTTATTATTTTATTCTATTCTATTCTATTCTATTTTATTCTATTCTATTCCATTCTATTTTCTGTTCTATTTTATTCTCCTCTATTCTATTTTATTATATTCTATTTTATTATATTATATTATATTATATTTTATTCTATTCTATTTTCTGTTCTATTCTATTTTACTTTACTTTATTTTATTTTATTTTATTATTTTATTCTATTCTATTTTACTTTGCATTATTTTCTTTTATTATTTTATTCTATTCTATTCTATTTTATTCTATTCTATTTAATTATATTCTATTTTATTATATTATATTATATTATATTATATTCTATTCTATTCTATTCTATTCTATTCTATTCTATTCCATTCTATTCTAATCTATTCTATTCTATTCTACTTTACTTTACTTTACTTTCATTTATTTTATTATTTTATTCTATTCTATTCTATTTTATTCTATTCTATTTAATTATATTCTATTTTATTATATTCTATTCTATTCTATTCTATTCTATTCCATTCTATTCTAATCTATTCTATTCTATTCTACTTTACTTTCTTTACTTTCATTTATTTTATTATTTTATTATATTATATTATATTATATTCTATTTCATTTTATTTTATTATTCTATATTTTTTATTGTTCTATTCTATTTCGTTTTTTAATTTTTTTTATTGTTCTATTCTATTTTATTTAACTTTATTTTACTCTATTCTATTTTATTTTCTGTTCTATTTTACTTTACTTTATTTTATTTTATTTTATTATTTTATTCTATTCTATTTTACTTTGCATTATTTTCTTTTATTATTTTATTCTATTCTATTCTATTTTATTCTATTTAATTTTATTCTATTTTATTCTATTCTATTCTATTCTATTCTATTCTATTCTATTCCATTCTATTCTAATCTATTCTATTCTATTCTATTCTATTCTACTTTACTTTACTTTACTTTCATTTATTTTATTATTTTATTCTATTCTATTCTATTTTATTCTATTCTATTTAATTATATTTAGCCCTGGTGTTGGCTTAGCGGTTAGCATGCCGGCTTGGGATTCTAGGATCCTGGGTTCGAATCCCGGTCGATCGCTGAATTAACGCCAGGGGGGTTGACTCAGCCTGTCATCCTTCCGAGGTCGGCAAATTGAGTACCAGCTTGCTGGGATGAATGATCACGGTGTGTACACCATATCCCTGCGCTACGTAAGAGCGTGACCAAGGGTTGGCGTCAGGAAGGGCATCCGGCCATAAAAACATTGCCTCAAACAGGGAACCATGATTGTCATGGGGCCCGCAAGGCTAACCCCTGCTCCAGCAGGGAAAATGGCCTTAAAACGATCATTCATTCATATTTTTTTCTATTTAATTATATTCTATTTTATTATACTAGGGCATGCCCGTACTATATATATATGTAAAATTATATCCCCCCCCCCCTCTATTTACATGAAATGGTTTGGTCCATTCGCAAAGCCAAAGCGAACGGCTTGCGAGTACGGTGACAATCCCCCCCCTCTATTTACATGAAATGGTTTGGTCCAAAGCGAACGGCTTGCGAGTACGGTGACAATCCCCCCCCCTCTATTTACATGAAATGGTTTGGTCCAAAGCGAACGGCTTGCGAGTACGGTGACAATCCCCCCCCTCTATTTACATGAAATGGTTTGGTCCAAAGCGAACGGCTTGCGGAGTTTGGTAAAGAAATCGCCATAGCGTGCACAAACGCGCAGGAAAGCGAAAGAATCGCAAATTAGTTTTAATTAGTTTTAAAACATAGTTTAACGCCAACATAGTTTGCCAACGTGAAATAAATGAATACGCTCTCAAATGTGCCGTCCGAGGCAGAGTCTGTTCGGCACGTTCGGCACACGTGATAGCTCACTGCTCTCTGATTGGTTGAATCGTTTTTTGGACATAGCTCGGTAACTACTTCTCCGATTAATATGAAACCTTGAAAAGGCACATCCTCAGGTCCCCAGCAATATACCTGGCAAGTTTAAAGTATATCGGACCCGTGGTTGTCGAGAAACAGCGGTCACAGACATACAGACATACAGAGATTACTGGAATTATAGATAGATTATATTATATGCTATTCAATTCTATTCTAATCTATTCTATTCTATTCTACTTTACTTTTCTTTACTTTCATTAATTTTATTATTTTATTATATTATATTATATTCTATTTCATTTTATTTTATTATTCTATATTTTTTATTGTTCTATTCTATTTCATTTTTAAATTATTTTTTATTATTCTATTCTATTTTATTTCACTTTATTTTACTCCTATTATATTCTATTTCATTTCATTTTATTATTCTTTTTTTATGGGATATTGCCCGCCACAAAGCCTACAGGGGGGCCGGGCCGGGCCACTCGAGGTGGGGGCTACGCAAAGAAAACAAAAGCAGAACAACCGGCCCCTTGGATTGAAACAAGACAAATGTAAAAAAAAAAGTGTCTTCCAGAACAAAAAGAGCTGGGAGGGGTTAACTAGTCTGCTTCGAGATAACAATACCTCCACCCCCATTAAATTCTATTCTATTCCATTCTATGAATTATTTTCTATTCTATTCCATTTTATTTTATTATTCTATTTTATTTTTCTCTACTCTACTCTATTCCATTTTATTTTATTATTCTATTTTATTTTACTGTACTATACTCTATTCCATTTTATTTTATTATTCTATTATATTATAGTCTACTCTATTATATTCTATTCTATTCTATTCTTTTATTTTATTTTATTTTATTTTATTATTTTATTCTATTCTATTCTATTCTATTTTATTCTATTCTATTCTATTCTATTTTCTGTTCTATTTTATTTTCTTCTATTCTATTTTATTATATTCTATTTTATTATATTATATTATATTATATTTTATTCTATTCTATTTTCTGTTCTATTCTATTTTACTTTACTTTATTTTATTTTATTTTATTATTTTATTCTATTCTATTTTACTTTGCATTATTTTCTTTTATTCTTTTATTCTATTCTATTCTATTCTATTCTATTCTATTCTATTTAATTATATTCTATTTTATTATATCATATTCTATTCTATTCTATTCTATTCTATTCTATTCTATTCTATTCTATTCCATTCTATTCTAATCTATTCTATTCTACTTTACTTTACTTTACTTTCATTTATTTTATTATTTTATTCTATTCTATTCTATTTTATTCTATTCTATTTAATTATATTCTATTTTATTATATTATATTATATTCTATTCTATTCCATTCTATTCTAATCTATTCTATTCTATTCTACTTTACTTTTCTTTACTTTCATTTATTTTATTATTTTATTATATTCTATTATATTCTATTTCATTTTATTTTATTATTCTATATTTTTTATTGTTCTATTCTATTTAGTTTTTTAATTTTTTTTATTGTTCTATTCTATTTTATTTAACTTTATTTTACTCTATTCTATTTTATTTTATTTTATTATTCTATTCTATTCTATTTCATTTTTAAATTATTTTTTATTATTCTATTCTATTTTATTTCACTTTATTTTACTCCTATTATATTCTATTTCATTTCATTTTATTATTCTTTTTTATGGGATATTGCCCGCCACAAAGCCTACAGGGCGGCCGGGCCACTCGAGGTGGGGGCTACACAAAGAAAACAAAAGCAGAACAACCGGCCCCTTGGATTGAAACGAGACAAATGTAAAAAAAATGTGTCTTCCAGAACAAAAAGAGCTGGGAGGGGTTAACTAGTCTGCTTCGAGATAACAATACCTCCACCCCCATTAAATTATATTCTATTCCATTCTATGAATTATTTTCTATTCTATTCCATTTTATTTTATTATTCTATTTTATTTTACTGTACTCCACTCTATTCCATTTTATTTTATTATTCTATTTTATTTTACTCTACCCTACTCTATTCCATTTTATTTTATTATTCTATTTTATTCTACTGTACTCTACTCTATTCCATTTTATTTTATTATTCTATTTTATTTTACTGTACTCTATTCTATTCCATTTTATTTTATTATTCTATTTTATTTTACTGGACTCTACTCTATTCCATTTTATTTTATTATTCTATTTTATTTTACTGTACTGTACTCTATTCCATTTTATTTTATTATTCTATTTTATTTTACTGTACCCTACTCTATTCCATTTTATTTTATTTTATTATTCTATTTTATTTTACTGTACTCTACTCTATTCCATTTTATTTTATTATTCTATTTTATTTTACCCTACTCTACTCTATTCCATTTTATTTTATTATTCTATTTTATTTTACTGTACCCTACTCTATTCCATTTTATTTTATTTTATTATTCTATTTTATTTTACTGTACTCTACTCTATTCCATTTTATTTTATTATTCTATTTTATTTTACTCTACTCTACTCTATTCCATTTTATTTTATTATTCTATTTTATTTTACTGTACTCTACTCTATTCCATTTTATTTTATTATTCTATTTTATTTTACTCTACTCTACTCTATTCCATTTTATTTTATTATTCTATTTTATTTTACTGTACTCTACTCTATTCCATTTTATTTTATTATTCTATTTTATTTTACGCTACTCTACTCTATTCCATTTAATTTTATTATTCTATTTTATTTTACTCTACTCTACTCTATTTCATTTTATTTTATTATTCTATTTTATTTTACTCTACTCTACTCTATTCCATTTTATTTTATTATTCTATTTTATTTTACTCTACTCTACTCTATTCCATTTTATTTTATTGTTCTATTTTATTTTACTCTACTCTACTCTATTTCATTTTATTTTATTGTTCTATTTTATTTTACTCTACTCTACTCTATTTCATTTTATTATTCTATTTTATTTTACTCTACTCTACTCTATTCCATTTTATTTTATTATTCTATTTTATTTTACTCTACTCTACTCTATTCCATTTTATTTTATTGTTCTATTTTATTTTACTCTACTCTACTCTATTTCATTTAATTTTATTATTCTATTTTATTTTACTCTACTCTACTCTATTTCATTTTATTTTATTATTCTATTTTATTTTACGCTACTCTACTCTATTCCATTTTATTTTATTGTTCTATTTTATTTTACTCTACTCTACTCTATTTCATTTTATTATTCTATTTTATTTTACTCTACTCTACTCTATTCCATTTTATTTTATTATTCTATTTTATTTTACTGTACTCTACTCTATTCCATTTTATTTTATTATTCTATTTTATTTTACTCTACTCTACTCTATTCCATTTTATTTTATTATTCTATTTTATTTTACTCTACTCTACTCTATTCCATTTTATTTTATTATTCTATTTTATTTTACTCTACTCTACTCTATTCCATTTTATTTTATTGTTCTATTTTATTTTACTCTACTCTACTCTATTTCATTTAATTTTATTATTCTATTTTATTTTACTCTACTCTACTCTATTTCATTTTATTTTATTATTCTATTTTATTTTACGCTACTCTACTCTATTCCATTTTATTTTATTGTTCTATTTTATTTTACTCTACTCTACTCTATTTCATTTTATTATTCTATTTTATTTTACTCTACTCTACTCTATTCCATTTTATTTTATTATTCTATTTTATTTTACTGTACTCTACTCTATTCCATTTTATTTTATTATTCTATTTTATTTTACTCTACTCTACTCTATTCCATTTTATTTTATTATTCTATTTTATTTTACTGTACTCTACTCTATTCCATTTTATTTTATTATTCTATTTTATTTTACTCTACTCTACTCTATTCCATTTTATTTTATTATTCTATTTTATTTTACTGTACTCTACTCTATTCCATTTTATTTTATTGTTCTATTTTATTTTACTCTACTCTACTCTATTCCATTTTATTTTATTATTCTATTTTCTTTTACTCTACTCTACTCTAGTCCATTTTATTTTATTATTCTATTTTATTTTACTGTACTCTACTCTATTCCATTTTATTTTATTATTCTATTTTATTTTACTCTACTCTACTCTATTCCATTTTATTTTATTATTCTATTTTATTTTACTGTACTCTACACTATTCCATTTTATTTTATTATTCTATTTTATTTTACTCTACTCTACTCTATTCCATTTTATTTTATTATTCTATTTTATTTTACTCTACTCTACTCTATTTCATTTTATTTTATTTTATTATTTTATTTTCCGCTGTAGTTGTGGTTTCGAGTGGGATTGGGGTGGGGAAGGTGAAGATATCCTTAAGCAAGAAGTGTAAGGAGAACGTTTCTCAATAATAAAAATAACCAGCCAAGTTGTGTACAACAACAATTTGGAAAGAAGAACATAAGGTTGGACTGAGTTACAGATGGGAAATGGCGGGAAGGGTGAGTTGTTGATCTGTTTGAGTTGCACACGGATCTGAGGAGAGGATTGGGATTAATATCGTAAAAGAGTTTTAGTTTCATCATCGGGGTTATCTTTCATCTTGTCGAGCATTATCCGCCGCAGACACGACACCTTGTCTGAGCCCGGGCCTTCGCTCCCGAAGCGCATCGTCCCGGAGCCCGTCCGAGCCAAGCCGTTCCGAGGTGCGCTGCCCATGAATATTTTAAGGAGCTCTCAACACGTCTGTTTATCCCGCCTTTTCGGGATAAGGTCAAAGCACGCCGGGTAACTGCGACGCGTGACGAGCCGTGCCTGCCAAGAGACCTCGCTCGTCTCCATGTGTGAGACCCACGCTCGCGCGCACGAGGCGCGACCCCAGGGAGGGCACGCGCACAACCCCAGACCACGCTCCTCAAGCCCCTTCAATTCCTAGTCTAATGGCGGAGATTCTTGATGACCTGAAGAATCCACCAAGAGCTCGAATTTAAAACCTGATCCACGTCTCATTCGCCTCTGCTAGCAAATGTAACCTTCTCCGTCATTGTGTGACACGTGATTACTGAGAGAGAGCCCCCCACGCCATGTAACTGTTTGTGACCACTCGGGAAGGTTACATATATTTTGTTACGGATATGAGGTGAGCACGTCGGGATGCACAAGAGGGTCGTTCAGACCCGCCGCCGCTCGACCTGTGTCCCTGAAGCCGCCAGGTATGGATAACTTGATCCGCGGCCTGACGGGTTGCTAAGCAACCGCAGACGCTGGTTAATGCAAGCAAATATGGCAGGGTCTCGTGCCCAGAGTCACGTTACCTTATTAACTCCGCCACCGAAGGTGGACCAATGTTATGTTTTCACTCCTGTCTGTCTGTCTGTCTGTCTGTCTGAACAGGATATCTCAAAAAGTTGTGGACAGATTCGCACAAAATTTGGTGGGCAGGTCGAGTATGTGACAAGGATGAAATGTTTAGATTTTGGTGAAGATCCGAAACCGGATCTGAATACGAGAATTTTTTAATTTTACAAGTGATTCTTCAACATTGAGAGAGAGGTAGGGCCAAAAACGATGTATAGCACGATGTTCCAAAAAGTTATGGACGGATTATGACAAAACTAGCTGGATGAGTTGATTAGGCGACAATAACAAGCCGATTTGATTTTGGTTCAGGTCCGAATCCAGATCCGGCCTATCATTCGGATACAAAACATAAACTCTTCAGCCCAACAGAGGTATGCGTTCCATCGAGGGCCTTTTTTAGCTCTATGATTTAATTACTTTAACTGGGGCACCGAGCTCTCAACGTTCCACCCGTCCACTTATCAGGTACGGCTGAGCGAAATTGTGGGTAACCATTGATGGAAAAGACACAATCTAACAGGTTTGAAAGATGTTTACCAAACAAAACAGCAAGCATTTATTTACAATCAAACAAGAGACAATACAGCAATACCCCGGCCTACGTCATTAATTGGTTCCATAAGCCGTGACATAACTCGGTTTTTGACGTAAAACGGGCGAGCAGTTTCACCGGTGGTCGTGTCGTGTCATCTGTGACGAACGAACGAGCTCAGGGTTCCGTGAACCCGGCCGCCCCGGGGATCGACGCTCGCCTCCGAGTCGTAGGCGTGCCCCGTCTTTCCTCGAGCGGTCAAAGTTGCGTGCTTCTTTTTTTTAGACGATGCGATTATACGCAGAAACGACGATGTACAAGCAGGCATTTGCAAATCCATGCACATGTGCACATGCACACGTCGATTGGTTCGTCGACGCCGGATGCCGGTGAGGTGCCCGACAAGGCACCCCGGCTCGAGGCATGACACGGTCGTTCGTTTCACATGGGCCCTGGGGCCTGACCACGTCACGGACACTGCACACTCTGCACGGTGACGTGACATGACGTGACGTCTGCCACGGACGGTCGTCCGAGCCGGCATCGTCGTCATGTTTCACCGTTGCCACGTTGCGTTGGTTGTTACCTTCGCAAAAGCGGAAGGTTATGTTTTGATCGCTGTGTATTTATTTGTATGTCTGTGTGTGTGTGTGTATGTTATTCGCATAACTCAAAAAGTATTCAACCGATTCGCATGAAATTTGGTGGGATGATAGGTTATTATACGGGACACATTTGATTAGATTTTGGGAGCAATCGGGTCAAAGGTCAAGGTCAAGGTCACGAAAAGGTCAAAATCGTATTTTTACCAAGTACAGAACAGTAGCTGCGGCGAAGGTATGCGCTCTACCGAGTGCCCGTTCTAGTTTTACACAGTAATGGAATAATCACAAAGATAACAGCGAAAGGCAAAGCAAGCACGCGACCGCAGCACAGGACAAAATGCATATGGCGTCGCCTTTGTTTTGAATGAGAACCAGCAGCTACGCGTACGTATACATACATTTATATATTTTTTTTAATGTGCTTTTTATTGTATTTTAAATTGTTTTTTTAGCTTATTTTATTGTTAATTTTTATGTACTATTTTATTTATTTTAAATATATTTTTTCACGTCCTCCTATTATGATGTAGGAGTGACGTAAAGTCGCACATAATGACGTTCGCTGAACTGAAATTGACTCTAGAAGAGTGGCGTAAAGTCGGATTTGACGTAGGTCGAAATGGCATAAAACAGGGTATTGCTGTAATCATGAAACACATATTACAAGCAGACCAATCAAAGACACAAAAGAGCAGACTTACCCCTGACATGTATGTTTTTCCCCTTCCTTGTGACTAGACACAAGAGACTGGTACCATCATTCAACTGGGAAAGTAGATTAGAAAGAGATGAGGAGATAAGAAGCAAAACGGAGCTTGGCACCAGCCGCTGGCTCACCTGACACAGACAAGGTGGGCCTGTGGCGATCGCACAATGGAGGGTAGGGGAAGGGTATGGAGCAAGGACCATGGGGTGTCGATGTGATGCTGGGAGTGGTGTAGCGTATCGATAATGTAAGCTTAGAGTAAAGGTGTGAGGTGCGAAACAGTGCCTCACCCACTTAGGGACAGAGGGTAACTCTTAGAGTTGTTGAAGCGCTTTGTGCATCTCAAGTAGTCAAATTAGGGGTTCTTTGGGAAAGCAAGAAAAGATCATGTAAGTCACAGTGGAGCTGCAGTGCACTGAAGACCTCACCCTCATGCTCGTCTCGCCCCATGCCGCCTGTCTCGGGCCAGCAGAACTCGTATCAGCGAAGGTAACTTGTCCCAGCTTTGCGCAGCCTGTCCCAACTCAGCACAGACACGCAGACAGGTTTCATCCCAAAAAGATCTCCAGCGCACACGAACAGCAGCGAGCCTTTCTGCACTTGGGCTTTTATGCCTCCGGCTCAGGGCATGAGTTCAGGGGGCAAGGGTTGCCACATGCTCTCTCTCACCCCAAGTGGGACATACTCATTGCCAAATCCCACACAATGCATGTTCCCCCATCCTGTGTACAAAATGAAGCACACTGTCTCAGCACATATACTAACGAGATAACTAACTCAGGGTTTGCTATATGTTGTGTAGAGCTCCCAGGGGGCGACCACCGGTGGCGTGTCTTCACTGCCCGTGGAATGAGGAAGTTCCAGCTACCTGTTTGCTGACCTTTGGCCCACTTATGCTATGTTGCTGTTAGCCGCTGGTTGCTGCGGATTGTGGAAAGTTAAACAGTGGACAGATGGATGACACGGGAACTTTAAGATTGCAGGGCGGGGGAGTAGGCGGGGCTTAGATACAACCACTGGGGTGGGGCTTTCTAAAAGGCTTCTAGTGCCTTCTAAAGCCGTGCTCAACACATTTCATTAATTACAGGAATTACATTACACTTATTCTAACATGTACAATTAAATAACTACTCTAATATATCCCACATTTTACCCCCGAGGCCAGATCGTAACAGTCATACATACATGACATGGGGATAACAAGACATATGGACGACCCTGTAGATTGTGTCCGAGATACAAACATTTATTTGGAATTGAGAGAATACACCCTTACTTGTTGTAATGGCATCATAGTAAGTACAATTATTGTTTTTATTGTAAAAAAGGAGGTATCATGAGCAATTCCCCAGCCTGCTTTCAAGTGAAATGAATTTTCATTACAACAGTTTCACGGAGAGATTAAAGAATTTAGAGAACTACGGTCCGTGCTGTGGAGACCCACAGTGAGTCCATAATTTTTAAATTCCATCTTTCCTGGACATCAAGACAATTACTTTGAATTGCATCGGATACCTTCGGAATGCATCGACGTCATCGACATTCCATGGACTTGATTGTATTCCATGGTCAGGCCTGGATCTTGGAGGCCGTGGGATGGCAGGATAGCTCAGACCTGCCAGAAATTCCCTCCCTTGCGGAGTCGAATGTGATTACTACTTCCATCCCTGTAGACCTTTTGCAAAGAGTGTTCTATCCTGGAGCACACTTCAGATGGGGATGTAGTTCTGCTTTTCCTATTTGTATTTGGAATGTTGAAAAGAAATCGTGGTTGTTTTCCGAAAAAAGTAGGTCCCCTCGTCTCTGTACCCTGGGCAATTACTTGAGTATTGCTGAAAATGTAAACTACTTTTTCAAAGAAAAATGGGTGTCTTAAGTTAGATTAGGTTAGGAGAGCACAGGCAAATGGCGTTGCTCTGTGTCTATGTTTACTTCTTGTTCATATTTCATGTTTAATCTGTCCACGTGGTAAAATGCATTTGCTTAAAGCAAGCTGTGGCCATGCGACGACGGGAGAGAGTCTGATTTTAAAATACAATCCTGCTGGAATCTGTAAGCAAATTCCCAATGTTAGGAGATGGTCGAAGGCCCTTCAGTCAATATGGGAGTGTGGGGTGATGGACTGGATGGCTGCTCAGCGCTAGTGTAAATGGAGCGGGAGCAGATTGCTTGCGAGTGAAGGAAAATGTCACCGTATTGGCTGTGTGTACCTGTGGGACCGGGTTCTCGTGGAGAGCAAGCCGGTGAAACCCGCACACCGGATTAGATTCCGCAGGATTGTACTGGGCCTCTGGGCTGGCAGAGGGACGGCCTCAGGACTCGAGGGTGGCTGCTTTGACTCCACTGGAGTGCCAGCCGCTCTTACGAGCATTGACGATACCAGTGGGGTATTGCTTGTCAAT